>NC_089237.1:33788865-34098449 GCF_963924675.1 Phocoena phocoena | reverse complement strand
AGATTTATTTTAAGAACACATAATTATAATCCTGCTGTCATGTGGATTTGGGGTTTGCATTTATAGTACCTGCATGATTCAAGAAACTTTAACCTGAGAAATAAGTTGGGTGCCTTCATATTCATAGCAGCTCAGAGCTATTAGTGAATTAAATGCAAATCCTCTCTGCATTAGTATGCATTGGATCCAAGTCCATTAAGGTTCCTAACATGAAGGCCAGAAAAATATGATATCACAATAAATAAATCACTGTGTATACAGGAAACAAGTCACAGAAAGAAAGTTTGCAGAAACAAAACAGAGCAGGACCCCAAGGAAGTATAGACAGTAGGATTAAAAAGATAGAATATTAAGCATATTTTAAAATTTATAGAAATAAAATGAGTTAAAATAATGAGTGAAGAAGACAAGATTATAGAAAATGACCAGGCAGACATGAAAGAGAACCAAAATAGAACTTCCTCAAATGAAAACTAGTATTGTTGAAATTAAAACACACACACATGCAAGCATGCATGCATGCACATGCACACATACACAGGAAGAATTGAATAACAGAGTTGAAGAGATAAGCAAGAAACTAGGAGAAAGATATAAAGATATTACTCAAAAGCTGTCAAGAGACACAAGAAGTATCATCTTTCACATATGAGAGATTAAAAGACATGGAAGACTGAGTGAGGAAGTCTCACATGCACCTATATTTTGAGTTCCAGAAGAAAGACGAGAGAATGGGAGAGGCAGGATTTGAAGAAACAATGGCTAAGAATTTTCAGAAATTAATAAAAATGTGAACTCTCAGATTCAGAAAATACAATAAATACCAAACA
Source organism: Phocoena phocoena (assembly GCF_963924675.1). Lineage (NCBI taxonomy): Eukaryota > Metazoa > Chordata > Mammalia > Artiodactyla > Phocoenidae > Phocoena > Phocoena phocoena. The sequence continues at coordinate 34,097,619 of NC_089237.1, read as the reverse complement.
AGCTACATAAAAATAAATCTACACCTAGACACATCATATAATGCCACAGAATACCAAGAACAAAGTGGAGTTCTTAATGCAGCTGCAGAAAAGCACATTTTCTCTACAAAAGGGTAGATAGAAGATTCATAAAGGCCACAAAGGCACCCAAAGAGCAAAGAGAATGGAATAACATCCCTAAAGTGCTCAGAGAAACATAGCTACCAAGCTAGAAGTGTATGCCTAGCTAATAAAACTCTCTCAAAAAAAAGAGAAAGATATTGTCATGTTTTTAAACAAATACTGAGACTATACTAACAATAAACTCTCATTAAAGTAATGTAAAAAGGATCAGTTTCAAGATTGAAGAAATGGACTCCAAAACAATATCTGGGAGACAAATAAGTAGAGCAAATAGTTAGTTGAATACAAAGGTAAATATAAGCCAACACTGACATCAGTTAGAAAACCCAACTACAGTGGTCTTAAGCTCCCATTGGCCTGTTCTCTCACGTAAAAATCTAGTCTCTTTCTATCTTGCTGATTTGCCATACCATGCTTCTGCCTGCAATATACCTACATTCCAGGCAGCAGGAGAAAAGAAGGCACACAAAGCCTTGCTTTCATAAGAAAACTTCCACAGAATTCCACATAACACTTCCACTCAATCTTTGGCCATAACTGAGTGGTAACTGCCACTCGTAGAAGTAAGGGACACTGAAATGAAGGCATTTAGCTGGAGTTAGTCATTGTCAGGAATTAGGTTCCTTTAAAAAAGGAGAAAATTGGAGTGCAACTGGCAGTCTCTGCCACATACTGATCAGTAAGCTCTAGCAAACAGTTAAGGAACAGATCGCTCTTACACAAATTATCTCAGAAAATATATTTTTAAAACTGAAATACTCTGTAACTTATTTAATGAGGATAGTATAACCTCAATTACTAAAAACAGACAAGTATAGTATAAGAAATGAAAATTAATGAACAAGTTCACTCATGACTACATAAGCAAAAACCCCAAATAAAATATTAGTAAATTAATCCAGCCATGTATTAAAAAAACAAAAACAAAAAAATAACTTGTCATGACCAGATATACCTCAGCATGGTGAACCTAGAAGTATGAAGCCAACATTGCCTTTCAAGAAAAAACTTGTTGCTCTCCAGCTGTTTGGAGTATTGTCAGTAGACATCCTTCACCTGGCATCCTCTTCAGGAATTGACCCCGCTTCAGAGAGACATCTTGTAAGGTCATGCCTTTATAGGAATGGCCTATATCTCATGGACAGCCGAAACTATGAGATTTACATGAAAGCTTGAGTTATCCCTTCACCAATCCTGATGCTTCTCCATCCCTTCCATAGGTGTTAGTCTCAAGGCTACTCCTTAATAAATATCTTAAACACTGTTTCTAAAAGTCTACTCCCATGAGAACTCAACCTGTAATACTCAGGAATACAAAAATGGTTTAAGGTAAGAAAATCCATTAATATAATTAGCCACATTGACTGATTAATGAAGAAATAGCATTTGATTACACAATGAAATATAAATAATTTAATAAAATTAAACATTACATTTATTATAAGAACTCTTAAACTTGGAATAAAAGAAGTCTTTAACATGATAAATGTATTTACTAAAATCTACAGCAAACATCGTATTTTATGGTGAAGTATAAATATTTCTTAAAAGATCAGAAATAAGATATTGATACCCACTATCACCATTAATGCTCTGATCATGCCAGGGATAGAACTGCGAAAGATGGTTGTATTGAATCTATAGATCAACTTGGGAAGAATGGTATCTACAAATGATTAAGCCTTCCAATCCATGACTATGGCATGTCTCTCCATTTATTTAAGATTTCTTTATTTCTTCTCATCAGTGTTTTGTGGTTTTTAGTGTACAGGTCTCGCACATACTTTGTTGAGATCTACAAAAATACTTTCTAGGATTTTAATAGATATTGCATTAAAGCTGTATATAAATTTGAGGAGAATTAACACTTTTACTATGTTGAATCTTACAATCCTTAAACTGGTATGTCTCCTCTATTATTGAGAGCTTCTTTGATTTCTTTTATGAGCAACATAGAGTTTTCAGAATAAAGCTTATAACATGCTTTTGTTAGATAAACACATAAATATTTCTCTTTTTTGCAATTGTAAGCAATACTGTATTTTTAAACCTATAGTATACTGTTTATTGCTAGTTTATTGGAATATAGCTGATTTTTGTATATTTATCTTGTATCCTGCCATCTTGCTGAATTCATTTATTAATTCTTGGTGGGATTTTTTAGTTGTTGTAGTTGATTCCTTAGAGTTTTCTACATAGACAACCATTATCTGCAAATAAGGATTGTTTTATTTCTTCCTTTCCTATCAGTATGACTTTCTTTCTATTTCTTACTTTATTGCACTGGTTATAACTTCCATCACTATGCTGAATAAGAGTGGTGAGAGTGAACATCCTTGCCTTCTCCACAATCTTTGGAAAAATTCATTGAGTATTCACAATTAAATATGTTAATTGTAAATATTTTTAGATGTTCTTAATCAAACTGAGGAAGTTTCCATTTCTATTTTTTCAAGAAACTTAATCACGAATGTCTTCAGTTTCATCAAGCGCTCTTTCTACATCAATTGCTGTAACAATATGATTTTTCTTCTATAGTCTCTTTTATAATGGTAAATTACATTGATTGATTTTTTTAAATACTGAGCCAAATTTATGTGCCTGGAATAAATCTCATTTGATCATAATGTATAATTCTTTTTATATGTTACTGAATTCTATTTGCTAATATTTTGTTATGGACATGCATCTGTGTTCATGAGGGATACTTGTTTTAATATTTTCTTTGTATTTTTTTGTCTAAATTTGGAATCATGGTAACACTAGCCTCACAAAATAAATTAAAAATTGTTCCTTCTTCTATTTTTTGGAAAAGATTGGGTAGAACCAATGTTAATTCTTCTTTAACATTTCATAAAATTCAGTGAAACTATCTGGGTTCATCATTTTCTTTTTGTGTGAGTTTTAAAATAAGGAATTCAATTTTCATAATAGTCTTAGGGCTATTTAAATATTCTATTACATATTGGGTGAATTGTGATAGTTTATGATTTTTGAGGAATTAGTCTACATCTAAATTGTCAAATTTCTATGTGTAAATGTGTAGAGTTGTTCATAGTATTCCTTTGTTGTTATTTTGATATATGCAGAGTCTTTAGTGTTATCTCATATTTCATTCCTGATACTGGAATTTGTGACTTCTTTTTTTTCCCCTTTGTCAGTCCTCTTAAAGGTTTTTCAATTGTATTGAACTTTTCAAAGAATCAGTTCTTTGTTTTATCTGTTTTCTCTATTTTTTGTTTTCAGTTTAATTGTTCCCTGCTCTTATTTTAACATATCCTTCCTTCTGCTTGCTTTAGCTTTATTTTGCTCTTCTTTTTCTAGGTCCATTTTTAGGTCCTTTTTCTAGGTCCTTGAGCTCAGATTATTGATTTGAGCATTTTCTTTTTTCTAATGCATGCATTTAGTGCTCAAGAAAGTTCTAACTGTGCCCCACAATTTCGATATGCTTTATTTTCATTTTCATTTAGTTCAAAGTATATTTTAATTTCCCTTAAGACATTGTCATAAACTCATGGAATAGAAGTGTGATATTTATTGTAAGTGTTAGCAGATTTTTCTGTTATCTTTCTTTCATTGATTTCTAATTTGATTCCATTGTGTTTAAAGAATATACTTCATACAATTTCAATTCTTTTAAATCTTCTTAAATGTTTTATGGCCCAGCATATGGTTGATCTTGACATATTTGTTCTGGGAGAACTCAGAAAGAATGAGTATTTTACTATTACTGGGTGGAATGTTTTATAAATATTGATTAGATCCTACTGGTGGTGGTGTTGAGTCCCTCTACTCTACATTTTCAATGATTTTCTGTGTAGTTGTTCTGTCAAATGTTGAGTGTTGCTGAAGTGCTCAGATAAAATTGTGAATTTGTCTATTTCTCCTTTCATTTGTATAACTTTTTGCTTCACTTATTTTGCAACTGTGTTGTTTGGTGCATGCACATAAAGAATTACTATGTCATTTTGGTGGTTGACAAATCCATTATTATATAATGTCCCTTTCTGTCTATTGTAATTTTCTACACTCTAAAGTCTACTTTATCTGATTGTAAGATAGCCAATCCTGCTTTCCTTTGATTAATACTTACAAAGATATACTTTTTTTTATCATTTTACTTTCAATCTGCCTATATCTTTTTATTTGAGGTGAATTTCTTATAGATAGCATATAGTTGTGTAATTTAAAAAATTCATTCTACTTCTATTTAGATCATTTATATTTAACTTAATTATTGGTATAATAAGGCTGAATTCTGCCATTTTATTTTAATTTCCTGCTTATTCACTGTTTTTCATTACTGTTTTTATCCCTATTTTCTGTGTGTTACTTGAACATTTTTTAAAATTCCATTTTTATTTTTCTATACTATTTTTAAAGTATATATCTTTGTATAGCTTTTTAGTGGTTTCTCTAGGTATTATGTTATTGATACATAAATTATCAGAGTATGCTATGATCTTTTTACTACCTTGAGTGAAATGCAGAAATCTTAACTCTATTTATGTCCCTTTCAGTTTCGATTTATAATATATTTGTTTTAAGTATTCTACATATATTTTGAGGCAAGAAAACAGTGTTGTAATTTTGCTTCAACCTTCAAACATAGTTTAGAAAAACTCAAGAGGAGAAGGAAATTCTATTTTATTTACCCATGTTTTTGCTTACTATCTTCTTTCTTCCTTCTTGATGTTTTGATGGTCCTTCTTTTAAAACTTCTTTTCTGTTTAGAGAGCTTACCTTATGTGTTCTTTTAGGGTAGGTCTGCTGATAACAAATTCTCTTAGGTTACTTTCATTTAAAGATGTTATAATTTCTCTTTCATTCCTACAGGATATTTTCATTTTGTATAAACTCTAGATTGAGAGTTATTTTCTTTTATCATTTGAAAAATATTGTGTCATTTCCTTCTGGCTTCCATGGTTTATGATGAAAAACCCACTGTCATTTGAATTATTTTCTCCTATGGGCAAGATTTTTCTCTGGTTGATTTCAAGATTTTTCTTTTCTCTTTAGTTTTCAGAAGTGTAATTATGTTGTCTCTTGGCATGGATTTCTCTGTTGATCCTACTTAGGATGTTCTCAGTTTTTGAATCCTTAAGTTTATGTGTTTTTCCAATTTGGAGAAATTTTCAGCCATTATTTTTTTTAGAATACTTTTAAAAGCCTGCCCTCATTTTCCTGAACTGATGACATAAATGTTACATATATTGTTATAGTCTCTCAGGCCCCTAAGGTTCCATTCATTTATTTTCAGTTTATTTTTTTCTACTGTTCATATAGGGATTTCTATTGTTTTATCTTCCTGTTCACTGACTCTTTCCTTTGTCTCCTCTATTCTGCTGTAGAGTTTATCCACTGAGGTTTTTATTTGTATTACTGTATTTTTCAATTCTAAAATTTCAATTTGGTTTTTCTTTATATCCTCTTTTTTTCCCCTAAGACATTCAATTTTTTTTGATTATCTCAAAAACATTTGCTTATTGTAACATTTTTATGATTACTTCCTTAAGATATTTATCTGATAATTCCAATATCTCTGTAATCCTGGTATTGTCATCCAATGACAGTCAATTTGAGATCTTTAAGGTTCTTGGTATGAGAAATGATTTCAATAAAACTGGTCATATTTGCATTGTGTTGCATTCTGAATCTTATTTACACCTGCTTTAACTGACTCTCTCGACATCATTCCAGTAGGGGAAGAGGGGCACCACATTGTTACTACCTGGTAGAGGTAGAAGTTCAGGTTTACTGTTTGGCTTCTATTGACACCTGAGACTTGGCCACTACTTGCTACTACCATGTGGGGATGAGAGTCTTGGCTTTTCATGTTGTCTCCACTGAAACTCTTATGGAGGAGGTCTTATTCCAACCAGACAATGGTAAAGTCCTGACTCTCCCTCCAAGTAGCCTCCTCCAATATCACTCCAGAAGGAAGGTAGAGGGACACATTGTTACTGCTGAGTGTGGGTGCATGTTCAGGCTCCTCACCTGGTCTTCGCTGACACTGTAATCAGGGAGTCTCTTTAAAGGCCAGTAGAGAATGAAAATCCAGCTTCCTCCTTGGCCCTTTCTGACACAACCCCTACAGGTGTGTTGGGGTAGTTACCTCCATACAGTCTTGCATGGGTAGAAGTCTATCTAGGCTACCCATTCTGCCTTAGCTGGCATGGATGGGTATTTGACCACAGATTTTTTTCCTATGATATTTAGCTTGAGTAGAGTGGTTATTGTCTAAAGGTTTCTGTTTTGTTAGGTTGCTACTTTCTGGTGCTTTGGCTAGAGAGAGCAGTCTTATCTTGCAGATTTTTCCTTCTGTGCTCTTTGATACTTTGATTTGCTGTCTTCTTCAGCATCAACTCTGAGATATATAAGGCAAAAAGAAACCCAGAAAACTACACCAAGTTGTTATTTGGGTCCCAAATTCCCTGGCTGATCTGCCTTCTTCCCACCTAATAGATTATTCTTATTTTTATTTTATATATAATGCCCAGAGATCTTAGGTATTACTAGTAGGAAGAATAGGAAAAAGTAGGTCTACTCTATCTTCCCAGAGGCAGAAGTATACACAGATCATTATATTTTTTTGCCTTTATTCTTTTCTAGTATAAGCCTTAAAACTATAAATTTCCCTCTTGGCACTACTTAAGCAGCATTTCATAATTTTGATATGCTGTATTATCATTATAATTTAGTTCAAACAATTTTCTAATGCTTTTATGGTGCCTTCTTTGACCTTAAATTCCAAATATTTGGGTTTTTTAAGATCTACTTTTGTTATTGATTACTAATTCAATTCTATTTGGTAAGAGAGCATAATTCTTACATTTTCAATCTTTTTAAATACATTGTGACCTGTTTTTAAATCTCTAAATGTGGGCTTCCCTTGTGACACAGTGGTTGAGAGTCTGCTTGCCGATGCAGGGGACACGGGTTTGTGCCCTGGTCCAGGAAGATCCCACATGCTGCAGAGCGGCTAGGCCTGTGGGCCATGGCCGCTGAACCTGTGCGTCCGGAGCCTGTGCTCCTCAACGGGAGAGGCCACGACAGTGAGAGTCCTGCGTACCACAAAAACAAAAAAACAAAAAAAAAAACTCTACATGTGATCTTAGTGAATGTTTCGTGTACATTTGAAAAGAATGCGTATTCTGTTGTTACTGTCTGTAGTGTTCTATAAATGAGTGTGTTATTGAAATCTTCTATATATGCATTAATTTTCCACTTGTTCTTTCTATTAGGGAGAGAGTTGTATTGAAATCTTGCATCTATTTCTGATTTTTTTTTCCTGAAAGTTCTTGATATACTTGAAACTCTGTTTTTAGGTGTGTATACATTGAGAGTTGTCACGTCCTCTTGATATGTTGAATTTTTTTATTATTACAAAGTATCTCACTTTACCCCTAGAAATATTCCTTGTCCTGAATTATATTTTATTTGTTATTAAAATAGTGATACTGTCTTTCTTATATTAGTTTTTGAATGATTTTTTTCTCATTTTTAAGCTACCTTTATCTTTTTGTTTAGAGCTTATTAAATGAAATAAGTTGAGATTTGGTATTTATATACAGTCTAATAATTCCTGAATATTAATAGACCTTAAATCTTTAACATTTAAAATAAATTTTTGTGTGGTTGGTTTTAGTTCCAACATTATGCTATTTATTTTTGATAATTTCAATTTTTATCCTCTTGTTTCTCATTTCCCTCCATCTTATCTATTAATTGAATATGTTTTAAAGGTTCCATCTTATCTTCTCCAGTGGCTTATTAGATGTGCATCTTCATTTTAATTTTATTTAGTTCTTGATCTCAGTTTTACAATATACATCCCTAAATCATCATAATCTACTTTTAAATGAATATTATACTATTTCATGTATAATGTAAGATACTTTCATATCACCCTCCTTTTATGCTATATCCATCAAACATTTACTTCCACATACACTATAAACCACAGAATACATTGTTATTATTTATGTTTAAAGAGTCAAATATCTTTAAAATAAAATTTAAAACATAAAGCTTATTTTGTATATATCCACACATGCCATTTTTGGTATATTTTTTATTTCTTTTTATAGATCTGAGTGCCCACCTGGAAACATTTTCTTCATACTTTATGAGATTACCTTAGAATTTCTTATAGTACTTTAAAACATACCCAGGATTTCATTTTTATTTAGGTTGTGGTGAGGACAACAGAGCAGGAGATGATTGCCACTATAAAGACAGTTTGTTACTCAGTTCCTAAGAGGAAGGGGCACGATGCCATGCAGGGGCATGTAGCACCAGGATCAGCCAGAAGGTGGAATGAGTGAGGGGAAAGTGTGGGCAAAAGCCATTTTTGTAGTTTTTGCAGGAAGAAATGGGTGAGACAGAGTACAAAGCTGAGCAGGTTTAGCATTAGACAGTTTGGAAAGTTTTGGTGTGGTCTGGGCTGCAGGAATGGTCACTAGTTGTTCAGTACATGGACCAAGGACAGGGGGATAGTGTCCTGGACTGCTCGTGCCAGATAAAAGCAAGCTGTGTATAGGAGGGTTTGCACATCAAAGGTGTGCTACAGGCGAGTTATTTTCTATCTCTAGGAATTAGCTAACCACTGGGAGGGGTAATCTCTCCCTGGGTCTGCAAGGCTCAAGATATCAAAGCATCATAAAACACAGTAAGAAACATGATTAATATGTCTATCATTGCACCAGTACCATACTGTTTTGATGACTGTAGCTTTGTAGTAGAGTCTGAAATCAGGGATCCTCCAGCTCCGTTTTTCCTTCTCAGGATTGCTTTGGGTATTCATGGCCTTTGTGTTTCCATACAAATTTTTAAATTTTTTGTTCTAGTTCTGTGAAAAGTGACATTGATAATTTGATAGGGATTACATTGAGTCTGTACATTGCCTTAGGTAGTATACTCATTTTGACAATATTGATTCTTCCAGTCCAAGATCATGGTATACCTTTCTATTTGCTGTGTCATCTTTGACTTCTCTTATCAGCATCTTATGGTTTTCAGAGTACAGGTCTTCTCTGTCTCCTTAGGTAGGTTTATTCCTATGTATTTTATTCTTTTCGATGTGATGGTAAATGGGATTGTTTCCCTAATTTCTACTTCTGATATTTCATTGTTAGTATAAAGAGATGCAAGAGATTTTTGTGTATTAATTTTGTATCTGCAACCTTACTGAATTCATTGATGAGCTCTAGTAATTTTCTGGTAGCACCTTTAAGGTTTTCTATGTGTAGTATCATGTCATCTGCAAACAGTGACAGTTTTATTTCTTTTCCAATTTGGATTCCTTTTATTTCATTTCTTCTCTGATTGCCGTGGCTAGGACTTCCAAAATTATGTTGAATAAAAGTGGTTGCAGTGGGCATCCTTGTCTTGTTCCTAATCTTAGAGGGAATGTCTTCAGCATGTCACCATTGAGAATGATATTAACTGTGGGTTTGCCATATATGGCCTTTATTATGTTGAGGTAAGTTCCCTCTATTCCCACTTTCTGGAGAGTTTTTATCATAAATGGATGTTGAATTTTCTCAAAAGCTTTTTTTGCATCTATTGAGATGATCATATGGTTTTAATTCTTCAGCTTGTTAATATGATGTATCACACTGACTTATTTGTGTATATTGAAGAATCCTTGCATCCTTGGGATAAATCTCACTTGATCATGGTGTATGCTCCTTTTAATGTATTGTTGGATTCTATTTGTTAGTATTTTGTTGAGGATTTTTATGTCTATGTTCATTGATGATATTGGCCTGTATTTTTTGTGTATGTGTGTGGTATCTTTGTCTGGTTTTGGTATCAAGGTGATTGTGGCCTCATAGAATGAGCTTGGGAGTGTTCCTTCCTCTGCAAATTTTTGGAAGAGATTCAGAAGTATAGGTGTTAACTTTCCTCTAAATGTTTGCTAGACTTCACCTGTGAAGCCATCTGGTCCTGGACTTTTGTTAGTTGGAAGCTTTTAAATCAGTTTCAATTTTCAAAATAGTATGGTACTGGTGCAAGGATAGAAATAAATATCAATGAAACAGGATAGAAAACCCAGAAATAAACTTATATGCCTATGGTCAGTTAATATATGACAAAGGAGACAAGAATATACAATGGAGAAAAAAACAGTCTCTTCAATGAGTGGTGCTGGAAAAACTGGACAGCTACAAGTAAAAAAAAAAAAAAGAGAAATTAGAACATTTCCTAACACCATACACAAAAATAAACTCATAATGGACCTAAGACCTAAATGTAGGGCAGACACTATAAAACTCTTAGAGGAAAACATAGGCAGACCTCCTTTTGACATAAATTGCAGCAATATCTTCTTGAATCCACCTCCTAGAGTAATAAAAATAAAAACAAAAATAAACAAATGGGACCTAATTAAACTTAAAAGCTTCTACACTGCAAAGGAAACCATAAGCAAAATGAAAAGACAACCCACAGAATGGGAGAAAATATTTGCAAACAAAGCAACCACCAAGGGATTTATCTCTAATATATACAAACAGCTCATGCAGCCCTATATCAAAAAAACAAACAACCTAATCAAAAAATGGGCAGAAGATCTAAATAAACTTTTCTCCAAAGAAGACATACAGATGGACAAAAAGCACATGAAAAGATGCTCCACATCACTAATTATCAGAGAAATACAAATCAAAACTACAATGAGGTATCACCTCACACCAATCAGAATGGCCATCACCAAAAAGTCTACAAACAGTAAATGCTTGCAAGGGTGTAGAGAAAAGGGAACCCTCTTACACTGTTGATGAGAATGTAAGTTGGTACAACCACTATGGGAACAGTATGGAGGTTCTTTTAAAAACTAAAAATAGAACTACCATGTGATCCAGCAATCCCACTCCTGTGTATATATCCAGAGAAAACTAATTTAAAAACATACCTGCACCCCAATATTCATTCTAGCACTGTTTACAATAGCCAAGACATGGAAGCAACCTAAATGTTCACTGACATTGATGAATTGATAAAGAGATGTGGTACATATATAAAATAGAATATTACTCAATAATAAAAAAGCATGAAATAATGCCATTTGCAGCAACATGGATGGACCTAGAGATTATCATACTAACTGAAGTAAGTCAGACAAGAGAAAGACAAATATATGATATCACTCATATATGAAATCTAATGGTAAAAAATGATACAAATGAACTTATTTACAAAACAGAAACAGACTTGCACATGTGGAAAACAAACTTATGGTTACCAAAGGGGAAACATGGTGGGGAAGGATAAATCAAGAGCTTGGGATTAATATACACACACTATTATATGTAAGATAGATAACCAACAAGGACCTACTGTATAGCACAGGGAACTCTACTCAATATTCTGTGATAACCTATGTGAGAAAAGAATCTGAAAAAGTATGAATATATGTATATAGCTGAATCACTTTGCTATGCACCTGAAACTAACACATTGTAAATCAACTATGCTCCAATAAAGTTATAAAAAAGAAATGTGATTAATATATGTAGATCTTCTGCAAAAACTACTGCAAAAAATTTCTCAACTTATGTTTGTCTGACAATGTATTTTGCTTTAATTGGGTATAGAATTCTGGGGGTTTTTTTTGGGCACTTAAAGATGTCAATTCATTGTCTTTTTTTACATACTCAGTGATAATTCTGATCATTGTAATGTAATCAGAATTTCCAATCACTTATGAGATTTTATTTCTGTCATTGGTTGTTAGCAAGTTGATTAGATTGTATATTGGTATGGTTTTCATTTTATTTCCCTTCTTGGGTTTGGTTGAGTTTATTGGACCTGTGGGTTTATACTTTTTGTCAAATTAAGAAAAATTTTAGTCATTATACATTCAGACATATTTTGTGCCATAGTTTGCCTCCTTATGTAACTCTAATTATACATATGTTAAACCAGTTGCTAAAGTCCCAGGTCACTGAAGCTCTGTTTATTTATTTTAAAATTTTTGTTCTCTGTTCTTCAGTTTGGATTTCTATTGATATTTTGCTCTGCAATATCTAGTCTACTAAATTCCCTAACTGTTTGATAAAGTCTTTCTGACTGGTGAGTACTTCACTATCTCCCAGCCCTGTATAATCTCTGGGAACTTTTCAGTTTATAATCTACCAGAAGTTATTCTTTCCCAGCACTTTTGCTTTGTCTGACCTGTGTGGCCTCCCAGAGTCTTACTCTATTCATATTCAGCTTAGTATTCAGCCAAAGACAGGTGCTGTTTCTCTGCTCAGTTGCCTGCTGTGTTAGTCTTCCCTTCCAGGTTACAGCCACAGCAGACTCCCTGAACTCTGATATTTGTGTCCTCAACTCAGTAGAACCGTAATGTTGCACTGGTATTCCCCTTCCTAGTGCTTCAATCTAGAAAGTGCTTCTATAGGCACACCTCATTTTGTTGCACTTCACTTTACTGAACTTTGCAGCTATTGCATTTTTTACAAATTGAAGTTTTGTGGCAATTTTGCATCAAGCAAGTCCATCAGTGCCACTTTTCCAAAAGCATTTTCTCACTTTATTTCACTGTGTCACATTTTGGTAAGTCTCACAATATTTCAAACTTTTCTCATTATCGTTATATTTATTATGGTGATCTGTGAACAATGAGCTTTGATGTTACTATCGTAATTATTTTAGGGCACCACAATTCATGTGAAAGTGAACTTAATCAATAAATGTATGTGTGTTCTGACTGCTCCATGGACCAGCCATTCTCCTGTTTCCCTCCCTATTTTATGAGACACAATAATGAAATTTGGTGGATTAATAACACCACAAAGGCCTCTGAGTGTTCAAGTGAAAGTCACACATATCTCACTTTAAATCGAAAGCTAGAAAGCATTATGGTTAGTGAGGAAGACATGTTGAAAGCCCAGATAGGCTGAAAACTAAGCCTCTTGCACCAGTTAGCCAAGTTGTGAGTGAAAAGGAAAAGTTCTTGAAAGAAATTGATAGTGCTACTCTAGTAAACACAGGAATGATAAGAAAGCAAAACAGCCTTATTGCCTATAATGGAGAAAGTTTGAGTGGTCTGGACAGAAAATAAAACCAGTGACAACATCCCTTTAAGCCAAAGCCTAATCCAGAGAAATGCCCTAACTCTCTTCAATTCTCTGAAGACTGAGAGTGGTGACGAAGCTACAAAAGAAAAGTTTGAAGCCAATCAAAACTTGGTTCATGAGGTTTAAGGAAAGAGAATCCTCTCAATATCATAAAAGTGTAAGGTGAAGCAGCCAGTGCTGATGTAGAAGCACCAAGTTATCCAGAAGACCTAGCTAAGATAATTAATGAAGGCAGCTACACTAAACAATAGGTTTTCAATGTAGATGAAACAGCGTTCTATTGGAAGAAGATGTCATCTAGGACATTCATAGCTAGAGAGAAGAAGTCAAGGCCTGGCTTCACAGCTACAAAGAAGAGGCTGACTCTCTTGTTAGGAGCTAATGCAGCTGGTGACTTTAAGTTGAAGCCAATGCTGATTTGCCATTCTGAAAATCCTAGGGCCCTAAAGAATTATGCTAAATCTGCTCTGCCTGTGCTCTATAAATGGAAAAACAAAGCCTGGATAATAACACATCTGTTTACAAAATGGTTTACTGAACATTTTAAGCCAATTGTTAAGACCTACTGCTCAGAGGGAAAATAAAGAAAGATTCCTCTCAAAATATTACTGCTCATTGACAAGGCACCTGGCTACCCAACAGCTCTGATGGAGATGTACAACAAGACTAATGTTATTTTCATGTCTGCTAACACAACGTCCATTCTGTAACTCATGGATCAAGGAGTCATTTTGACTTTCAATTCTTATGATTTAAGAAAAACATTTCTTAAGACTATCATTGTCACAGACAGTGATTCCTCTGAGAGATCTGGAAAAGTAAATTGAAAGCTTTCTGGACAGGATTCACCATTCTAGATTCCATTAAAAACATTTGTGATTTATGGTAAGAAGTCAAAATATTAACAGATGTTTTGGGGAAACTGATTCCAACCCTCATGGATGAGTTTGAGGGGTTCAAGACTTCATTGAGAGTGTAACTGCAGATGTGGTGGAAACAGCAAGAGAACTAGAATTAGAAGTGGAGACTGAAGATGTGAATGAATTGCTGCAATCTCATGACAAAACTTTAAAGAAGGAGGAGTTGCTTCTTAAAGGTGAAAAAAGAAAGTGATTTCTTGAGGTGAGATCTACTCCAGGTAAAGATGCTTGAAAATTGTTGAAATAACAAAAAGGATTTAGAATATTACATAAACTTAGTTGACAAAGCAGCAGCAGGGTTTTAAAAAATTGACTCCAAATTCGAAAGAAGTTCTACTGTGGGTAGAATGATATCAAACTGCTTTGCATGCTACAGAGAACTTGTTTGTGAAAGGAAGAGTCAATCAATGCAGCAAACTTCATTGTTGTCTTATTTTAAGAAAGTGCCACGGCCACCCCAACCTTCAGCAGCCACCGCCCTGATCAGTCAGTAGCCATCAACATTGAGGCAAGACCTTCCACCAGCAAAAAGATTATGATTCACTGAAGGCTCAGATGATGGTTAGAATTTTTTAGCAATAAAGTACCTTTTAATTAAGATATATAGAGAGATATATAGATATATTTAGACATAACACTATTGCAGACTTAATAAACATACAGTTTCTACATATGTAGTGTGAACATAACTTTTCTATGCACTGGGAAGTCAAAAAAATTGCTTTATTGTCACATTTGGTTTATTGAGATTGTCTGGTACTGAACCTACAATATCTCCATGGTGTGCTTGTTTTAGGAATGCTGGGCTGATCTTACAGGTTTCTTCATTTGTTTCCTTTCTGTCAGGAATTACAGTTCTGTGCTGCCTCGTGTCCAGTTTTCTCTTTTGTTACAATGTGAAAGCATTTCCAATATCTATTACCCAGGAATAGAAGGCCCTTCCATTTTCTCTAATGGCCTTGGTTTTGAATCTATTTATTCTGGAACATAAAATCCTTAGAAGATATAAAGTTATTCCTCTTCCCCCACTCACACACACACACATTTTCTATTTCCATTTTATTTTTCTCCCATGCATTACATTACTATTCCACTTACATTCAAAAACGTTGTGGTAACAACGGTTTATTAAATGAATAGATAAATAAATAAATATGTTTATACCAGACAAAGTGATGAAGGTGAGGTAAACCATTCTGTAATTTTCCCAGCCTTAAAATTTGAAGAAGATGCTTAGCAATTTTCAATAATTTATGGAATTGCAGTAATAAATTGTCATAGAATTTCATAAGGAAATAATCGAACATGGAAACAATGCAGAGTTGGAGGATTACATTTGGATGATGGCACGGCCTGAATAATCCTAGGAAATTCAACTCTATGAAGACTTAGTTTCTTCATTTAGAAAATGGAAAAAAAAAAGTTGTGTCCCATCCCACAGATTATGAATTCTTCAATGTTCTATCATGTAAAGGATCAACTAAACAGTAGTTTAGTAAGTATAACAGGATAATAAAATTTCACATAATACTTAGCAATTGGATGTTTAGTATTGTATAAAAGAGAGAAATCCAACTTTTCATTTTTCTTCTATGAATGGCCAATTTAAAAATTTCTCAAATTTATTTTTAAAAATCAAGGGCAGAATATCAACATAGTTTTGTAAGGGCATAATAATAAAAGTAAAACAATGAAATGTATTAATTTTAAGTATCTCCAAGGTATTCTATGACTTATCATAATCACCTAGTAATCACTTAGTTTTCTTGTTTGGAGAAGTTATAAAATGATACAGTCAAGAAGTTCAGTGTCTTTGAATGAAACTTTCTACAATGCTCCAAACAGGACTTATAATAAAACTCTGATTTAGGGAGAATGAATTTGAGTAGATAGTCCAATTAAGTCATAAAAAGAAAATAGCTGCAGAAAACATGAAGTTGCTTGTTAAAATAGAGAAGACCATTTATTGAAATCAAATGTATGGCCGTGTGCCTTCAGGGTTCATTTCTGATTTTAATTGGACAATTACTTTAAAACTGTTTCTGTTTCTCAACAGACCATGTATTAGGAAACAAAATGAAACAAACCTTTCTTTAGTACTAAAAGCATGAGAGAACCTTTCTATGGCTGAGTTTTAAAACAGTTCTAATGAATATAATTATGTGAATAAAGCATTCAGGTATTATATTCTGCTAGTATACACCTCTCCTCTCCATCTCTCCATCTTCACAGGAAAATTAATGAATAGAGCAAAAGTTCTTGAACCAAACATATGAGAAACCACTGTCATCTTTGTTTCTTTCTTAGCAAACTGATGCACCATTCATATTAACCCATTTAAGAAGAAAAGCATGCAATTAGTATTCAGTAATCTTAATGTCTAGTCATGGCTGTGCATGTTTTTCTGTGATCCTCGAGGACTGTCAAAGAAGATTGCATTGGACAAGTTAAACAGGCAAGAAAGACTTTTATTTAATGCTATTGCATTGAGTGGCAAGACTATTGCAATAGGGGAGAGAAATTTAACTCAAATCCATTGAAGCGAAAAGTGGAAGAGTTTTTAATCACGGTGATGAGCTAGTGGGAAGAGTAAAGGAGAACAGTATGGGGGAGGTTGGTCCATGTGGTTAGGGCATCTGTGTTTGCTCTTTGACTCGTGTCAAATGTAGGTTCCTACCCTCTTCAGAGACTGGAAGATAGGGTTGCTATCTTTCTTAATGATTAAATTTCAAGGAGATGGCTCTGAGGTCCCTGATTAAGACATTTCTGCGTTGTAAAACTGGCAAGAGAATATTTACATCTTAAAGGGGCAGAGAAAGAAATTACAACTGCAAGTTTTCTAAAGTAAATGCACTAAGAAGAGGGAGGTCAGAGGCCTATGATCTGGAGGAAACTTGTCTAAAGTATGGTCAACTGAGAAGACATTAGATATTATTTATTATCTCTGCACATTGACCATGTTATCTAGAAAGTTTTGGAGATTCAAACTGAAAATGACAAAATCTAAAAAAAAAAAAAAAAAGAAAGAAAAAGAAAAATGTACAAGGAGAATTTAGACTTAATTAACAAGCAAACTAGTGTTCTGTGGGAGGAAAATTTAACAGGACCTATGAGACGTTTCATAAAAGATTTATCCATCTTCAACTAATGAAGTACTTACTCTGCTAATTCACAATGCTTGTGAGAAACTTACAGATGCTAAGGAGTCCCACAGCTTAAACAAAACAAAATGAAACAAAACAAAAACACTTTTTTTAGCTTTTTCTTAAGCCAATATTTTTCAAATTGAATAGCAAACCCTGCAGAATTTGTGTTCCAACGACCAGAATTAAAGGTCAGATAATCTTTAAGTTCCCTTTCAGTTCTAAAATTCTAATATGATATTTATTTAATAATATGGTTATTCTCTTTGAATATAGGAACTCATTTCTGGGTTTTGTGCATTCCTCAGTTTAATGATGACTTTGCTACTTTTTCTACAAACCGACTCCTTAAAACTTGTTATTCTAAATTTTTGTGTGTCTTCTTTTTGTATTTTAAATACATTTGTCAAAGGTTGTTTTTACTCTTACATAAATACCCAGGACTCTAGTACATATTGAATGTAGACTCATCACAGATTTTTAAAATCCTCTAACAGGCCATTAGTATTCAAGGTTTCCTGAAAATAATACCTATTAGCTTAATCATTACTTGTATCCTAAAACATAGAAAGATTCCAGGGAAATTCAGGAAAAAAAAAATCCATGCTTTTAAAAAAATCCTAAAGACCTTTATTAAGCAACAGTTTTTAATGTGTAATCCTTTGATGTTTTTTTGAGAACTTTACAAAAGAAAGATTGAAAGGAAGGGAGAAGGGAAGGGAAAAAGTAAAAGAAAGTTGTGCATGTGTATTTATCTACAGAGTCCTTATTTTACTAGTTATGTAAACAAAATTCTATGTTCCTATTTATCTTATACTTTGAAGAATCCTGAGAGTTTAGCCCTTTAAAGTTCTCAGGCAGCAATTCTTCTTGGAACTTCTTATTAACCATTGCATAGGGAGGGGTTATATACTGGACAATTTCCTTTGCCTGGTAAAAATTAGGAGAAGGGCCAAATGGCTGATGTTATTCGGTAAATTTCTCTCATTTCAGGAACAAACAGATGTAAGATAGCTCCTTTGAGTTGCATAATTCCATTTTGGCCAATTAGTAAAACAGACTAACTTCTTAAGAAGTAAACTGGTAATGGATTTTCTATAAATAACACAACTGCATTATCCTATGACAGAACAGAAGATATTAATGCAGTGTTCTTCAAAGAAGGTAATAAATTAAGGTCACCAACATAGATAAAATAAACTTCATATAATTATCATCTCAGAAAATTAGATTGAAATATTTTTATACTCTCCTAATTATTGAAGTATAATAACAGCACTGTTGAACAAATCTGTTTGTATTTTATTATGTGCATTTAAGTTGTCGTATCTAGAACTAATAGTAAGCAAAATAACTAAAATAATTTTCTACTACTGCTTAGCTCTGAACAGTCAGTGAGGGCACAAGAGAACACCAAAATAATTTTTTCCACGAAAAATTATTCAAATTTTAACTCTAAGCAAGAGTTTTATGTTATAATTACAAGTGTCAGTATGACTTAATTCACTCAAAAATGAATTTTGATTTCCAAATATGCATTTTAGAAATACAAACACATGTTAATATTATAGTAAATATAGATGTCTCGGAGGGTAGTAGTATATTTTAGATGAAACAAATAGATGTTTAAATAATGTTATACTTAATAAATGTGTTCATTTTCTTCTAGGCTCATATATTTGAGCATTTTATATCTTTAGTCTTATCATGTACACAAATCAACAAGTACTGTTGGGGAAAATGATGGATAATAATATAGCATGCCTAAGGTTAGAGAATTGACCATATCTTTTGACAATCAGAATGTGTTTTCTAAAACAATCAAGAAAGATGACAGTTATTTTCTGTAAATCATTTTGTTTATAATCCATTATTCACTCTAAATCATATTTTATTTAATCTATTACTCTTATCCAAGAAAAAAGCTGATTAATAATGTTATGTTACATAAGACAGGATATGCATATTCATGAGCCCTCATGAATTATTTGTGAAGATAAAACGAGTAAACCTTTATCTTATAGGAGAGCAATTAAAAGTACTTGACTCACAAGATAATAAATCAAGCTGAAAATTTAGTCCTATACTCACACACAATTTGAAACACTGCAATAAGAAGTAACACACCACACTAGATTAGACTTCCCAGATTAAAAGTAACATTTTAAATATTAAAGTTGTTGTCTTAGATCATAAAATATCCTGATGTGTGAATGCATAGTACATTTTAAAAAGTTAAGCTGATGGGTGATTTAAGGTACTTTTGGGCAGCATATTATCTTCTGACACACCTGCTTTCTGAAAACCTGGAAGGTTTTTTATTTATTTATTTATTATTTATTTTTATTTTTTTGTGGTATGCGGGCCTCTCACTGCTGTGGCCTCTCCCATTGCGGAGCACAGGCTCCGGACACGCAGGCTCAGCGGCCATGGCTCACGGGCTCAGCCGCTCCACGGCATGTGGGATCTTCCCAGACCGGGGCATGAACCCGTGTCCCCTGCATCGGCAGGTGGACTCTCAACCACTGCGCCAGCAGGGAAGCCCTTGAAGGTTTTATATATTTATGAAAGTGCCTGTGTAACACAGAACCAAGAAGATTCCTCAGGCTACAAGGATTTAAATTATCCAAGCTGCACAGTAGAAATTAACAAATGATAGAGAACACAGTATCTTTCTGCTGTATGCTCTATGCTAGTTTAATAATTGAGTAATGTATAAAGTTGTCAAAGGCAGTGAATTTAAAAAGAAAACAAATATATAATTGAAATGAATGATCTGAAGAAAAGATCTAACATGCAATATTCTGTGTGGAAAAATCTCAAAGCTGTGCCCTAAGGTTAATAATTCATATGAAGTAGTATAACAAGTGGTATCCTAATGACTTCTCAACCCGAAAATGTATTTTTCTTTCTTTTTTCTACTCTCAAGTATGTATAGAGCTTTTTTACCTGGAAAAGTTAGCTTTCATGGGAGTGTATACTACTTTGGGGAAAACTCTTTGTTTTGTCTTATTGTTAATTACACCTTTAGTGGTACTGTTCTATAGTGTTAATTGACACTGTTTAATATTTGGTTTGAAATATTCTCAGGTCTTCTTTCCATATGTTTGTATCCGAGTCTCAATTTAAAAAATTATTCATCTCAAAATTATTTTGCCTATTTTTACCTATTTTGCCTATTTAATGCTGCTCCCTCTTCTTTTCCTGGCATACCCTTTCTCCCTCAAACCTCCCACCATTTTAAAAGCAAAACAAAACAAAGCTGCCTTGTTCAGAACTCTTCATGTAATGAAAGCTTATTTGTTTTCACTGGCTTCATCAGGTGAGATTCCACTAAATATCTGTATTTTGTATGAATAATACAGCCTAAGAATGTCTTACTTAAGATTTTTTTCATTTCATAAAGATGGAACAAGAGGAATCAACTGAAATTAGCTGAACTCAAAAATACTTTTGTATGTTGAGGGGGATAAAAGTCTATAATTAAATTCAGAAGTTGAGTCTTACCAACTACTAGGTCTTAGAGAAGTTGAGTCACTAGAGTCTCATAGCCTCAGTTCCAATATCTATTAAGTGATGTATTGAGGCTTAGATGAGATCATGTATACAGAGCAACTTATACTATAGAGCACTAGGAAATGTAAGGGGAAATGTAAGGAGACATTATTATGAGACAAAATGCATAATTGCTAAGTGACAGCTGGGATATTGGTACTATATTATCTCAACGCTAGTTGCTGCAGTTGCCGACACTGCCTATTGATAGGAATTCACACCTAGATAATGGACGAACATTAGATTCATGGTATGAAAAATCTGTTTGGAAGAATGAGGCATCCAAGAAAGTTTAAAGTTTACCTGACTCTGAAAAATTTTGTGTTACTAAATATCTCTAACCACACAAGATTATGTCAATCACATTCTTTATCATTTTGATCACACCCTTATGCATGGCTCTAAAGCAATCACAATGGAAGTAATAGCTGTACATCTGACCTCTGTTAATTTCCTCAGTGATCAAGATTCTCAATGTTGAGATGGAGACCAGATGGCAGAGTAGAAGGACGTGAGCTCATCTCTTCTTATGGAAACACCAAACTTACAATAACTTCTGAACTACCCTTGACAAAAAAAAAAAAAAAAAAAAAATGCTGGAACCTACCAAAAAAAATACCCTATATGCAAAGACAAAGAAGAAGACACAACAATATGGTAGGAGGGGTGCAATCATGATAAAATCAAATCCTATACCTGCCAGTGGGCAACCCACAAACTGGAAAATAATTATACCCCAGAATTTCTCCCACAGCAGTGAAAGTTCTGAGCCCCACACAGGCTCCCCAGACTGGGGGTCTGGCAGCAGGAGGAGGAGCCCCCAGAGAATCTGGCTTTGAAGGCCAGTTGGGTTTGATCTCAGGATTTCCACAGGATTGGAGGAAACAGAAACTCCACCTTGGAAGGCACACACAAGGTCTCTTGTGCACCAAGATGTAGGAAAAATAGCAGTGACCTCATAAGAGACTGAGCCAGACTTACCTGCTAGTACTGGAGAGTCTCTTGTGGAAGTAGGTGGGAGCTGTGCCTCACTGCAGGGACAAAGCAGTTCTGGGGAGTACTCATTAGTGTAAGCCCTCAAGGAGGCTGCAATTTTCTTACCAAGTCCTGGCCCCACCCAACAGCCTGTGGGCTCCAGTGCTGGAACACCTCAGGCCAAACAACCAGCAGGGCAGGAACACAGCACCAACAATCAGCAGACAGGCTGCATAAAGTCTTCCTGAGCCCAGAGCCCTGTAAACATGTCCCTTGGTTCAGCCCTGCCCACCAGAGGGACAAGAATCAGCTCCACTGACCAGGGTGCAGGAACAATTCCATCCCACAAGGAAGCCTGCAAAAGCCTCTTAGACAACGTCATCCACCAGGGGGCAGACAGCAGAAGCAAGAACTGAAATCCTGTAGCCTTCAGAATGGAAACCACAAGCACAGAAAGTTAGACAAAATGAGACAGCAGAGGAATATATCTCAGATGAAGGAATAAGGTAAAACTCCATAAAAACAACTAAATGAAGTGGAGAAAGGCAATCTACCTGAAAAAGAATTCAGAATAATGATAGTAAAGATGATACAAGATCTCAGAAAAGGAATGGAGGCACAGATTGAGAAGATAAAAGAAATGTTTAACAAAGACCTAGAAGAACTAAAGAACAAACAAACAGAGATTAACAATACAATAACTGAAGTGAAAAATGTACTAGAAGCAATCAAGAGCAGAGTAACTGAGGCAGAAGAATGAATAAGTGAGCTGGAAGATAGAATGGGGGAAATAGCTGCCATGATATAGAATAAAGAAAAAGAGAATGAAAAGAAATGAGCACAGTCTAAGAGACCTCTGGGACAATATTAAATACCAGCATTTACATTATAGGGGTCCCAGAAGGAGAAGAGAGAGAGAAATGACCTGAGAAAATATTTGAAGAGATGATAGCTGAAAAATTCCCTAACATGGGAAAGGAAATAGTCACCCAAGTCCAGTAAGTGAAGAGAGTCCCAAGCAGGATAAACCCAAGGAGGAACACACTGAGACACATAGTAATCAAATTGACAAAAATTAAAGACAAAGAAAAATATTAAAAGCAGCAAGGGAAAAGCAACAAATAACATACAAGGGAACTCCCAGAAGGTTATCAGCTGATTTCTCAGCAGAAACTCTGTAGGCCAGAAGGGAGTGGCACAATATATTTAAAGTAATGAAAGAGAAGAACCTACAACAAAGAATACTCTACCCAGCAAGGCTCTCATCAAGATTAAGTGGAGAAATCAGACAAGCAAAAACTAAGCGAATTCAGCACTACCACACCAGCTTTGTAACAAATGCTAAAGCAACTTCTCTAGGTGGAAAAGAAAAGGCCACAACTAGAAACAAGAAAATTACAAATGGAAAAGCCCTCTGGTAAAGGCAAACATACAATAAAGGTAGGAAATCATCCACACACAAATATGATATCAAAACCAGCAATTGTGAGGAGAGCACCAATGCAGGATATTGGAAATGCATTTGAAATTAAAAGTCAAGCAACTTGGGCTTTCCTGGTGGTGCAGTGGTTGAGAGTCCGCCTGCCAATGCAGAGGACACGGGTTTGTGCCCCGGTCCGGGAAGATCCCACATGCCGCGGAGCGGCTGGGCCCGTGAGCCATGGCCGCTGAGCCTGCGCGTCCGGAGCCTGTGCTCCGCAATGGGAGAGGCCACAACAGTGAGAGGCCTGCGTAACACACACACACACACACAAAAAAAGTCAAGCAACTTAAAACAATCTAGTATATATATATAGACTGCTATATCAAACCTCATGGTAACTGCAAACCAAGAATCTACAATAGATACACACACAAAAAGAAAAAGGAATTCCAACACAACACTAAAGTTAGTCATCATCAAATCACAAGAGAAGAGAACAAAAGAGGAAGGGAAGAAAAAGCACCTTCAAAAGCAAATCCAAAACAATTAACAAAATGGCATTAAGAACATACATACTGATAATTACCTTAACCATAAAGGGATTAAGTGCTCCAACCAAAAGACATAGACTGGCTGAATGGATACAAAACAGGACCCATACATATGCTGTCTGCAAGAGACTCACTTCAGATCTAAGGACACATACAGACTGACAGTGAAGGGATGGAAAAAAGGTATTTCATGGAAATGGAAATCAAAAGAAAACTAGAGTAGTAATACAGATATCAGACAAAATAGACTTTAAAATAAAGATTGTTACAAGAGAAAAGAAGGACACTACATAATGATCAAGAGATCAATCCAAGAAAAAGATATAACAATTGTTAATATATATGTACCTGACATTAGAGTACCTCAATATATAAGGCAAATACTATCAACCATAAAAGGAAAAATTGACAATAATACAACAATAGTAGGGAATTTTAACACTCCACTTTCATCAATGGACAGATCATCCAGACAGAAAATCAATAAGGAAACACAAGCCTTAAATGACACATTAGACCAGATGGATTTAATTGTTATTTATAGACCACTCCATCTGACAGCAGCAGAATACACATTCTTCTCAAGTGCACATGGAACATTCTCCAGGACTGATCATATGTTAGGTCACAAAGCGAGCCTCCATAAATTTAAGAAAATTGAAATCATATCAAACATCTTTTCTGACCATAACACTACGAGATTAGAAATAACTACAAGAAAAAGAAACTGTAAAAAACACAAATACATGGATGCTAAGCAGTATGCTACTAAACCAGTAGATCACTGAAGAAATCAAAAAGGAAATCAAAATAATACCTAGAGACAAATGAAAATGAAAGCACAACGATCAAAACCTATGGGACACAGCAAAAGCAGTTCTAACAGGGAAGCTTATAGCAATACAGTCTTACCTCAGGATACAAAAAAAAACACAAAAACAACCTAAATTATACATAAAGTAACTAGAGAAAGAGAAACAAAACCCAAAGTTAGTAGAAGGAAAAAAATTATAAAAATCAGAGCAGAAATAAATGAAATAGAAACAAAGAAAACAATAGCAAAGATCAATGAAACTAAAGACTGTTTCTTTGAGAAGATAAACAAAATTGAAAAAAACTTTAGCCAGACTTATCAAGAAAAAAAGGGCAAGGGCCCAACTCAATAAAATTAGAAATTAAAAAGGAGAAGTTATAATGAACACCACAGAAATACAAAGGATCATAAGAGACTACTACAAGTAACTATATACAAATAAAATGGACAACCTAGAAGAAATGGATGAATTCTTAGAAAGGTACTATCTCCCTAGACTAATCAGGAAGAAATAGAAAATATGAAAAGACCAATCACAAGTACTGAAATTAAAACTGTGATTTAAAAAATCCCAACTAACAAAAGTCCAGGACCAGATGGTTTCAAAGGCAAATTCTATCAAACATTTAGAGAAGAGTTAACACCTATCCGTTTGAATCTCTTCCAAAAAATTACAGAGGCAGGAACACTCCCAAGCTCATTCTATGAGGCCACAATCACCCTGATACCAAAACCAGACAAAGATACCATACACACAAAAAAACTTACAGGCAAATATCATTGATGAACATGGACACAATAATCCTCAACAAAATACTAGCAAACATAATTTAACAATACATTAAAAGGATCATACACCATGATCAAGTGGGATTTATCTCCAGGGATGCAAGGACTTTTCAATATCCCCAAATCAATCAGTGAGGTATACCACATCAACAAATTGCAGTATAAAAACCATATGATCATCTCAGTAGATGCAGAAAAAGCTTTTGAGAAAATTCAACACCCATTTATGATAAAAACTCTCCAGAAAGTGGGCATAGAGGGAACTTACCTCAACATAATAAAGTCCATATATGACAAAACTACAGCTAAAAACATACTCAATGGTGAAAAGCTGAAAGCATTTTCTCTAAGATAAGGAACAAGTCAAGGATGTCCACACTTGCCACTTTTATTCCACATAGATTAGGGAGTCCTACCCACAGCAATCAGAGAGGGAAAAGAAATAAAAGGAATCCAAATTGGAAAAGAAGAAATAAAACTGTCACTTTTCACAGATGACATGACACTATACACAGAAAATCATAAAGACACTACCAGAAAACTATTAGAGCTAATCAATGAATTTGGTAAAGTTGCAGGATACAAAATTAATACACAGAAAACTGTTGCATTTCTATATAATAAGAACAAAAGATAAGAAAGAGAAATTAAAGAAACTATCCCATTTACCATTGCATCAAAAAGAATAAAGTACCTAGAAATAAACCACCTAAGGAGGCAAAAGACCTATACACTGAAAACTATAAGACATTGATGAAAGATATCAGAGATAACACAAACAGATGGAAAGATATACCATGATCTTGGGTTTGAAAAATCAATACTGTCAAAATGACTATACTGCCCAAGGGAATTTACAGATTCAATGCAATCTCTATCAAAGTACCAATGGCATTTTTCACAGAACTAGAGCAAAAAATCTTAAAATTTCTATGGAGACACAAAAGATCCTAAATAGCTAAAACAATCTTGAGCAAGAAAAATGGAGCTAGAGGCTCTCTGAATTCAGACTATACTACAAAGCTACACTCATCAAAACAGTATGGTACTGGTGCAAAAACAGAAATACAGATCAATGAAACAGGATAGAAACACACCTATAGTCACCTAATCTATGAAAAGGAGGCAAGAATATACAATAGAGAAAAGACAGTGTCTTCAATAAATGGTCCTGGGAAAACTGTACAGCTACATGTAAAATAATGAAATTAGAACACTTCCTAACACCATACACAAAAATAAACTCAAAATGGATTAAAGACCTAAATGTATGGCCAGACACTTTAAAATTCTTAGAGGAAAACCTAGGCAGAACACTCTGACATAAATTGCAGCAATATCTTTTTTCGATCCATCTCCCAGAATAATGGAAATAAAAACACAAATAAACAAATGGGACCTAATTAAACTCAAAAGCTTTTGCACAGCAAAGTAAACCATAAACAAAACAAAAAGACAACCCATATAATGGAAGAAAATATTTATAAATGATGAGACCAACGAGGGATTAATCTCCAAAATTTACAAACAGCTCATGCCGCTCAGTATTTAAAAACAACCTAATTGGAAAATAGATAGAAGACCTAAATAGACATTTCTCCAAGGAAGACGTACAGATGGCCAAGAGGCACATAGAAAGGTGCTCAACATCCTTAATTATTAGGGAAATGCAAATCAAAACTACAATGAGATATCACCTCACACCAGTCAGAATGGCCTTCATCAAAAAGTCTACAAATGATACATGCTGGAGAGGGTGTGGGTAAAAGGGAAACCTCCTATACTGTTGCTGGGAATGTAAATTGGTACAGCCACTATAGAGAACAGTATGGAGGTTCCATAAAAAAACTAAAAACAGAGCTACCATATGATCCAGCAATCCCACTCCTGGATATATATCTGGAGAAAACCATACATGCACCCCAGTGTTCATTACAGCACTATTTACAATAGCCAAGACATGGAAGCAACCTAAATGTCCATCAACAGAGGAATGCATAAAGAAGATGTGGTACATATATATGATGGAATATTACTCAGCCATTAAAAAGAATTAAATAATGCCATTTGCAGCAACATAGATCAACCTGGAGATTATCATACTGAATAAAGTAAGTCAGAGAAAAACAAATATCATATGATATCACTTATATGAGGAATCAAAAGAGATAGTACAAATGAACTTATTTACAAAACAGAAACAGACTCACAGACTTAGAAAACAAACTATGGTTACCAGGGGAGAAAAGAGGGGGAGCAATAGATTAGGAGTTTGGGATTAACACTTACACACTGTCATATTTAAAATAGATAACCAACAAAGACCTACTATATAGCACAGAAAACACTGCTCAATATTCTGTATCACTTTCCTGTACACCTGAAAATAATATAATATTGTTAATCAACTGTACTCTAATATAAAATATTTTTTTAATAAAAAATGAATCTAAAAATACAAATAATATGAAAAGATTCTCATTTTGAATGTGCATAAGAATCACCTGGAGAATTTGTTAAAGCACAGAGATTGTGATTCAGTAGGTCTGAGGTGGGCCTCAGATTCTGCATTACTAAAAAGCTCCTGGGTGATGTTGAGCTGCTACTCTGGGGACCACATTTTGAGTAGCACGGTTCAAAGGCCATAGTTCTCAAGTCTGTCTGCATGTTAGAATCACCCAGAAAACTTTTAATATCCGTATTTTCTGGTCTCCATTTGCCAGATATATTGACTTAATTAATCTGGGTCTAGCAATAGCACTTTTTTCCCCAAAGCTCCCTGGGTGATTCTAATGTGCAATAATTTTTGAGAATTACTGCTGTATGGCAAGTTGTCTACATCACTGGAACTGGTGAACAAATTCATGTGTCTCATGCTGTATTTTTAAAGGATACTATTTTAACCTATTACTCTTTATATTTCTCTCCTTTTTTGCCACATTTCCTTTCTCTCATTCAAGAAGATAGAATGCTCTGGGTTCATTACCTCAGGGGAGTGATGTGCAGAGAAGAAAGGAGAAAAAGCCTGCAAGTCATTAGGATTCTAATTTCCCCATGCCTAAGCTTGTAGGAGAATGTGAGAAATGCTCAGGAGGAGGTAACAAGGCTATTCAGGCAATAGGGAGAGTGGCTAAATAGAATGAGAATCTGCAGTGTTTTGACAAGACAGAAAGAGAAGTCTGTGGATCCAGGGGACTGAGAAGACCTTCTTCATTTCCTGGAAGTTTTGCTGTCATGATATTTTCTGACTCAAGAGATGTATGTCTGCTTTATGTATCCAGCTTGACCAAACCATAGGCAATATGGCAAATGATTCCTGTACCTCCTAGCACAGAGAGAAGAAGCTCCTGGAAGCTGAAAGACAGTGTGTAAAGATGACCAGATATCTCAGCCACAACTGGTATATTAAGAGCTATTTTGCATATTTCTCCCTGCATCCTCCTGCGACAAATGGTTAAAATGTTAGAAATCTGGCATGATTATAAGGTGGAGGAAGAAACCCCAGAAAGAACTGACATCCTCAGAGACAACTTTCTGAAGGTCTAGCTTAATACTTTTAGTCAAAAAAGAAGTTGAGTTAATGAAATGTTTTTAAAGTTTTGTGTCTTGCACACCTGTGATTCTTACCACCTACACTACTATGCCATTCTAGCAACCAGGAAATATCTCCTCTGCATTTTGTATGCATCTTATAGTCAAATGAATATATCACTGCCAGGGAAGATGATTCTGAATGGCCAGATCATTTGAAGGGAGCAGACCCAAGATGTCTCTGGCTTTGGTCTTGGAATCCCTACACATCTGGAAGATGAAGGTCACTTCTCCACAAGTCTGTCTCATTCTGGAAAAAATTCACTCAAAAGTTGGTAATCCATTAATGAGATATAAGCAACTTTATACTGTTGGAAGAGAAAAATACTTTTATCCCAAGTTCATCAAGTGTTCTTTCCAGGAGAGAACATTTTTAATTGATGTTATAATTAATGTATCTTGTCTGCTATAGCTATTCAAATGTTATTTCACTTTATTTATTTCCCTGTGGCAATTCTGACTAGTCTCTTAGTACATTATTGGTAGAACACATTGTGTTAAACCACATACTCATATAAGTTATGGAATTATTTTATTCTACTTTTAGCCTTACTTCATGCTTCATGTTCTGTATCTAATCTTGCTAAATTTAAGATATAACTTTAATTTTCCTTCAAAGCATTTGACGTTATTTGCAAAAAAAAAATCAAGTTAGATTTACTGTTGATAAAACTCAAAAACTGAATAATTTGAGCAAAACCCAGTCATTTCAGGGCTTTTTAATTATAATACATTTGCTGCATGTATGCAACCATTTTGGGGGCTGGGAATGCAGAGAGAATTTGATTGTCTCTGCCCCCAATAACTTTACAGTGCAGTGGTTTCTGCATTTTTTTGAGTCAGAGGGAAAATGTGGAAGGTTTTAAGGAGGAAAGAACAGTTTCAGGAAGATGGGTCTGGCTCTGGTGTTTGGAATTGTTTGGAGAGAAGTGAGATTGGAAGCAGAGGGTCTGATAATGACACAGAGGGGTTTTCAAAGGTGACTTACATCCTCTCCCCATTAGATTGTTTTATTCCCACATATTTCCTTATATTTTCTCCACATAATTATGTGTTCCTAAACAAAATATAGCTTTCTTTTCATTTAATGTTTGTGAGAGTTGTCCTTCTTAGTACACGTGGGTCTCATTCACCCATTTCTACTTCCGTTTGTTGATCCACTGTAGGTTGTTGAATGCATGTACATTTTTTAAAATGTATTAAATATTGCTAAATTGTTCTCCAAAGTGACTATAACAATGTTTATCCCAACTAGAATGTATAAAGAGTTCTTGTTATGCCATATTCTTACCAAGAATTTATGTAGCGAAGCATTTAATTTTGTCAGTATCATGAGAATCAGACATGAATATTTTCTTTGAGATTTGCTTTTTCGTGAAGGAGGATAGGAAATCACATTTTCTCTTCATATCTTTTGCCCAGTTTTCTATTGTGTTTTTCTTAATAAGATTTAGGAATTATTAGTATATTCTCCATATACAAGTATTTTTTCTAGTCGTTCACATATTTTCACATTGTTTATGGTAATTTGTATGGAAATTTTGTTTTAATTTTTCAAAACTTGCAGTGTTTTCATATCTGATTTATTCTCTTTACATTAAAAAATGTTTTCTTAATCTGTACTAATAAAAAATGTTGCTGTATTATTCCAGAATATATAAAATTTTGCTTTTTATATTTACATCTGTATTGTGATATGCAGTATCAATCTGATTTTGAAATATTTTTCCAGATGAATAACAAACTGTCCTAGGCCCATTTTTTGAGTAACCCATATTTTCCCACTATGTAAAATACTATTGCTGCCATATATCACATTCCACATATGTCTGGGTCTTTTTCTGCGCTTTCTACTCTGTTCCATTTGTCTAATTATCCATTTCTGTGTCACTTATAATACTTTCTTAATTACTATAGATTTATAATAATCTTGATATTGGTCACAATGATTTCATATACATTTTCTTTTTTCAAAATTTTCATGACTCTGTCAGGTTCCACAAAAATCGTTTTGGGATTTTTATCAGAATAGCAGTAAATTATGGATTAAGTTTGGGATAATTAATATCATTGTGATATTGAGGATTCCCATATATGAACATAGTATGTCTCAGTTTATTTAGTTCTTTTTTGTCTCTTTTAGCAATATTTTGTAATTCTCCCCCCATATAAATTATTTGTGAGGTGTATTCCTAGGTTTGTTTTTTTAAGTTTTTATTATTATTGTGAATGAGAATGTTTTTAACTCTTACACTTTACTGGAATTAGGAATACTTTTAGTTTTTGTATGTAGATCTAGTATATGAAGATCTTGATATTATTTGTAATAATTTGCCTATAAATTCTCTTGAATTTTTATGTACACAGCTTCATTATTTGAAAATAAGAAGATTTTTACAACTTTCCATTATTTCCATCCTTTTTCTTTTGTATCTTTCTTGTCTTTTTCATTGTCTAAAACCTTTAGTACATTATTAATATTAGAAATAATAGCTGATATATTTGTCTTTTTACTTGAGGTACTTCAAAGTTTTACCATTTAGTTTATATTTGCTATCATTTTTCCTGCACAGAAACACTTTATAAGGTTAAAAATCAAAATGGTTTTTTTTTCTATTCCCAGTTTGTTAAGAATGTTTATTAAATAATTTTTCTGCATGTATTTAGGCAAGCAAATTTTCCTGTTTACTTTTAACTGTTAATGTGATGTTCACATGAAAATAGATTTTCAAAAATTCAATGATCATATTCTTTTTTTTTTTTTTTTTTTGCGGTACGCGGGCCTCTCACTGTTGTGGCCTCTCCCGTTGCGGAGCACATGCTCAGCAGCCATGGCTCACAGGCCTAGTCACTCCTCAGCATGTGGGATCTTCCCGGACCGGGGCACGAACCTGCGACCCTTGCATTGGCGGGTGGACTCTCAACCACTGCACCACCAGGGAAGCCCCAATGATCATATTCTTTGTATAACTATTGCTTGTCAGGACTTTTTTTTAGTTTATGCATAAATTTAATTCATTCATTTTACATTTAGGAATTTTACATCTATACATTTCATAAATATAATTGGTTTATACTTTCCTTGCACTGCTTTTGATCAATTATGCTATCAAGTTTCTATTAACTTCATAAATTGGGTAATATTCCTTCTTTCTTTGTTCTCTGGAGCAGTTATGATAAAGGATTTTTTGTTACTTAAATGTTTATAAAACTTTCTTGTCCCTTTGGGAAAGGCTTGGATTACTAATTCAATGACAATTGACTTATTCAGTATTTCTACTTCTTAAGTTGATTTTGCCATTTTGATTCATGTGTTCTAAATTCTTGTATGTATTGTGCTAAAGTTGTTTGTGGCATTCCCAAGATTTAACTTAAACAATTAAAAAAAGTTTACTGTGTACTCTAATTTCTAATTTTTGAAACACTATCTGCTTTTTTTCTGGCTTCATATTCCTCGAGTTTTTCTAATTGATTAATTATTTCAAGTCACCAGCTTGGGTTCTGTGGCCATCTCCATGAATTCTATAGACCACTTCTTCATGCTTTCATTTTCCTTAACTGGTTTATAATTGTTATGTGTTTTTTTCCTTAAAAATCTTACCTTTTACTCGTTTTTTTCTCCTACCCCTCACCTCCTTTCTCATTCCCATTTCATCATCTTCCTTGTCCTCTGAATTCAGAGCTAAAAACTTATAGACAGAGAAAAACTGAAATGAAAGGAAAAAGTCCTTCCTGTGTCTCACACTCTAATACTGTCTTCATTTTGCCTTTGGCTAGAAAGATGTGGTCATTGGCTTGCATTTCTGGTATTTTTACTATTTCCATTAACATTAAGTCAGTTAGTGCCATTGAGAGTAGAACCCCAAGAAACAGAAACATAGTAAGATCTGATCACCAAGAAAGCAAATTTTTGGTTTGTTTTTGCTTTGTTTTTGTTTTTACCTTTTGATCCCCTTCAAAAAACCACTTTTGATGGTTGCAAGAATTCATTGGGTAGATACATAGGGATAAGAGAATTTTTCTTTTTTTTCCCATTATTTCTTTCTGTGTACATAAATATTTACTAGTATTATATTTTCAGTATCTCACCAGTAACTACAATAAAAGCTGGAAACAAAAAGCCTATAAAGCAAAGAATGAATAGAACATTTGAGTTTGCCTTCAAAGACATTTAATCTAGTGAGAGAGACATACATACCAATAAACAGGAGACTATAATACTTTGTGGTAAGTGTTATAATGGCATAAATTAAGGGTGTTTGAGGATGTGTATGATGGATACCCCTCTCAATCTTGTCTTTCTGGAAAGTGGAATTTTTTATTAATTCATTTTTTAACAGATTCTTATCTAAATTAAAAATTAACCCATTTGGTTATTATTGATTTAGTGTCTGCTTGAACTGCTAGAATTAAAACTCCAAGAAGTTAGGAATCTATTTCTATCTCCTGTAGCACTTTAATCCCAGAATTTAGTATATAATCTGTCATTTCATAGGTGCTCAACAAATGCATGTTAAATTGAAATCTGATTAATTTAATTCAAGATCTCTAGAATACCAAGTATTCAGTTGAAAATATTTAGCAAATTGTTGAGATGTGCAAATACCAGGATGCTCTATGTCATGAATTCACACTATCTAGATAATTAGTTTCTTTTTGTTTTTATAAAAAAATGAAAGGTTATACATCAGATGTCATTTAGTTGAATCTTCCTGGCTCTATCTTTAGTACACAAAACAAGTTATATGAAAATGACTTGACTCCAACTCCAATCACTGCTAGACATTACATCCTTCCTAAAACAGAGCTCGTGTCCTTGCAAGACTAAAACATTTCTACACTGAGAACAATCTTTTACACACACACACACACACACACACACACACACACACACACTACACTGAACTCCAAACCAATTCTCAAGATTCATTCATAAAAGAATATAAAGGAGAAAACTGAGGCCTTACATTGTCCCAAATCATGGAGCTAGTTATGTTGTTCAAACTATAATTATCACTAGTTTCCCAGGGTCTCAGGGTTTTTTTTTTTTTTTAATTTTTTAATCTATTCTTAATAAGGGATTTTACTCTAATATAGCATATAGTTAAATAATATGACCAAAATGATATATCATATGGGCAGTTTATTTATTTGAATTAAACTATACACACTCAGTTTAAAATGGGAAAGAGAGAAAAATAATAATTTGAATTGTGTTAGAAATTCTTCCTACTAGGAAAGAATTTATTCAATCAATAAATATATTCCCTGAAACAAGCATGATGTAAATGCCAATATTCTAGTTTGTTAGCATCAATTTTCTTATACTCTTATAATCTAAGCATCTAGCTGTGTTAAATTGCATTAAATATGTTTATTTTTCATACAACATGACTTCCAGCCAAATGCCTCATCCAGTGTCCAAACAAGAAAACAAATTTTCATTAATGATGGAGG
Source organism: Phocoena phocoena (assembly GCF_963924675.1). Lineage (NCBI taxonomy): Eukaryota > Metazoa > Chordata > Mammalia > Artiodactyla > Phocoenidae > Phocoena > Phocoena phocoena. The sequence continues at coordinate 34,063,193 of NC_089237.1, read as the reverse complement.
AAAACCTGGCTGTGTTGGGAATATTCTGAGATGGACTGTTGAACTCCATTGCTGTACTTTCATAAAAGATATTTAAGGGTAAGTTTTTCATCTGAGTTTTCAATTTACAAGATGATTTTAGAAACTTATACAGTGTTTTAAAGCCAAATTCCTATGTAGATTCAACACTAAGAATGGATAGAAAACATGACAATTTCCCTTGCTTGGATGAAAGTCTCTGTAAAGCAAATACTAAAGGTATTTGGAACCACTAAAAATGGGACACCGTATAAATGAAATGGGTTAACTTAAATGAGCTCTTTCCTATAGTTCATGTTTAAGGGTCTATAAATTCTATGAAAAATTTACTCAAAGGTAGCATTCAATTATCCAATCATTGTAGTTAATTATTGATCAATTATAACTTTTTTAGGCCATGGAAATGAATATTCTGAGAGCTGCAAAGATCACTGACTGAGACAGAGTTTCAGTTGGAAATGCTGAATTATGTTCCCCCTTTATATTTTTGCTCATTCTCAAGTTCCCTAGATGGTAGTTTTCAAACTCTAGCATAACCCTGAATCACCTGTGGGTGATTTCTGTATCCCACCCCATGTGTTCTGATTGTAAAACTCTGGTGTGCAGCCTGAGTTCCCAGGAGATTCTGGGAAATTCTGACAAGTTCCCAGATGATATTACTGCTAATGGTCCAAGGACCACACTTTAGGGTAACCACTGACTTAGAAAAGGATTCAAGTACTCTTTGGATTCAGGCAAGCTCAGTTTCCACCGAATGTTAACAACGCTTATTCCTATGTGTGGGGAGGTGAGAGGAAAGAGAAAGAATTGGGTACGACTTATTGTGTCACGTGTTAGGCATTTTTAGAGTAAACCAGGGTCTGAAAATACTCTGATTCACCTACAGAAGATATCCTTCAGTGCCCCTACAAAATTATAATAAATTTCCTAGCCATCAACTGCTAAAACTTGTATCTCTTTTGTAGCTTATAAGTAATAGTTTAAGATAATGTTATCTACCAGTAGTTGTCAATGTGCCTGCTTTCCCCGTGGTTCAAATACATAGAGCAAAACCATTCTTTTGACAATTTAACATTTTGGCTCAGCATGTTTTGACATTTGTTTTGTGTTTGGAAGCTGTGATATAACCTCTTTCCTGTAGCACATCAGTTTTTCTGAGTTATCCTTGCCACAACGCATTTCCAGGTTTGATGAAAGATGTGCTTTTCAAATCAATTATCTTCCTTCTTCTTTATTTTTCTCAGTATGGAAATGTTACCTTATAAAGAAATATAAACCATCAGAATTTATCACAATCTGAAAAGGTCAGAGATGAAACTGAAGAAAGTGCTTAAGGACTCATCACACCATGAAGGTATCTCCAGTGCAGCATCTTGTGGATTCCATTAAGAAGAGCTCTTAAGTCTGGCCCATAATCCATTTTTCTTATCCTAAAATTGTGGAAACACAGAAGTTTACACAAAAGAGCAAAGATTGTGTTTCTTTAATAAAGTAATAATGAACTGAAAAAAATATCATCTGGCTGGTATGATTGCTTGAAATCTCATTAAACACTAAACAGATAAAGCATTTCAAATAAATTAATAAAAAGCTCTAGTCACTAATGTAGTATCAGTATGAAATTTTTAATGATCAACTGATTAAGACAATATTAAGCAGATTTATCTGACATTTGTAGCTATAGTCTAAATATTACAAAAAGGAATTCTCTTTCTTTCCCCTGGCCTCAGTTTTCTCTGAATGTGCATATGTCATGACTGATACAGAGTAGGTGCTCAGTAAATATTTGCAGAGTAGATGAGAACATTGGACACTGGTGAATATTGATAAAAATTGAGTTTGATAGGTTATGAACATTGTATTTTTATTCAAACCAAGTTTCACTAAATATTCCCATCTGGAAGCCTTTTAGACTCAGCCTACTGAAAATTTTTGAACTGAAAGTGGATTTTATTTGTGTATTTTTCTAGTGAAAAAAATATATTTATTTACTTAAGAAAGTTGACCATTTGTTTTGGGGAAAAGAAAACAGGTGGATCTGCCCAAAGCTAAATCTGTGTACCTACTGCCTGTCATTCAATGCAGAGTAGTTACCATAACAACTGCTGTGTCACCTGGACCAAAGAATCCTGAGTATTTCTTCTAGAGCATGGAAGCAACTTCCTAAAGGAGAACCCACATTAAGATGGGCTTCTCACTATATTAACCTATCAAACTATTTGGAGAAAAACAGCCTGCTTCCATAAATTAAAATTGATGCTGTGTGTATCAGCTCTCAGAATACAGATTTTCACCTCATTCTTTTGTTTAAGTACAGTGACACCAACTCACCTTCTGCTGGGTCTGACCTCCCTCTGGAAAACCTCTGGTGAGGAAAGAAAAGTCACTTGGCAGCCTGGATCCCACAAGGGAATTTTATCTGCAGTTTTTCTGTTTTTAACCCCAGCCCCAACTATATCCAAGTCTTCAATTACAAGATACCTCCAATTCCTAAGTTTGTCCTCGGATGCTACAATGTGAATTTCTCATCATTATAAGCATTATATTTTAACCTTTTTTCCCTCTTAAATCATTTATCATTCCTCTAAGTACTTTCCATCTTCATACACTGTCTTTCAGATTTACCAGTATCTCCAAGTTTTGATCTCAGGGTGACAGCAGTGAAGAGTGGCTTGAAGTGAGATCTCAGTTCCCTGCTTGGGAATCGAACATTGGCCACCTGGGTGAAAACCTGCAATCCTAACTACTAATCCACCAATGGTGAGTGGCTAGAAGCAGAGCCCTGGCTCTTACCTTCTTTGAAAAAACAATTCTTTACAAAGAGACTGAAGCTGTAAAACATGTACAGAGTTTATTATTAGAAGCACAGCACCTGTGGGAGAGCACACAGAGAAGCAGTTTATTTTAAACAGAAGCAAAGCAGAAATACATACCCAGAGAAGAGTGTGGGCACCCTTGCTAATGAGGAGTATGCTAGAGAGGTGGTTAAATCATTTCTTTAAGAGCAGTTTTTCCAGGTCTTTGTTTTCCTCTGGCCAATCATTTTGTTTCATTTCCCATATCTGATTGGATCCAGGGCCCTTCCCGATATGCACATGCATGTTTTAGCCAAGATGGATTCCAGCATGAAAGCCTCTGGGAGATTAACAGCACATATTATGGGATAATGCCCCCTCCATTTTTAAACTCGAGAATCTTTTCTGTGCATGTGCAATTAGGGAGGTCTCCTTGATCTCAAGAATGATAGGTGTGGTCATCTTATCTTTTTACTCCAGCAGAGCTTCGTTCCTCTCTGCTCCTGCCATTAATTTTCCTTGAAATGTCAGGGAGAGACAAGCTCCAATTTGCTCAGCTTGACTCCAGCTGCTCAGCCCAGGGACCCATCTACCTCTTACCTCAGTTTCACTGAAGATTAGGCTGTTCTTGTTTATCATTCTCTGTTGGATTTGGGTAATTTTCAAGAGAAGTTTGTAGAAATAGTAAAAATATCTTTCTTTACTTAATCATCTTGAAATCATAAGTCCTGAAAATTTAAGTGAAATAAATATGGGAATTTTGCCCTGTATCTTAGGAAAGTATTCAATATAATTAAAAGTTCTTATGCTGCATTTAAATTATTTTTTTTTTTTTTGCTTTTTCTGGTTAAAAACATCTAGTAGTAATTCTATACATTAATTTACACTTATGCTTGCCCTCTAAGAAGGTTCTTATTTGGATACACCTACTACTCCATACCATCTTCATATTAACTTTCAAATCTAGCTTCAGTGCGAACTAGATGTATTGGCCCATTAGACAGACAAAACCAAATCTTAAATCAGCTGTGCTTGGAAAGTGAGGGAACAAAGTTAGAAATGACAAAAAATGAAAAAGAGAGACAACAGCAACTCTTTGCACATTATCAAAATTGTGTATTCTCAGGCAATGTGAAATTCCAATTTCTAAAGCTTGGAAAATTTAATGGTTAGGAAACAAAAACTGAGTTATGTTCCATAGTCAGAATAAAAAAACAGTCTGCAAAATTTCTCTCTGTGAGAAATAGGTTTTGCTCCATTTTGAGCTATTCAAGAGCTCTGGTGATTGGTGAGCAAAGCCAACTTGTGACTAGGTCTCTCTTCGTGATACTGGTGTTCTGAATTTGTTTATGCCTAACTTTAATTACGATGATCTGAGAACCTGGAACTGATGAACAAAAGGCCAAGGCCCTAGAAAAAGCATAATTCCGTGTACCTGGGATGTCTTCTTATCCAAGGAAAGAGATGATCTGAAAGAAATTGTTGATATTCTGATTGCTTGTAGTAGATGCCTTGATAAATGAGATTTCTGCCCAGAGTAGGATGTCTTGTATGTGCCTATCTATTCTAAAATAAAGTGGAAAGTTCTCTGTGAGTCCTCTTGACTTTTCTATCTAAAGATGATTTAGTAGAGAATGAAAAACTTCCATTCAGATGACCACCTTCAGATTAAAGGAAATTTTTTTAAAGTTTGAAATTTCAGGAGCCATTATCATTATTTTGTGTTGTAAGAAGCAGTGAGCCTCCAATTCACCACTTACTCAGTTTAGAGTTTCCTTCTCTACCATTAAATGCTGAAGTCAATAAACTTTTTTTTTTTTTTTAATTGTGGGATCAGAATTTCAGTTAGTGGAGAAAAAGATGACATACCTCATAAAAGATGATGAAGTTGGAGGAAATTGGAGGAAAGCAAAAACATCTGTAATTTTTAAGATATTTTCATTCAAGAAAACATATTTTATTCAAATTATTATCCATTTTTAACACGGTACCTATTTGTTTTTGGTTCTTTTCATCACTCTTTTATTGTATGTGTGTCCTAATGAGTCTTCACTAATCTATGGTAATAGGGAAAATGACATAGGCTTAAAATACCAATGTTGAGTTCCTCAAACAAGCATTACTGAGTCTTCCGTACTATAATAATAAACTGCAGGTATTAGGAAAACGGACTAATATATTTTATTAATTTCATGTTAATTATGAAGACAGTATACTTCAAGGAATAGTATTTGACCCACTGTGTGTACTAATGTCTGTAATTAGCCACAATTCAATTAGACCTTACCGCATAACTCAGATCAGTACCTCACTTAGGGCTACCATCAATGTCTTATATGTTGTTCTTTCATGTACATATCTCAACCTCTCTACCAGACTATACCCTCTCAGAAAAAATCCTCACTTGTTCTTTCTTGGTGACTATTACTTTCCTATCATGGTGTCCAACACCCAGTATTCACTCAGTAGTGTTTTTGGACTGCATGAATGATTTTCATCTAAGTTCTCTTATTTGCAAAGTACTTTTCTAAAAATATACTTTTTCAAATCCATTCCAGAAGAAACACAAATGTAAAGTGTTTTTGGTTACCTTGGCTTGTTCATCCAGATGATTTGCATCAATGTTACTTTTATTTTGCGGTACGTGGGCCTCCCATTGCTGTGGCCTCTCCCGTTGCAGAGCACAGGCTCCAGATGCGCAGGCTTAACGGCCATGGCTCACGGGCCCAGCCACTCCACAGCATGTGGGATCTTCCCAGACCGGGACACGAACCCACGTCCCCTGCATCGGCAGGTGGACTCTCAACCGCTGCACCACCAGGGAAGCCCTCAACGTTGCTTTTTAAAAAATTAATATTTATTGGAGTATAGTTGATTTACAATGTTGTGTTAGTTTCTGCTGTACAGCAAAGCAAATCAGTTATACATATACATATATCCATTTGTTTTTAGATTCTTTTCCCATATAGGTCATTACAGAGTATTGAGTAGAGTTCCCTGTGCTATATAATAGGTTCTTATTAGTTATAGATTTTATATATAGTACTGTGTATATGTCAATGCCAATCTCCCAGTTTATCTCTCCCCCACTTTTCCCCTTGGTAACCATAAATTTGTTTTCTACATCTGTGACTCTAGTTCTGTTTTGTAAATAAGTTCATTTATTTTAGATTTCACATGTAAGTGATATCATATGATGTTTGTCTTTCTCTGACTTACTTTACTCAGTATGACAATCTTTAGTTCCATCCACGCCACTGCAAATGGCATTATTTTGTTCTTTTATATGGCTGAGTAATATTCCATTGTATATATGTACCACATCTTTTTTAACCATTCATTGTCAATGGACATTTAGGTTGCTTCCATGTCCTGGCTATTGTAAATGGTGTTGCAATGAACATTGGGGTGCATGTATCTTTTTGAGTTATGATTTTCTCCAGATATATGTCCAGGAATGGAGTTGCTGGATCATATATTAGCTCTATTTTTAGTTTTTTAAGGAACCTCCATACTGTTTCCCATAGTGGCTGTACCAATTTACATTCCCACCAGCAGTGCAGGAGTTTCCTTTTCTCCACACCCTCTCCAGCATTTATTGTTTGTAGATTTTTAATGGCCATTCTGACTGGTGTGAGGTGATATCTCATTGTAGTTTTGAATTTTTTATTTTCAAACTCATTAAGATGATTAATCCTAGAATTAATTATAATGATGGAGGTGGTAATATTGACCAGCAGCAATTTTTTTTTTTTTTTTACAATAGAGAAAGCTTTCAGTCACATAATCCCATTGATCTTTACAAAATTCCATGTACTTGCATGGTGGTTATTATAATTCTTATTTTACAGTCGAGTGAGTAAAGAAAAAAGAAGTCATGTGACTTGTCCAAAATTACATAGGTATTAAGTGCAGGTGATGGGGGAACATGTATTCTGGTCTTTCTGACTCCAGTACCTCATGTTAAATGGTCAGTCATCAATTTTCAAGTGCCTAAATTATAAAGCCTTCCTCAATCTAAAAACAAAACACACAAACACCCACTTATTAAAGAAATCAACTGTCCACATGACCACATGACTATCAGAAATTCTCCTCCCATTGCACCTCTCATTCCATGTTTCTGGTACTTTGTTGATAACAGAAAGTATGTGCTTTCTCAAATTGCTTTCTAATTTACAAACATATTCTTTTCTGCAGAGAGTATTTTCATTGCCTCTTATTGATTTGTGTTTGTTTATTCATCCTTAATGAGGTGAAGAATATTATGCAGCTGTGCTGCCTGAGTTTGAATGGTCACAGATGAATTTATGTCTGAACCATCTGGAAGTTGTGGATCAAGAGAGGCTTAAGGCAGGCCTTGTCCTGCATCTCTCAGGGAAGAGTACACAGAGGGACCAAGTGGAAGTCTCCTCCTGCCTTTCTCCTCTGGGGCCACTCAAGTTTTCAATTCAATCCCTTCCCTGCCTCAGTTAATGGAAACTTCTTCCAGAGTCTTCTCTCTCCACGTTTCTGCTGCTGTCCCATCCCTTACAGTATATTTACCACACTGCAACCAAGGTGGTCTTTTAAAAACAAATCTATCAATCACTTGTCCAAAAGCCTTCAAGAGCTTCTGATACATTTCTCACTTTCCCACTCCCACCCTTTTAATGTGTGTTTTGAAAATAGACCACCATTACCATTTTCCTTACCATGAAAAAAAATCTAAGAAAAGGATAAAAGTATAATGGAACTTTAGCTTAAATTTATCATTTTCTATTATTTAATGACTTTCAAAGCATACCATGGGCTATCAACTATTTTATTTTCATAGACCTGTAAAATTGAACATCCATGATCTCTAGGACTTGCCAATCTAGATGGCTGATAAGAGACTAAATGTGAGTTCCTTCTATGGTTTATGACAGTGCTGTATTTCTACACCATCCATTGCCTTTATTTGTGGGAAAACAGAACTTCTGTCTCCTTATTCTTCAAGGAGAGAATTATTAAACTCCACTGGGTAGTCTATATCCCTAAACTCCACTTCTATGTGATTATATTCCCAGAGCCAATCATTTCAATGGAGAAAGAACCTTCATGACTATAGGAAATCCATTTAGTATCCCACTTGAGATGAAAATTAAATCCTATAAGTCCTTTTTTGTTTATTTTGTTTTGTTTAGCTTCAAATTTGACATCTTTTAAAAGAGATAAACTAATCCACTGTGTGAAACTAGTCTCTATTTGGCTATCCACTAAAATAAAATAAAAATTTTATTTGTTTGAAGGAATTTCTCTTGGAATATTTCTTGGAACAGTTCACTCTCTAATAAACAGTTTTTCTAAATTCAGCTAGTAGCCAAATGTTTATTAATACTCTTATTTTCATCATAGTGGTCTTTTGAAATAAGCATGCACAATATCCTGTAAGCAGCCTTGAGCATAAGTTTGTTAAGAACAGATAGAAATTGATTTATTAAGTAAATATTTACTAAAGCTCAATTCCATAGTAATTCACAGGATATTAAGCACGAAATAACAGTCCATAGAGAATGCTAGTATAGCTGCCAAAAGCATACTAAAAAAGCATACATAGAGTTTTCAGAAGTGAACAGCCACTCCAGAAGTTATATGAAAAACAGTATTTACACGCTTGCTTATAGGAAAGCAAAGTCTCTGGTAGAGACTAATTGTTGAGAGATAATTCTCTCTGAGTCTCTAAATTTCTGTGTGTCTAATGAGTGGAGGCATTAATGCCCTTTTGCTCTAAAATATCTTTCCAAGGATGTGTGTATAGAAAAATAGCCTTATAAATTAGAGATGCTATCTCTCCCTGGAGCAGGGGACATGTTTGCTTAGTGTTCTATATAATAATTTCTCCTAGAAAAATCATCAGGCACGTCTGCTTACTATCCTTTATAAAAGATTCAAGTTACTGAACTTTAGGTTCTTCAGCTGTGAAACAAAATTTTCTGCATGCTGCATATCCTTCATGGGACTTGGGGGACCAGGAGGAATGATACAAACATGAAGCTCATGCTGCCTTCTCTGCTGTGTGTAATAATCTCCTTTGTCTCTGACCAAGATATCTCATGTCTTCTGTTAACATCCACAAGACTATGGCAAGTTTACTGTCTTGCAAATAGGGTGAAAATATTATATTCTTAGCAGTTCTTGACATTAATTGTTAGATATCTAATATTTACAGTTTTAACAAATACCACTAGAAAAGAGGGTATCATGTTATGGTCCTGTTTTACACAGAAAACAGCCCCTACCTGTCCTGACTGTTGAAAGGGGACTTAGGAATCACAATCAATTGTCCTTGGAAGCTCTAAGAATGCAGTGCACCATGCCCCACTGTGCAGTCTGAATTTATACTACTTGCTATTTATACTACTCAATGTGAAATTCTAATAAAAGACTGATTAGAATTCTTGAAGGAGATAATGGAGAGAAGGGGCAAGATACAATAAATGACAAGATAATAGCTGAACATTTTCTGGAATTCAAGAAAAAACAGAAACTTAAGTGAGGGAAACATGTCCAGCCTCAGCTTCATTTGAGGTCCCTCTCTCTCCTGCAGTCACACTGGTCATTTTTCAGCTTCTTAAATATGCCAAATTCTTTGCACTCTCGGGGACACAACCATGCTATCCTCTTTCTGGAATGCTATTTCCAGGAAGTGATGGGCTTTTAAGTGGTGGGCTTTTACTCATCCTTTAACTTCAGTGGCATGTCTCTGAAAATTCTTCTCTAACCATTGTATCTAAAATAGTCTCATTTCCCTTAGTTTTCACAAAGCAACTTTTTTATTTCCGTGGAGTATGGTTACTTTAATGATATATGCATGTACTTGTTTATTATTGTCTCTCATGGTGAGGGCTGAGACCATATACCTTCATGTTCTTCATTGTATCCTGTCTTTGGACAGCTTTAGCAAAGTACCATAGACATGGTGGCTTGTAAACAACAGAAATTTATATCTCACCATTCTGGAGCTGGAATTCCGAGATCAGGGTGCCAACATGGTGAAGTTCTGGTGAGGGTCTTCTTCTGGGTTGCAGAATTCTTGTTGTATCCTCACATGGCAGAAAGAGGGTAAGAGAATCCTCTGGGGGTACTAATTCCCATTCATGTGGGCCCCACTTCCATGCCCTAAATACCTCCCAAAGGCTCCAACTCCTAATACTAGCAGTTTGGAGGTTAGGACTTCAACATATGAATTTGAAGGGGACACACATTCAGTCCACTGCATATCTTCACAGCTAAGCACAATGCCTAGCAAGTGGCAAGACCTCAATAAATGTTTGTTGATTGAATAAATATATCACCAAATGTAAATGCTTAATCCACTGAACATAAATATCAGATTAAATAAATATGTATAGTTATAAAACTATTATGTATTTTTATATAAAACTGCAAAATGATTGAAAAGAAAATCCCTTTATAATGGGCTGAGCCAAAAAAAAAAAAAAAGTAACTAGTAACTCCAACAAAGCCCATGGGTAACTGCAAGCTGTTGTGACCAGAAAGTTTCATTTCTGAGTTGATAACTTGAGAAATATAAGTGTGAGTATATTAGTAAAAATTAGAAAGGTATATCCTAACTGGAACTTCGAACAGACTATGTCCTTTCCAAATTACTAAAATGAGACAAAGAATTAAGAAAGACGACCACTGCCCCAAAACAAGGACAGCTACTTCTTTAAAGACTATCAGACAAAGACAGATTCAAGACTGAATTTTTAAACATCTTTATCAAATATAAAGATGTTTAACCTTTTCCAGAGCATTTTTATGGTGTTTAAACTTTTCCAAAGCATTAAGAAAGACAGGGCACTCTTATGAATGTTGATGATAAGATCCTATATAAGTTATTATAACTTAGATTCAAGCAGTGTGCTAAAATAATAATGCACCATGACCTAAAGTGTTTTATCCTGATTTAACTAAGGAGATCATACAATTTATTGTCCAAACAAAACCTTTTTGAAAGTAAAAGAGGGTTCTATTAATAATTACTTTCCATACCCAATATTCAATCTATATGGAATTGGTATTAGCTCCACATTCAAAACCTGTACAGAATTCAAACACTTCTCCCTATATATTCGATTTCAGCTCTGTCTGAACTGTATTAATGTCTCTCCTGGTTTTCTGCAATCATTCCTAACTGCTCTCCCTGCTTCCATTACTGCCCTTTACAGTTTTTGTTCTTGTTGTTGTAGAAGAATCCTTTAAAAATGTACGTTGGATTATAGCCCTTTCTGCTCAGAACTTTCTGATGTCTTCCCCTATCCCTCAGAGTAAAAATCAAAGTCCTTTTGGTCAATAAGGTTCAATACGATTTAACCCCTCCTCCCTACCCCCTATCCCCAGTACTCTCCCTCTAGCTTGCTCCCCTCTATCTATACTAACATCCCTGCTGTTCCTTGAATTTCCCAGTTAATTTCCTTGTTTAGTATCTTACAACTGGCTCTTCTCTCTGCCTGGAATGTTTTCCCCAAAGATATCAGTCAGGTTTATCTCCCTCAAGGCTTTGTTACAATGTCACCTTCTAAATGAAGCCTGCCTATCAACTGTATTTAAATAGTACCCACTCACTCCATCCATTACTTCCCTACCTGAAATGTCATATCTATTTAATTTCTCTATTGTACTTACAACATTCTAATATAGTATTCATTCACTTACATTTATTGCTTATTTTCTCTTCTTATATACCAGAATATAAATGCCATAAGGGCAGAATTTCTTTCTCTTTTCTTCTCATTGTCCTGTTTCACTTATATTAGGTGACTAATTAATATTATTCAGCTAATGAATAAGTTAAACATTTTCTCCTGAATCTTTTCAAGAATTTCTACTTGACTCTTCTTATATATTCTAGTTCTCTTGAACATGTTATTCAGTTTTCCCAAGGCCATGTCTGATAACGCTGGCTCTTCAGTGGGTATGTTTCTATCATGTTATTTCAGACCTTCTTCCTCTTTCTCCATATGCCTTGTTATTTTTTGGTTGACTACCTGATATTGTAGAGGTAATATGAAGCACTGGATGATTTTACCTTTCTCCAGAAAGGATTTACTCTGCCTTTGGCAGGCAGTTAGGTGAGAGGCAGATCACTTTAAGTCATTCAGAGATTGAACTGATTCACAGTTGAGTCTTTATGAGGGCTGGTCTATTCTAGATTGCTATTACTCAGTGGTATAGCCCTTCAGAGGTCCCAGCTGAAAGATGGACATTTTAGTCCCCATCCACCTTGGCAGGTCCTTAACTCCAATATTTTGCCTCCCAAGCACTACAAAGTTGCCAAAAGTTCTATTCAGTGGTTCGGCCTCTCAACCACCTTGCTTGGAAGAAGTTTGGATAATATAAACTAGTGGTTGTACTGGAAGTAGATGGCCCAATATTTACAGACTATCTGCCATAAATCCTTGTGTATAAACACATTACATAAGCTTTAAATAATGCATGATTAAATGTGGATTCAGCTATTTCCAAAACCTTTCTTTCTTTCTTTTATAAAGCCACAAATTTAAATATTTCTCGAAACACTTAAATCAAGATACAGGCATCCTCCACTTTTCAAAATTTCTCTTTACACCACTTTGCTTGTAGAAGAAACCCACATTAGTATCTGTTTTCACTAACCAAAAGAAATCCAAAGAGGACTTTCACTTTTACAAAAAAAGCCAAAAAGTGAAAATAGTGTTCAGTGTTTGTTTTGCAGGGAGCCATTATAGAGGCAGCTGCACCCGGAGCAGCGAGAGTGGCACCGCCAAGCTCTTTCCCCAGGAACCACACACAGCATCTCAGCTTCAAGCCACCACAGCTTTGAACTGTGTGCAAACATCTATGCTTTATCTCCATTTATTTTGTGTATTCATTAGCAAGATGTGTCCTAAGGTAATTGCTTCTTTGTTTTATGCCATTTTGGCTTACAAAAGTCTTCATAGGAACGCTCTACTTTCAGATAGCTGGCGAAAACTGTACCTGTTTATATAAAGAAAACTTACTTAACTATAATGCTAAAATTATTTTTTCCAGATTGGAAAAATAAGTAAGTATCATCCTTCATGAAAGAATTTTGTTAAAATCAATAAAAGAGGGCTTCCTTGGTGGCACAGTGGTTGAGAGTCCGCCTGCCGATGCAGGGGACACGGGTTCGTGCCCCGGTCCGGGAAGATCCCACATGCCACGGAGCGGCTAGGCCCGTGAGCCATGGCCGCTGAGCCTGCGCGTCCGGAGCCTGTGCTCCGCAACGGGAGAGGCCACAACAGTGAGAGGCCCGCGTACCGCAAACAAGCAAGCAAACAAACAAACAAAAACCCAATAAAAGAATCTCTATGTCTGGATATGACATAAACCACGTTCATAATACTAGACTATGTAATGTAGAACAGAATTTCTCAACGTGTGTTTCTTTTTAGAGGTATTTTATCCCTTTAAAACACGCCCCCCCACACACAACAAAAATGAAAAGTTTATGTTCAAATATGTTTGGGATTTCCTACATACATGTCCCCAGCTTGGGGACATGGGATGTGTTAGGATTTTAAATGTTTTGAATGTTATACACAAAAGACTTGTTTTCCTTTTTCTAAGCCAAGATTTTCCTACCTTATTTAGAAGATAACTTTTTTTTCATTTTGTACTTATTGACGTCCAAAGGAAGTTGTTTTCCATGGGACATATATTAAGTAATTGTGTTCTGGAAGAAAATCAATAATATAATAGCGTCTCTACCTTCCAGGGACTTTTTAAAAATAAGTTAAAGAGAAAAATATATTCACATTAAGTTAAAATGGAATATACATTTAAACTCACTTTAAGACTCTAACACAAAAGAAGTCATGATTAAAGAGTAAAACTAATTACCCAGCCCTTTGTGATCAAGTGTACCATGGCATCAGAAGACCAAAACCAATGCCAGGGTTTAATTTAATTAGCATTATAATTTGCAACAATGAATTCAAAGTCTTCTAGGTCAAAACCACAGAAGAACAAGCTTTGAAAATTCCAATGCTGAAACAATGTTGTTTGCCAACCAAGTAAAGGTCACAGTATTTTTTTATTTATTAACCTAAAAGATTTAGGGTGTTCCCTGCAAATATAGTGCAATAAAAATGGAAGCCATTAAAATAGGCTTGCTTTCTTATATAACAAAACCTGGACATTACAGGGTATTCCAAAATAACACACAACAGGTTTTTTCTTATATATTTCTCATTAACTTTTTAAAGCCTCCTGACTTTGTGGAATCACTGCAGTAAGTTCTAAATGATGTATGAAATGGAAAACAAAATATAGCCTGTCTTTACCTCCTCCTAAGCAATAGGTAATAGCATGCCTGATTTCTTTGGTTTTGTTTTTCATTTTTGGAGAGTTTTTTAGCCAAATTCCTGTCAGGATTGTCATCCTCTTCTATATAAAGCTTTTAAAGAAACGCAACACAGTCACACAAACATGCACTGAGGGAACACATAAAAATCAAGACTTCAGAATTCATTCAGATCATAGCATATTTCACCTACTCTGACCTGCTATTTTAGCTTTTATTATCTGTGGTGTTGTGGTATTCTGTCTCTGTGTGTCTCTCTGGCCTGTTTTCTTAACTGATCTTAAAAAGAGTTTTCATATTGGAATCAACACAATGGCATCAGAGGCTATCTCTTGCACTACTTAAAGTCAAGATAAGAACCCCTACCATGGTATTTGTGATTTTAGAAATATCATTGCTTTGCACTGTCTCCCATAACATAAAAATGTATCTTGCCTCTCACTGTGTTCAGCAGTGAGAAAACTTTGGGAGATAGGAAGTTCATTAGAGTACTTTTGGACTCAGGTAACAGTATATCTGACTAAAAGTGGGCATATAAACAATATGGGTTAATTTTTTCCCCTAATAACAATGAGTCTGTAGATATGCAGATCAGGGTTGGGTAAGTGACTCAGCATTTGTCAGGACTCTATGTCAGCTTCTCTGGCCTTAAACTCATGGTCACAAGATGGCTATAATAGCTCAATAACACCTTCATAAGACAATATCCAAAAGTAGGAAGGAAGGGGCAGTGGTTTCTTTTCCATGAACATTGTTTATTCAAGAAGAAATAAATATTTCCTGCAAGTCTGCAGTAAACTGCTTTCCTGTCTCACTGGCCATCATTGTATCACTTGCCTGTGCCTCGGCTGCAAGGGAGATTAGGACAACAAACATCCAGCGTTTTTAGCCTCCATAATGCTAAATGGACTCTGCCAACAAGGAAAAAGGCTGTCAAATATTTAACTGTAGCTACCTCAGGAAGAGGCAAAGGAAGTGTTTTTTTTTTTCCAAATATAGACCACTAGTCCTATTTGGGCAACCATTCATTGTGCAATTTTACTTTTCTTTGACATTGAATCCATTCTTGTCTTGTTTCCACTAGACTAAGAAAATTTTTTCTTAATTTAAAAGGACACATTTTGTTTATCCATCTTATATAAATATGAACCTTTAATACTGTTCTTCTTGAATAAGTTTTCAGTTGGTTTTCAACCCCACCATAACATTAATGAGGAAAAGTTAAAATCCAAATTACTCCTAAGGTTAAACCAACAAATTTCTTGAAATTTAAGGATGAGCCAATATCTGACTTTAAAATCAGAAGTCTATGTAGCTTCAGACAGTCTAATAAATACTACTGAAACTGTGCACAACATTTCTAAGTCTTTATGTATGGATACTTTGTTTTGTATAAGAAGCCCAAAGCTTTGGCAAATTCTTAAAGTGTCCACACCCTCTAAAAGTTTAGAAACACTAAGAACAATGATAATTATATAATTATCAGGGTGCTTATATGAGCTTATGAGTTGTTTTAGAAAAAAGCTGTCATCTACATTTTAGAAATAGCTTTGATGAATAGTGTCATTATATTTAGAGCCATAGTTTCACAAAAGCATTTTCATAAATCCCATAATATTTGTTGCTTATCCATATTATTGAACAACAGAGGAATTACTGACCTTCTTTATGCCTAACTCCACAAAAGGTCAATTGACTACAGAAAAAGTAGATAGGAACCTCATCTTTTATTTTCTTTCTGTGTATTTCTTTCAGTTGTTCAGTAAGTTGTGTTTTTGAAGTGTGCCATTGGTTTATCACAACTGAAACTTAGCAGATAAACGTAAAGCTTGGGTGAAATTTGCCCAAGGTCATATAGATAATAACTGTTGGAGACTCAAAGCCAGGACACATGATGTTGAGTCTAATACTCTTTTTACTATATCACAACTGGCTTTCTTTATGAGGGCTATTTACAGTATAATCTATATGCCCAAACTGGGAGAAAAAAAAAAACAAAAAACTATTCTCATTATTCTACATGTTTAGTTGATCTACAGAGGCAGTTCACAGATCCAAGGTAAATTTTCAAATGTACGCATTTTCAGTAACAACATTGCAATTCCATTGACTACATTAACAATCCCCACATTATATATGTTTAGTAATACATTCCTTGAAGACCATACACATAAATTCAGAAAATAGGGTAAACCCTCTTTGATTTATGATTCTAGTTATTTGAGTAAATGTCATGTATACACAGAAAAATAATTAAAATATTAAAATTTACTTTTGATCTTTAAGAATGAAATTAGTTACCAATCATTTTTAAGTTTCTATTTTAATCATTGTGAACAATACATTTAATTAAATGTAATAGTTTTCCTCAATTTTATGCTATAGATGGTTTAAATCTTCTTTAAATGTTAATTGCCAGTAACATCATGGAAAATCCTTTATAATTCAATTTTATTCTGCCTTAATTTTATAAAATCCAGGGTATTTATTTCATTATAAAGTATGATGGGACATTATGATTGTGAGAAGGTGAAAATGAATATAAAATTCTGCAGTAGTCTCCAAACAATTTTGCATGATGATTCCAAAAGAGTAAAATATACTGTTTTCATGTTAGTTTCAGCAAATGAAGCTTAAAATTCACAGTTACAGTCAAGCTGCAAAATTCTTCTTCATTCAAAAGAGGAAATGATTACCTTCTGGTCCTTTCATTATTTATCAGCAAGTTGCTACAATTAGATTAGGGATGGATGAAAACCTTATTTTCCATTTCATTCTGTTACATTATCTGTGCAGTGCATATTGTATATTTAATAGAAGTTTAGAGTAAAAAGGTTAAATAGATTTATAATTTTGATGGGCTCAGTAAGGCACAGTGCCATAGTTGCCTGGTCAGACTGAAAATCGATTTATGAGTTTAAAATGCAAACGGTGCTCAGTTTTAAGCAGAACTATTGCTAGACCTTCCTTAGGGAGGTGCTGGCCTATTCTTTTCGCAGGTGGTTCCAGGATGCCTAAGAAGAAGATGTTATTCCTAGAATATAACAGTTATGAGAATCTCATGTTGAGCCAGCAGATTTATTCAGCATTAGTAGAGAGACCTCACTAATTGTATACTGTGCCAAAGAACTGTTCAAGTATTTAGTAAAGGCTAATCATTATTATTTAATTATTATCACATGAATTTTGTGATATATCAATTGTTTTAATGACACCTTCAATCTTTCACATACCCGTGCCCTTTGTCATGTGAATTTATACATTCTCCCACCAAAGGATGGATTATGTTTCCCTGTCCCTTGATTTTAGTTGGACATATGACTAGTATGGATAAAAAGATGTTATCAAATGATACACAAACCAAGACTTAAAAAAAGGGTTCACATATTTCCACTTGTGCTCTTATATCTTTGTCTCTGCCCAAGTTGGCCTGCTGGAAGATGAAGAATGCAGGACCCAGTGACCTATGTTGCCCCAGTTAGTCATATTACAGACATGTCAGTGATCTCAGCTGAAAACAGAAGAACTGCCCAGGCAAGCTCAGCCTTAAAAACTCACCTGTATGCACTCAGGGGACCTACACACAAAGGCAGAGCCAGTTCCAAAGCTGAACCCAAGGAGCTGTGCGAACAAAGAAAAGAACAGGATATTTCTCTCAGCAGCCTCAGGAGCAGTGGATTAAATCTCGACAATCAACTTGATGTACCCTGCATCTCTGGAATACCTGAATAGACAACAAATCATCCCAAAATTGAAGTGGTGGACTTCAGGAGCAACTGTAGACTTGGGGTTTGCTTTCTGCATCTAATTGGTTTCTAGTTTCATGTTTATCTTAGTTTAATATTTAGAATTTATTATCATAGGTAGATTTGTTTATTGATTTTATTCCTTTTTCTTTATATATATATATATATTTCCTTTTTCTCTTTTTGACAGTGTGTATGTGTATGCTTCTTTGTGTGATTTTGTCTGTATAGCTTTGCTTTTACTATTTGTCCTACTGTTCTGTCTGTCGTTTTGAGGTTTTTTTTGGTATAGTTTTTAGTGCTTGTTATCATTGGTGGATTTTTTTTTTGGTTTGATAACTCTCTTCCTCTTTTTCTTACTTCTTTTAAATATTTTTTTATTTTAATAAGTTTATTTTATTTATTTATTTTCTTTCTTTCATTTTTACTCCCTCTTCTTCTGAGCCGTGTAGCTGACAGGGTCTCGGCGCTCCTATTGGGTGTCAGACCTGTGGTTCTGAGGAAGGAGAGCCGAGTTCAGGACATTGGTCCACCAGAGACAACCCGGCTTCACATAGTATCAAATGGCGAAAGCTCTCCCAGAGTTCTCCATCTCAATGCTAAGACCCAGCTACACTCAACAACAAGCAAGCTACAGTGCTGAACACCCTATGCCAAACAACTAGTAAGACAGGAACAAAACCACACCCATAAGCAGAGAGGCTGCCCAAAATCCTAATAAGGTCACAGACACACTAAAACACACCACCAGACGTGGTCTTACCCAACAGAAAGACAAGATCCAGCCTCATCCACCAAAATACAGGCACCAGTCTTCTAATACCAGGAAGCCTGCAAAACCTACTGAACCAACCTTAGCCACTGGGGAGACACACCAAAAATAATGGAAACTATGAACCTACAGCCTGCAAAAAGGAAACCTCAAACACAGTAAATTAAGCAAAATGAGAAGACAGAGAAACACACAGCAGATGAAGGAGCAACGTAAAAACCCACCAGACGAAACAAATGAAGAGGAAATAGGCAGTCTACCTGAAAAAGAATTCAGAGTAATGATAGTAAAGGTATCCAAAATCTTGGAAATAGAACGGAGAAAGTACAAGAAACATTTAACAAAGACCTAGAAGAACTAAAAAGCAAACAAACAATGATGAACAACACAATAAATGAAATTGAAACATCACAATAAATGAAATTCTGCTATTGATTCTCTAGAAGGAATCAAGAGCAGAATAACTGAGGCAGAAGAACAGATAAGTGACCTGGAAGATAAAATAGTAGAAATAACTATGCAGAGCAGAATAAAGAAAAAAGAACGAAAATAATTGAGGATAGGGTCAGAGACTTCTGGGACAACATTAAATGCACCAACATTTGAATTATAGGGGTCCTGGAAGAAGAAGAGTAAAAGAAAGGGTCTGAGAAAATATTTGAAGAGATTATAGTTGAAAATTTCCCTAATATGGGAAAGGAAATATTCAATCAAGTCCAGGAGGAACAGAGAGTCTCATACAGGGTAAATCCAAGGAGAAAAACGCCAAGACACATATTAATCAAATTATCAAAAATTACATACAAAGAAAAATATTAAAAGTGGCAAGGATAAAACAGCTAAAAACATTCAAGGGAATCCTCATAAGGTTAACAGCTGATTTTTCAGCAGAAACTCTGCAAGCCAGAAGGGAGTGACCAGATATATTTAAAGTAAAGAAATGGAAAAGCCTACAACCAAGATTACTCTACCCAGCAAGGATCTTATTCAGATTCACCAAAGAAATTAAAATGTTTACAGACAAGCAAAAGCTAAGATAATTCAGCACCACCAAACCAGCTTTACAACAAATACTAAAGGAACTTCTCCAGGCAGGAACCACAAGAGAAGGAAAAAACCTACAATGACAAAGCCAAAACAATTAAGAAAATGGTAATAGGAACATACACGTTGATAACTATTTTAAATGTAAATGGATTAAATATCCCACCAAAAGACATACACTGGCTGAATGGAAAAAAAAAAAAAAAAAACTAGACACATATATATGCTGTCTACAAGAGACCCACTTGAGACGTAGGGACACATGTGGACTGAAAGTGAGAGGATGGATAAAGATATTTCATGCAAATGGAAATCAAAAGAAAGCTGGAGTAGCAATTCTCATATCAGACAAAGTAGACTTTAAAATAAAGACGATTACAAGAGACAAAGAAAGACACTACATAATGATCAAGGGATCAACCCAAGAAGATATAACAATTGTAAATATATATGCACTCAACATAGGAGCACCACAATACATAAGGCAAATGCTCACAGCCATAAAAGGGGAAATCAACAGCAACACAATCATAAAAGGGGACTTTAACACCCCACTTTCACCAATGGACAGATCATCCAAAATGAAATAAATAAGGAAATACAAGCTTTAAATTATACATTAAACAAGATGGATTTAAATGATATTTATAGAACTTTCCATACAAAAACAACAGAATACACTCTCTTCTCAAGTGCTCATGGAACATTCTCCAGGATAGATCATACCTTGGGTCACAAATCAAGCCTTGGTAAATTTAAGAAAATTGAAAACATATCAAGTATCTTCTCTGAACACAATTCTATAAAACTAGATATCAATTACGGGAAAAAAACATAAAAGAAACACAAACACATGGAGGCTAAACAATACACTACTTAATAACCAAGAGATCACTGAAGAAATCAAAGAGGAAATCAAAAAATACCTAGAAACAAATGACAATGAAAACACAATGACCCAAAATCTATGGGATGCAGCAAAAGGAGTTCTAAGAGGGAAATTTATAGCAATACAATCCTATCTCAAGAAACAAGAAACATCTCAAATAAACAACCTAACCTTACACCTAAAGCAATTAGAGAAAGAGGAAAAAAAGACCCCAAAGTTAACAGAAAGTAAGAAATCGTAAAGATCAGATCAGAAATAAATGAAAAGAAATGAAGGCAACAATAGCAAAGATCAATAAAATTAAAGCTGGCTCTTTGAGAAGATGAACAAAATTGATAAACCATTAACCAGACTCATCAAGAAAAAAAGGGATAAGACTCATATCAATAGAATTAGAAATGAAAAAGAAGAAGTTATAACTGAGATGCAGTAATACAAAGGGTCATGAGAGATTACTACAAGCAACTATAAGCCAATAAAGTGGACAGCCTGAAAGAAATGGACAAATTCTTAGAAAAGCACAACACTCTGTGATTGAACCAGGAAGAAATAGAACATATAAACAGACGAACCGCAAGCACTGAAATTGAGACTGTGATTAAAATTCTTTCAACAAATAAAATCCCAGGACCAGATGGCTTCACAGGCGAATTCTAATAAAGATTTAGAGAAGAGTTAACACCTATCTCTCTCAAACTTTTCCAGAATACATCAGAGGGAGGAACACTCACAAACTCATTCTACGTGGCCACCATAACCCTGATACCAAAACCAGGCAAAGATGCCACAAAGAAAGAAAACTACAGGCCAATATCACTGATGAGCATAGATACAAAAATCCTCAACAAAATACTAGCAAACAGAATCCAACAGCACATTAAAAGGATCATACACCATGATCAAGTGGGGTTTATCCCAGGAATGCAAGGATTCTTCAATATATACAAATCAATCAATGTGATACACCATATTAACAAATTGAAGGAGAAAAAGCATATGATCATCTCAATAAATGAAGAAACAGCTTTTGACAAAATTCAACACCCATTTATGATCAAACCCTCCAGAAAGTAGGCATAGAGGGAGCTTACCTCAACATAATCAAAGCCATACATGACAAACCCATAGCCAACATCATTCTCAATGGTGAAAAACTGAAACCATTTCCTCTAAGATCAGGAACAAGACAAGGTTGTCCATTCTCACCACTATTATTCAACATATTTTTGGAAGTTTTAGTCACAGCAATCAGAGAAGAAAAAGTAATAAAAGGAACCCAAATTAGAAAAGAAGTAAAGCTGTCACTGTATGTAGATGACACAATACTGTACATAGAGAATCCTAAAGATTTGACCAGAAAACTACTAGAGCTAATCAATGAATTTGATAAAGTAGCAGGATACAAAATTAATGCACAGAGATCTCTTGCATTCCTATACACTAATGATGAAAAATCTGAAAGAGAAATTAAGGAAACACTCCCACTTACCATTGCAACAAAAAGAGTAAAATACCTAGGAATAAACCTACCTAAGGAGACAAAATACCTGTATGCAGAAAACTTGACACTGATGAAATAAATTAAAGATGATACAAACAGATGGAGAGATATACCATATTCTTGGATTGGAAGAATCAACATTATGAAAATGACTAAAACACCCAAAGCAATCTACAGATTCAGTGCAATCCCTATCAAACTACCAATAGTGTTTTTCACAGAACTAGAACAAAGATTTTCACAATTTGTATGGAAACACAAAAGACCCTGAATAGCCAAAGCAATTTTGAGAAAGAAAAATGGAACTGAAAGAATCAGGCTCCCTGACTTCAGACAATACTACAAAGCTACAGTAATGAACACAGTATGGTACTGGCACAAAAACAGAAATATAGATCAACGGAACAGGATAGAAAGACCAGAGATAAACCCATGCACATATGGTCACCTTATCTTTGATAAAGGAAGCAAGAATATATAATGGAGAAAAGATAGCTTCTTCTATAAGTGTTGCTTGGAAAACTGGACAGCTACATGTAAAAGAATGAAATTAGAACACTTCCTAACACCATACACAAAAATAAACTCAAATGTATTAAAAACCTAAATATAAGGCCAGATACTATAAAACTCTTAGAGGAAAACATAGGCAGAACACCCTATGATATAAATCACAGCAAGATCCTTTTTGACCCACCTCCTAGAGAAATGTAAATAAAAACAAAAATATACAAATGGGACCTAATGAAAGTTAAAATCTTTTGCACAGCAAAGGAAACCACAAACAAAATGAAAAGACAACCCTCAGAATGGGAGAAAATATTTGCAAATGAAGCAACTGACACAGGCTTAATCTCCAAAATTTATAAGCAGCTCTTGTAGCTCAATATCAAAAATCAAACAGTCCAATCCAAAAATGGGCAGAAGACCTAAATAGCCATTTCTCCCAAGAAGATATACAGATTGCCAACAAACACATGAGAAGACACTCAGCATCACTAATCACTAGAGAAATGCAATTCAAAACTACAATGAGGTATCACCATACCAGTCAGAATGTCCATCATCCAAAAGTCTACAAACAATAAATGCTGTAGAGAATGTCGAGAAAAAGGAAGCCTCTTGCACTGTTTGTGGATATGTAAATTGGTACAGCCACTATGGAGAACAGTATGGAGTTTCCTTCAAAAACTAAAAATAGAACTACCATATGACCCAGCAATCCCACTACTGAGCATATATCCTGAAAAAAACATAATTCAAATAGAGTCATGTACCACAATGTTCACTGCAGCTCTCTTTACAATAGCCAGGACATGGAAGTAACCTACGTGTCCATCGACAGATGAATGGATAAAGAAGATGTGGCACAATGGAATATTACTCAGCCATAAAAAGAAGAGAAATTGAGTTATTTTTAGTGAGGTGGATGGACCCAGAGTCTGTCATACAGAGTGAAGTGAGTCAAATACCGTATGCTAACACATATATATGCAATCTAAAAAAAAAAAAGAAAAAAAATGAAGGTTCTGAAGAACCTGGGCCAGGACAGGAATAAGGACGCTGATGTAGAGAATGGACTTGAGGACATGGGTAGGGGGAAGGGTAAGCTGGGATGCAGTGAGAGAGTGTCATGGACACATATACACTACCAAATGTAAAATAGATAGCTAGTGGAAGCAACCACATAGCACAGGGAGATCAGTTCTGTGCTTTGTGACCACCTAGAGGGGTGGGATAGGGAGGGTTAGAGGGAGACGCAAGAGGGAGGGGATATAGGGATATATGTATATGTATAGCTGATTTACTTTGTTATAAAGCAGAAACTAACACACCATTGTAAAGCAATTATACTCTAAGAAAGATGTTAAAAAATAAAATAAAATAAACTGAAGTTTATCCAAAAAAAAAACCTCACCTGCAAACTTGCGAGCTAAATTAATCTTATTGTTTAAGTCATTACATTCTGGAGCTTTCTGCCTATGTTGTCTTCTAGGAGTTTTATTGTTTCTGGTCTTACATTCACTGTGAGTTAATTTTTGTACATGGTATAAGAGAGTGGTCCCATTTTATTCTTTTGCATGTGGCTTTCCAGTTTTCCCAACACCATTTATTGAAGAAACTTTTTCCCCATTGTATACTCTTGCCTCCTTTGTCATAGATTAATTGACCATATATGTGTGAGTTTATTTCTGGGCTGTCTATTCTGTTCCACTGATCTCTGTGTTTGTTTTATGCTAGTATCATAAATATATGTGCCTGTTGTTGGGCACACACACATACACCCCCAGCAGTCCTCAGGGAGAAGTTTCATATTTGTGAAATACCTCCTAATTGTGGGTATGGGGTTCTTGACAGGACTGTGTTTCTGCCTCTTCTACTCATCTTGATTTATGTCTTCTATCCTTTGTTGTGGAGGAGCTCTTCAGCTAGTTTTCAGGTCATTTTCAGAGGGAACTGACCCATATGTAGCTACACATTTGTTGTGTCCATGGGAGGATGTGAGTTCAGGACCTTAGGCTACCATCTCAAACTGCCCCCTCTAAGTGATTATCTTTTGAGATGGTTGGCTATGCAGTACTATTTAGGCAGCAGGTAACTTATCTGCAACAATGAGCATCCTTTCATGCTAGGAGATAATAAAGGAGATTATTAGAACCATATCATTAATGCTTTCTTGGCTGGTAGGGGAGGAGAGGAAGAGAAAACTAGGGCATTTTTGTTGTTGTTCTACATAACAAACATACTAGTAGTTATTCTTCTCTATCAGGTATAGAATGAGGATGGGTTCATAGGGCCTTATCTCTGCATTATAGGAAAACATAGTCACTACAGCTGTCAGTGCTAGGGCTGGATGAGTCAATGCAGAGTCAGGGGCCAGGAGCTGAGAGGGAAAGTAAAAGAGAGATATACTACATCTGGCACTATAACCTTGAAGGCAGGTTTGCTTATTTCCTATTCAACGAGAAAGACTGAACAGATGGGTTGTCAATAGGTTGTTAGATGGATCAAAGATAAAATATAGGGTACCTAGTTACATTTAAATTTCAGATAAACAGCAAATAATATTTTATTATAAGTATGTCCCATACACCACACATTTGTGTATTCTCCAGACATTGAGATTTCTTGGGAAAGTATTTGAAGAATGAAGAACTAATTTAGTTTTAAATAGTGCTTTACCTGTCTCTTTCTGGTATTTATTTTCTGATTAATGGTCTAAGGAATAAAGTCCAAAATTACCTTCTGCCTTGTTCTATAGAATAAGTGATCAACTGTTACTATGTGTGAAGGTAGAATGTGGATCTGGTAGAAGAACCTAAGTTTTCCAACCCCTCATCCATTTACAACACTTGTCAATTCACCCATAAATGCCATGACAAACAAAACACATGGGAATTGAGATAGTGAATATCCTTTACCTACTGAACAGATGATTTGGTTTTATACCAAAGTCCATCCCCAAATACTTTACATACATAATTATTTTTGTTTTCAAAATTGTATTGTCTTTCTCTTTTTATAATTATAAAATAAATCAGAAGATAATAAAAACATTAAGCTAAGAAGAGAAAAATAACACAAATTTTTACCCCTTGAGATAACAACTTTTAATACTCAGGTAAGAATCCTTTAACATTTCTATGTAGATAGATAGATAGGAAGATGTAGAGAGAATGAGAGAGATGACAGATAGATATGTATGGTCTTCCCTCCCACCTCCCCAGAATTAAAACTACATTGTACATGCCACTTGGTAACCTGTTAGTCTTAATATATTGTGGATTTTTTTCATTGTCAATAAAATATATATTTACATCCTTGTTTTTAAAGGCTGCAGTCAGTGAGTCAACAATATTTACTGAGTTCCTACTAAATGAAGACATGCTGTATTTCATTGCATGTATACCCCATGATAGATTTAACCAATTCTCTATAATCAGACATTTTATATTGTTTATAATTATTCACTACTACAATCAAGCCTCCAATGAATATCCTTGTAAGCCTCCCTCCCTACAACTCAACTGATAGAAACAGCCACATTAGAGAAGAGACAATGTCTTTGGAAATATTCTGATTGGACCATTGCAAATTGCATGCACATTTTCAATTTTTATGCATATTATTAGATATTCAATCAATAGTCCATAAAAAGACAAGTCAATCAGTGAGTCACCAACTCTCTTCATTTCATTATTCGTGACACATTTTTCTGCCTGTAGTATATTTATGGGTGCAATTATACGCCCATGAGAAAGCAAGCAAGGGGGAGGAGTAGAAAGTCAATAAAACCAGTTTCAAAGTGTTGTATCCATGCCAGGATTTAGGCATATACATCTTTCCATTCATTAAATATTTTCTGATTGCCAAATATGTGCCAAGCCCTCTTCTGGGTATAGCACACAATAAGGACAGAATGACTCCTTCCACATACCTTATGGTGTGACCAGAGGCACTTTGCTTACCACGTCCAAAAAGTACATACTTCAACTATTAGAGTATATAGAGACTGCCCATTTCCTCACACTCTCTCTATGCCAGGCATGTGTTCTTTGCCAATAATAATATACTCATAAAATGCTACTGTTATCTAGTAGTTGTAGGCTAACATAAAAGGTTGAGATAGGGCTTCCCTGGTGGCACAGTGCTTGAGAGTCCGCCTGCCGATACAGGGGACACGGGTTCATGCCCCGGTCCGCGAGGATACCACATGCCATGGAGCAGCTGGGCCTGTGAGCAATAGCCGCTGGGCCGGCGTGTCCGTGGCCTCTGGAGCCTGTGCTCTGCAACGGGAGAGGCCACAGCAGTGAGAGGCCCGCATACCGCAAAAAAAAAAAAAAAAAAAAAGGTTGAGATAAAACAAGGAATCATATATATATATATATATATATATATATATATATATATATATATATAATACATGAGTCTCAAACATTTAAATTTACTTAAAGTATATTAAGATGCATTGATTCTTCACATTTTGATGTACAGCAAAAGCCATTTCTATTTTGGGCATGTGTCTGTTAAGGCAAATTTCCCAAGTGAATTACAAATACATTTCACAGTATTGTTTTGGACTTGCTGTGAAATAAGTAGTTCCAAATAATACCAGTTCAAATATTTATTTATGAGCAAGGGTCATCTTCAGTGGAGAAAAAGAGATACTACATACATGTTAAAGACAAAGTATTAAAAAGGAATGTCTATTTTAAAAGACTAGTCATAAAATTGGTTAAAAGCTGGATTAGTCTTCTTTCACCCCAGTATTCATGTGGAAAAAAAACAAAACAAAACTCAGTGCCTTCAACAACACCTAGTTAAGTCTCCTGCCTCACAGTTCATGGGTTAGCTGCAACTCAGCTTCAACTTGACCCAGCTTAGCTGGGCTAATCACCTGATTCCATGCTGTTGGTCAGATTCAGGTTTCCTCCATTTTGAGACTCAGGCTAAAGGAAGAGCTTCAGTCTGGAGCATGATCTTCTCATGGTGGACGTCAGAGGCTCCATAGGACTCGCAGAAATTGGCCAAACCTCATAAAGCCTTAGCTAAGAATTGACACATTGTCACATCCATCCCTTTCTAATGGCTGAAATAAGTCACATGGGCAATCCCAAGTCAGTGGGGTGGAGAAATAAACTCTTCTACGGAGGGGAAGAGGTATGGGTGAGTAGTTGCCAAACATACAATCAGTATGTTATATGAAAAGCTAACATCAAAGATGGACCAGTTATTCAGATATGCTGCAAATTAGTACAGACATCACCAACAAAGGGCTGCTTCAAACTGGCTGAACATAAATTGCTGAAGTATGTTATTAGAAATGCTAGATGGCATAACTGACTTCTTTCAGGATTGGAACCTTTTTTTTTTCCTTTTTCAGGTACATGATTTGATTTTCTTGCATAAATCACTCCTTTAATTGGTCTTCTGTGATTTCCATTTTCTATTATAATGTGGAAAGAAAATCTAAAGTGCTCCAAATGCACAGTCCTAGATTCTTATTGATTTCATTTTTCTTAGTTATCTCATCTATATAAATGTATATATCTAATTCAATACCAGCAAATTTTTTCCTAACTCATTTTTAGTGAGACTTTCTAACACACTCAACATAGAAGTAACACTTTCTTCTTTAGTTGTATATAGTTAATTAACATAACTAAATTATGTGATTGTGATGACAAGTATTGCTATTTTAAAATGGTTTGAGAACAACCACAACTGATTCACAGTAAGTATGGGGCTCAACTACTAAGAGCAGAAGTGCACTGTCACTTGCTATAGTGTTGTCCTTCCCATTAATTAATCAATTAAATTAAACACAATCATTAATTAATTGCATTTTACAATAGAAATGGAGAGGCTTAATCTGGTGAGTCAATTAAGTGGAGAATGTCTACTGTTGATTTAATTTTTATGTCTGATTACTAAAGAAGTCAAGTATTTTTTCAGATATGTATAAGCCATATATATTTTCCCAAAGAATTTATTGTTTTGTTTATAAAATCAAAATTGTATCATTTATAATTAATTCATAGCAATGTTACATATCAAGTTAAGGGAATGAATTTAATGAGCTTCAAAGGCAAGCTATGTATTGGAAAGATAGCATTCATAATTCAATCATCATCAACATACTAGTTACAAAAGATAATGTTTTGTATGTAAATATACGTTTAGAGTGAGTGGTATTTTTATGTAGTAGGTGTACTGATTTGTATTTAAATTTTGGATTTAATAAAGTTTTTATGTAAATAAACTTCTGCTCATTTCACTAGCATTAATGTATATTAGGTATTTGATAAAGAAAAGAATACTACTCATCAAAAGGAAAGTTTCTAAAGAAATCCCCAATTCCCTATGTCACTTGGCTCACTCTCTCCTTCTAAATAAGTCTTCCTTTTTCTCTAAAAATAAATTGTTAGAATCAAGTTTTTCATCTGGCTAGACCTATGTCAAAAATAAAGGTCAAGAGGAGCTGTGGAGATCTGCTTGAATCAAGAATCCATACTCAAGCCTACTCTGAAAGGCAGTATCTATTCCTCACCAAAGAGGGAGGCAAGTGGCATTTGTAGAACTCCTGCCAAGTTAAGTTACTTTATCTGAGCTCCATCTGACTTGTCTTAATGGTAGGTAGCAAAATTGAGCTTCCAATTCAACATAAATTTCTCTAAGGTAGGAACTGGAAAAGACACACTACAGTGTCAAGCTATTTATGATGATCAGATGTGATAGGTTCAGGTCATCCTGAATACTTTTCTATTTCACCTCTCATAGATTATTTTGCTCACTGCATTACTGAATTCTGAGACACTAACAGTGCTTGAATTAAAATAGGCCTAACAATGTCCAGGCTCAGAGTGAAAATAAAAGGCCTGCAGTTTCAAGATGGGTTGCACGTCTTTACATAGAATAGAAAAGGTGGTTCATAACAGATATAATTGAGAAATACAATTTTTGTTGCTGGAGAACTTCAGGTGACATACTGTTTTTATTCTTTGTATTTATCACAGGCAATTGAACCTGGTGAATGAAGGGAAATTAAGTTAAGGGGGAAAAAACTCAGTTCCAAGTAAAGCTTAGGAAGCAATTTCTACCCATGAAGTAATTAAGGAGCAAAATGGGTTTCTACATTAGCTCCTAACACAGAGTCATTTTAATGAGACGCCCTCTTGGGAAAAGTATTAAAAGTAATCTTCCCCAGTGGTCAAGCAGTAGCTGATTTTGAAGTTATGGAAATATAGTCCTTTAAAAATAAGGTGTCTTCTTGCTCAACAAGGTATTAAGCAATGTCATTTCTTCCATTGTAATAACTACTACTATTCCAGAAGAAAATAGAGGAAGGATATCAAGGGATTTTAGAATTACTCTGGTGATCCTTCATGTTTTTGCTTTAATTACAAAGTACTGCATCTGTGTTATATTAAAAAATAATTAAACAAACAGAAGTGAAAAAGGAAAGGATGAGAGGGATTCATCAAACGTGTCCATGCTTGGGTGCACCTCACATATCCCTCCCAGGGATAACCATTGTTCTTTCTCTGAATTCACTTCTGTGAATTTCTTGAAACTTTTAAGTGTTCCATTGTTAAGGAAATCACAAAAGTTAGTGCTGTCAAACCACACTCACCCTCCTATGTCCCTCCAGATGCACTTCCTAGAGAGACCACTGTCAAATGAAAAAAAATGCAAAACCTAAAATTTGAGAATTATGTTTTATTCAGTGGACTTTCTGAGAACTTCAAGCCCTGGAGGTGCCAGGCAGCATTCTAAGTCAACACCAGTCTGGATGCTTTGGGAAAGCCAGTTATTGGGTTAAGGAACCCCTTGACTCAGGCTAAAGATCAATGTTTAAATAACAGAATGAGAGAGACTTTTCCTTTTAATATCTTCTGAGGAAACGTAATGATATGTGACTTTGTTATCACTGCATTGCAATAAAAATCAAATCAGTGTCCAACGTTGCCTAGCAGTAAAGAAATTTCAAGCAGTAATCCTTTGCCCAAGAAATTGCTTTTCCTTCTCTGTGTCTTCTTCAGTTTGTGTTAATTACATCTGTCTTGATTGTCTGGTTGGCTTCTACTTGCATTCCAGAATAAATCTCTTTATGTCCAGTAGATTTTGAGTTTTTCTACAAATTATCTGCCAACCATATCTCTTCATAACTTTGGTTCAGAATTCTGTTAAAATATTATATTGCAGGTGAGTTATTTAGCTCTCTGTTCTCACCATTTGTACTTTGGAAACTGAGTCCCCCTAAAACTGAGTTTCTCTGCCAAGTTTATGGTTAACCTCTCTATCCAAAACTTTATTCACTTTCTTGTCTCACCCCTGTTCCCCTCAAGATTGAGGACTATCAAAAAAAAAAAAGTGGGGGGGATTGAAACTGAATGGGACCTGTGGGGCCTTCTAGTAGAAGCCCCTCCATGTTCCCTGCTTCTTGTCTGGTCTTCCCTGAGTTCCAATGAGCAGACACAAGCAGTTAATAATTAGAACAGTAGACTCACAGGACTTCTAGTTCCTTCTGAAGGAATATAGATAACAATCTGATGCATACCTTTGAGTTCTGCAGAAACTAAGACTCCCCCACCCAGTAGAGGATGGTGACTACATGCTGACCACAGCATATAGACTCCAGACTCGTTAGAAACAGAAGGTTAATAGTTAAGATTTCCAAAACATCATTGTATTACCTCACCACCAATCAATTAGAAGAAAATCTGCACACAGTGAAAGATAAACTCTCACCCCCTCCACAAATGATTCTCCCTTTAAAAACTTTCATGGTTGAGCAGGATCTTCAGAATTGATTTTTAGACATGAGTCTGCCTTCTCCCCAGGTTCCCAACCTCCTGAATAAAGCAAACTTTTCTTTCCAGCCAACACTCATCTCTCCAGTATTGGCTTTCAAGTGGTGAGCAGTTGAACCTGAGTCTGGTAACAGTGTCAGTAGATTGATTTTGCTGCCTGTCAGGCAAGCAGACCTGAGTTCAACTCAGTAACACTCTGTTCCATCCAATCTCCAGGACAATTTTTCTGCAACTGGGTGTCCCTTGGGTTGCCCTTGGGTGTCCAAAGACATATTCTATGGATTAGGAAAATCTCTATAGAGTTGAGTGTGTATTTACTTTGATGATTATATTTTAAAGTATTAAGTATATGCATAATTTCAATTGTCTAGGTGACAAATTTATAATCAAGTACAGATCCGCAGTTTATGTGTCCTTGCTTTTTCTTATGTTTATGTTTGATCTAAAGGAGCGGGTTCTAGCTTGACCTTGACTGAGTTAGTAAGCATTTGGTTGATGTTAAGAAGGCATAAACTAGTGTCAAAATGATAATAATTAGCCATTTTTGTCTTTGTCTATCTTTGTCTTCATGTTGACATTTTAAGCAATAATAGTCATCAAGTGTTCTTTTGAAAAAGACTATAGAGAATAGAGCTCATTCTTTAATATATTGAGACTGACTTGCCATCATGAAAATGACATTAGGAAATGATGATACAGTATAATTTACACTATAATGGATAGAGGAAGAGCATCTTACCAAACTGGGGATGAAGGCATTGGCCAGAGAAGGCCACTGGAGTTTAGGCATGAAGAGCCTTTAGGGATTAGCATATGCAGCAGTTTGGGGGTGAAGCCTGTGCAAAGGAAACACCCATGAAGAGGCATGAATGTAGGAGAGTATGGTATTTGCATAGTGAGGTGGATGGACCTAGAGTCTGTCATACAGAGTGAAGTAAGTCAGAAAGAGAAAAACAAATACCGTATGCCAACACATACATATGCAATATAAAAAAAAATGGTTCTGAAGAACCTAGGGGCAGGAGAGGAATAAAGACACAGACATAGAAAACGGACTTGAGGACATGGGGAGGGGGAAGGGTAAGCTGTGACAAAGTGAGAGAGTAGCATGGACATATATACACTACCAAATGTAAAATAGATAGCTAGTGGGAAGCAGCCGCATAGCACAGGGAGATCAGCTCGGTGCTTTTTGACCATACAGAGGGGTGGGATAGGGAGGGTGTTTGGGGGGAGACACAAGAGGGAGGAGATATGAGGATAAATATATATGTATAGCTGATTCACTTTGTTATAAAGCAGAAACTAACACACCATTGTAAAGCAATTATACTCTAATAAAGATGTTTTAAAAAAATAGAACTTAAATGATTAATTGGTACATTGTCCAATAACCATGTGATGGAGGTAGTGAGTTTATTGTTATTATCCAGTTTATATATAGGAAAACTGCTGCTCAGAGAGGTGAAGTGACTTGGCTTGGGTCACACAGTTTAGAAGTAACAGGACTAGGACTTTAAACCATGAAATTGCTATTTTACTGAACATTTTACTAAACCATATTTTTCTACTCTACCACTTGAGATATTTTGACGAACACTATATTTCCCTAGTTTATCTCTGTCCTGGTTACTAACCAACCATGTAATGTGCACTATTAGGTAAGCAATTGCACAAACCCAGATGCTTTGTGAATTAAAAACCTGTTGAAAAGTTAATGGTGAGAGAAATCCAAAGGACCAATAAATATCTAGTGTCTGTTCTGTTCTAGCAACTTGGAGAGGGCTAAGCTGGCCAGTGTAGATACACTGAGTCCAGTTTTCAGCATAAATTTAGATTACCTCCCATTTAACCTGTTCCAATCTACTTCATTTCTATGCTTGTTCCTTGTTTTCTCCTCCAATGTTTCTAGTTTAGAGGATCTGTTGTATATTCACTTTCCATCTTGAACTTGTTACCAGTCCTATGGCCTGTTTACAATGATCACTGCTCTGGCCCTGGGAAACTGAATGGTTAAGTATACTTCCTAATGAGGGTGAGTCATCAAAAATGTTATTTATATAATCAAATGATAAATAAGTAGAGGGACTATAGAATGTATAAACTTCTAAATTCTATTTTGGAAGACACAAATAATTGGCTAGCTGGTTTTGAGTCTTGCCTGAAAGACTGCTTTTCCCATTCTCATCATTCTTGGTTTCACTCATTTTAGTGGATTTCTCAAAAATAAGACTGGGTTCTCAACTAGTGTCCACCTTGAGCCCATACTCAGCATTTTATAAACCATCCTCTCAAAAGAAAAAAAAAAAGTTAACAAAACAAAGGTTCACTTCCACAAAACTTTAGTGGGTGTTATAGCTATTCTGTAAAATGTGTATAGAGACATGAAAGAAGATTCAAATAATAAGCTCCATAAAAAAACTTAAAATTTCTGACTAAATACACTTGCTCATCCCCAAAGATTCTCTCTGGCAGCCAGCCGTTTATTCAGTTTCTCTTCTTTTCCTTTTCCCTTCTCCACATAGCCTTTCAAATCCCTTTTTTTAGAAAGCAGTTTTGCAGTTATGCAATCATGATCCTGGGGACTTTGTGCTCCTGGAGGCCTCCCTCCATACTAAGCTATTGATTTACAGGACAAATCTTTTGGGGTATGTAGAGTCACAGGAATGGTAGCAGTGGTGAAATTGGCTTTCTGAGAAACAGAATAATATTCCACATTCTTACACTGATATAGAGAACAAAACTAATTGAATTTTCAGATTTTATGTCTGCCTTTTTATAATATATAAATAATCTTATTGATATTTTAATTATCTCATATTAGGGTTATATAAGAACATTCAGATACATTAAGAACAAATCATCCATTGCTTAACCAACATAATAGAGCACAGATGGAAATAAAGACATGTATCAGGAACTAAAAATTTTGCTGGTGAGAACCCTTCACACATTCAGAGTGCTTTTACACACATTAGGGAATTTGGCCCTCAAAATAACCCCATGAGGTAAGTAGGGTAGGTGGTATTATATCTACTTTACTGTTGAGAAAGTCAAGTTTTACCAAGGTTATAAAACTAGTGTGTGGTAAAGTAGGAAAGCTCAAACCCACAATATTTGTGCATGTAACAGTCTCAGAGAGTCATCAGTGCTGGTCCTCAAGTATTTCTGGACACAGTAGGCTTGCATTTCCCTACCCCATTTGAAGATAGACTGTGTGACATGCTTTGGCCAACGCCACATGGGTGAAAATGACATATCACTTCTGGAAACTTTGAGAGCCACCATTCCTTGCCATCTTCCATGGTTATGGAGGAAGCATGTGTCAAATGGACACTTCTTAGTCTCATCCCTGAGTATCGATAATGAGAAGGGCACCAATATCAACTCACACTGCACATGTAATTTAAATTCTTATGACATTTTGGGAGGTTAAGTCACTGTGATTTTGGAGTTGCTTGTTGCCACAGAATAACCAAGACTTTCCTGAGCTGTATATTTTTGACTTCTACTTTTTCCCCCTTCTCATGCAAGCTCTTTATATAGTATGATAAAATAGTTGAATGTTAATTGGACGATGGACCTGAATCACTCAGTCTATTTAGGAAAACTGAAATGGAAATAGTCTTTTTCAGGCTTCAGAGGCAATACTAGGCCTCTGACCAATTTGTGACCTTGTCTGCACTACATGCTTGCTCATAAGCTGCCATCGGGAAGTCTGGAGGCTCTTAAGATAAAGAAAGGAAGTGGGTCTTGGAATTCCTTGAGCCCTGAGAATCTGGCCAGTTACCCAGGGTCTGGAAAATCTTGTGACTCACAAGGTAAAACAAACAGCATTGTTGAAGAAAACCAGAGCTGCATGTTTGCACGCAAACTGATAATATCAGTTTGCAGCCAGGGATTAGAAGCAGACTCTCCTAGGGTACAAACTGAAGTCTCACCCATAGAGTGGACACACTGCCTGGGACCCTTCCCAACTGGGACTTCAGATTGCTGTTTCCAGGGCTTCCCAGCACTGTTCGAGTCTGGATGTAGGTGTAGGACCAATTTGATGATGTAAATGTTTTACTTATCTCTCTCTCTTTTATATTTCTTTCTTTTTGATGATTTCCTATTAAAATTGAGTTAAAACTGTTTATTTGTGTGACAAGTGGTGTCTTTTTGTTAACAAATCCTTCAAACCTAAATCGAAAGTAAAGCTTTCAGCAAAACAATCTACTCTCTTGATGCTTTACACTGGCTGCTTTATACCGACTGATAGCTCTGGCTAATAAAGAGGATTATAGTCATTTTTATCAAAATCAATTTTTCCTAATACGGAAGAGCAAGAACTTTTACTGTCTACCACCTGCCAATGGGAAATACAACATAACACAAAGTAACTGAGGGTCATGCATGAATTACCACTATGAAGAGATATCTAAAATATGTGCCAAAACATTCACAGGCTACTTTCTAGGTGGTGAGGGCAGCGAGGAGCAAGAGAAGAGTGAAACATGTGGTGTTTATGTTAAAAATTAAAAAGAGAAAAATATTAATATTGGTGAGTTGAAGAAATAGAAAAGCATTTTCTTTAGTGGTCCAAGCTGTGCTGGGAATGAAACAGCAATAGTTAATAAAATACCTATAAGTAGGAGACAAAAGATAATGATAGAGCAAGAGTGTTTATGATTAAAAATGACTCTAGAAACTTCAGTATTGTTTTTTTTTGTGTGTGTGCGGGCCTCTCCCTGTCGCAGCCTCTCCTGCTGCAGGCTCAGCGGCCATGGCTCACGGGCCCAGCCACTCCACTGCATGTGGGATCTTCCTGGACTGGGGCACGAACCCATTTCCCCTGCACTGGCAGGCAGACTCCCAACGACTGCGCCACCAGGGAAGCCCTGTCAGTACTGTTTCTTACTTGTTCCTTCTCCCAACTAGGTAAAAATAGATAGAGTTATAAAGCCAATAAAAATTGGCAGTTTATGAAATGTCTAAGCTTGTTATATTTGTGTATATATTCAGTACTGGTTATCAAGCTCTCTTTCCTATGGGTTCTATCAAGAATAGTGAGTATTCCAAGATGAGGTGAGTGGTGGCAATTCTAAATAAAGTGAAAAGCCTCAAAAATGTGATTTGTGGCTTCACAATAGAATTTTGCCTTCGCTATGTTTTTGAATGATAATTCAGGTCATAGACACGTTGAGTGGCCACTGGGATATCATAATTTGAGGGGGTAACTAAAGGCCTATCTAGAGCCTTCCCAAATATAAAGTGATTTATCCTTTTTCCTCCATTGTTTCTATCTTTCACAAATAAGCTCCTTGAAAACTCCCTCTATACTGAAAATTGCAACTACCAAGTTTTCCTCTGTAGACATTTTTCAGGAATAGATATTTTTACCCACAGGTAATGTTTAATACACAGCAAGGATTTTTGTGTATCATTGCTTCTCAAACCCTAATGTGCATGCAATCACTTGAGATCTTGTTAAAAACGAAGACTCTGATGCTGTAGGTCTGGACTGGGACTTGAGATTCTACATTTCTTGCTGTCTCCAGGTGACCCTGATGCTGTTGGTCAAGGATATCCTATTGAGTGACAAGGTTCCAGATCAGGACATCAAGTCAGACTGGTTAAGTAAGTGGTAAAACCATGACTGGAAGACAAGTATGTCTGACTCCACAGCCTATATTCTCAGTTAATCATTAGCTTCCTCATAAAGATAGGCACAGATAGCACATTCTCTGAGGAAAAAAGAGGTTAGCCTGACAACAAAGGGTTGCTAAGCTAGGAAAAAAACAGACACGTCAACTCTCACTCCTTATGGGAAGTATATGTCGTAAGCTCAGAAATCTTAAAATTAGACAATTTCTGCCTGTATTACAGCACACTAGCTGTTTTCATGGCTCTACCTTGTGAAGTCCCACCATTGCCCCACTGATGAAGGGCAGAGAGTTTTCATAACATGTGGGATCAAGATTTGGTGCCAACATAGCACAGTCGCCATGATAATAAAGTCATCGTCGCAGTGCAGGAGAGTCCAAGAAAGACATTTAATCGGGCTCTTGACCTGGGAATTGAGAACCTCAGCACCAGGAGCCTGAGGATGTCTTACAGCAAATGGCGTCAGTGGTATATTAGCACACTGAGACTTAGGTGAAAGCCCACTTCAGAAGGCTCCAGAACTCACTGTGTGTTTCATCACTGCTACTCTACAACAATGGATACTGCAGGCAGAAAACAGGAGGAGTCATTAAAATCACTGCAACCTCTACAGGAAAAATTTTCAAAAAACTTCAAGCCTACCAAAGAACATAGCACTCCAGGGTGGGAAGCCTCTTCACATGGACAATGAGAGAGGAATTCTGAAAGAGGTTAGAGATCCCCCCAAGGGGAAGACCAGGAAGAATCAAAGATTACTGTTGCACTTAACAATTTACTTAAGGCAAAACCTTAACTTTTCTGTAACTGAGTAATTTTTAAGAGGTTTATATACTTAGCAGCTCCTATATGCTATTCCCCACATCTGTCTATACCTGTGTCACCCAGAGTCCATGACTCCCTCCCATGACACATCCACATCACTTCTCATTCCTTTTCTGGGCCTTTGTTCCCACTCTTCCATCAAAAGTAAAAATTTTACTCCTCTTTCTTCAAGACCCCTCAGAAAACCATGAAGGCTTTTCTGATTATATTTCTCTCACAGCCTCCATCGTCTCCACCTTGGTCCAAGCCACCAATATTTCTACACTGGACGGCTGTAAGAACATTCTAATTTGTTTCCCTGCTTTAATGCTTGCCTTCCATGTGATCACTCTTGCATGTAGCAATCAAAATGATATTTTAGAATTTTTTTATTGAATGAAGGACTCTTTAAATTCTATAGTGCTTTACAATTTTCAAAAATTTCACACTCATAATTTCATATAATACCATAATAACACCTTTTTTCCCTACCCCTATATTGCCCCTCCCCTCTTCCCTCTCCCCACTGGTAACCACTAGTTTGTTCTCTATATCTGTAAGTCTGCTTCTTTTTTGTTTTGTTCATTAGTTTGTTGTATATTTTAGACTCCACATATAAGTGATATCATACAGTGTTTGTCTTTCTCTGTTTGATTTATTTCTCTAAGCATAATACACTCCAAATCCATCCATGTTGCCACTAATGACAAAATTGTATTCCTTTTTATGGCTGAGTAGTATTCCTCTATGTACATATACCACATCTTTTTTATCCATTCATCTGTTGATGGACCCCTAGGTTGCCCCCATATACTGGCAACTGTAAATAATGCTGCTATGAACATTGGGGTGCATGTATCTTTTTGAATTAGTGGGGTTTTTTTTGGATATATATCCAGGAGTGGAATTGCTGGGTCATATGGTAGTTCTATTTTTAGTTTTTTGAGAAACCTCCATACTGTTTTCCACAGTGGCTGCACCAATTTACATTCCCACCAACAGTGTACAAGGGTTCTCTTTTCTCCACATCCTTGCCAACATTTGTTATTTATTTTCTTTTTGATGGTAGCCATTCTGACAGATGTGAGGTGTTATCGCATTGATGTTTTGACTTACGTTTCCCTGATGATTAGCGATGTTGAGCATCTTTTCATATGCCTGTTGTCCATCTACATTTCACCTTTGGAAAAATGTCTATTTGGTTCTTCTGCTCATTTTTGAAATTGAGTTGTTTGTTTTCTTGATGTTGAGTTGTATGAGCTGTTTATAGTTGTTGGATATTAACCCTTTATTGGCCATATCACTTGCACACAGTATTTTTTTAAATATAAATTAGATCATGCCAATGTCTTTTCTTAAAACCCTCCTATGGTCTTCATCATACTTCTCCTATCACACTCCATAGAGTCTCAGCCCTGGCTGCACATGAGAATCTCTTATAGAGCTTTTACAAGGTAACAAAGCCTGGAGCCCACACCAGATTACTCTGTAGGACGTACCACTCTCCAGGTGGTTCTCAGTGCAGCCAGGTTTGTGAACCTCTATTCTATGTGGCCTGGCCTGTGCCACCTCAACTTTCATAGCACTTACTTCTCCTGATCTTTGTACTGCTGTCTCCATGCCATCATTCAGTCTCAGCCCAAAAGGTATCTCCTCAGGAGTCACCCTCAAGCACCTTTCTCTGCCTAAATTTACCTTGCTTACTCACGCTGGGACCTGCACTGTCCTACCTGAAAATAAGCTCTAGTGACACAGGAATCTTGTGTCCTGTCCACTGTGCATGGCCCAGTGTAGACAACTCATTCAGTAAACATGTGTGAACAAGTTACTGAGTGAATTCCCCAGGCAAAACGAATCACTTCGTCTTCTGTTTTCTTCTGTATCCTCCTAGCACTTTAGAGATTGCTTCATTAAAATACATGTTCCATATTTTATCTAGTTACATCTACACCTGTTTTCTCTCTAGATTGTGAGCTTCATGAGTGTGAGAGCTATATATTATTCATCTTTCTATTTCTATTCCCTAGCTGTGCACTAAATATATGATAGATGCTTAATAAAACTAAGATATTACCTTTCATTATTAAAACTGGAAATTATATGAGTAGTGATATATATCAAGGATGGTAGAGTCCATCTTGGCTTATCAGTAACTGCAGCAATTATTTAAATAGGCTGAAATTTTTCAGAGGAGAATTTTAACACAGGTATTATTTAGAATTGCTAGCACGTGGTAATAATAAAAAGTAGATGAACTCAGTTGTTTATTATTGATTTTAATTGTCTACAGACAATGTATCCCCAATATGCTTGCACTCCAGACTGACCCTTATTTCTGTCTTACCTCAAGTACAAAACTGTTTTTGAGAGGTACATAAATTCCTTTGCATGACTATTGTCTTCTTCTATCAAAACCTCAGACAATGAAGAGCTAAAGTTCAAGGTAGCCCTCTTGGCTAAGCCTCAGCCAACAATTACACATTCATGGGAACCTGAGACTCCAGTAAACCACAATGAAGCTAATTACCTATTTGTTACAAGTTTGCAGACATTGGTATCATGGAGATGCAAAGCAGCCCAACTGTGCAAGAATAAAATAATATTATCTGCTATATTACAGTTAAAGAAACAGCCTAGAGTAATTTTATGTGTTTGTGATTGCATTTATTTTATTGGGTATTCTTTTTTTTATTAGAAAAGTAATACAATGCTTGTAGTCACAAGGAAGACAATATGAAAGTATAAAAAAATTAACAATTTTTTATTTAACCCTCCAGTCTACCTCCAGTATCCCAGAGCGACCTATGTTAATTTGCAATTTGGTATATACCTTCTGTATCTATTGATATTTCTGTGCTCTTAGAAATATAGATAGCTGATAGATAGACAGAAAAGGTATATACACACACATATGTATTTCATGTTTTTATGAAAATTGGGTCATCCTATACAACTTTTCTATAAAACTTGCTTTCTGTCAACAGGATATCCTATTCTTCCCTCTGGGACATTACACATAAATATAACTCATTCTTTTAAATGTATATATTCATTCACTCATCATATATTTATTATGACTGTCTATAGATATCTGCTTTAGACATTCAGGTGAACAAAACAGACAAAATCCTTGCTTTCATGGAATTTGCATTCTAATGTGGGAGAAAGACATTAAACACATAAAGAAATAAAATAACAGCCTGTCACATGGTATTGAGTGTTGTAGGGGACTCCAGAGAAAAGGGGTATGTATGGGAGAGGCTTGCCCTTTCACATAAGTGGTTGCGGAAGGTGTGTAAGCCAAGAACTGAAGGAAAAGAGTCAGCAAGAGATGCATCTATCTGGGGCAAGAACTCTCCAGGCACAGAGGACAGCAATAAAAACAACATGGCTAAAAATATCCTACTACAAATTTTCTTATGTACTGAAGCTTCTTGAATCATTAGTCAAGAGATATACACATATAAAACACAGACTCTGGATCACTTTTGCAGCAATTTACATTCCTATCACAATATATAAGGATACTCTTTTCACCACAAATTGATCAGCACTGTATACAATCAATCTTTTTAAATTTTGACAAATTGATGCTTTGATTTTCATTTCTCTGATTACTGGTGATGATATGCAAATTTTCATGTTTTTGGGCAATTAATAGATTCTCAGTTGGAGGTTTTAAGTATATTTGTGTTAAGGTTGTTATTACCTAACCCCTGGTTCTTTGGCACAGAGCAAAGCAGGAAAGCACTACCTATGTTGTAAAGTTGAGTTCAAGATAGGACTTTCCCCAGAGCATTGGAAGCCCAGCCTCCTAACATAACCAGGCAGATGGTGGTCAAACAAGAAGACAAGTTATTGAGTCAAGAGATACTGCTACCTGGCCTTCTGGATTGAATTGGTTTTGGAGATAAATGAGGCAGCCTGAAGGCAGATAGACATTTTTTATAAAATTTTAACTAGAAGAAAGAAAAAGTACAGGGAACAGTATCCTTCAACTCTTATGGCCTATGATCTAGTACTATGCCTTCCAAATAAGGATCACTCTGGGATTTCTTTTCCATCAACACATAGGTGCATTCACTAACCTGTAATATTACCTACTGACCCATAAAGTATCAAAGAATTATCCTTTCTAACATTCAGTTTCTGAATCGAAATAAATAATTCTGAGATCTTAATGTAGTCTATATATTCATGTTTGGGGAAATAACCCAGAACAAAAGATTTAAGTGTTATAGACCAGCCCTAGCTAAGAAAGGTCTGACCTGGAAATAGACACACCAACTAGGACTTCTGGGACTCAATCTGCACTCCCAAACTAGCTTCCATGGCTGCTTTGAGAACACAATGGTCTGGTCAAAAACACATGTGTAATGTTGCAAATACAAATCCCCTTCTTGGCTGTTCACAATGCACTTTTGCATTTTAAAGACCCTGAGTAGTTCCAACAAAGAAACTTGTTCAAATTTGTTGAACGATTTTTAAAAATTATTTATGCAGAGAACATGTTTTTGTCTTAATGTTTTGCTTTAAAGTTAGCTTAGGAAGTATCACAACTTGGAGTATGGATTCCAGAACATGTTGATAATTTTGCATTCCGTATTGCCACAGAGGCCCTAATAAGTTGAATTCAAGAACAATTTTGTTTCTTTATTAATAGATACCATAATGATTTTTAAATGTGCATGTATAATCTATGATCATTCTATTAAAAAATTTAACTCATTGGGGTTCAAGGACTTCAACATGACTTACCTTAAAATAATACCAGTGTTTTCAATTAAGAGTGCTTACTATGATCCTGGGTTGTGCTAAATGAATTATGGATTGTCTGATTTAATCTTCATGAAAACCTTATGACATAGGTACTAGCATTGCCATTTTACAGATGTTAAAGTTGAGGTTTGGAGAGATTAAGTACATTGCTCAAGCTTCCAGAGATAGCATGTTTAGGGTTGGAGGTTTTTACTTCCAATGATCCAACTATAGTGTTTTATCACTCTAAATATTGTCATGCCAGGTACTAGATTTCAGCAGCCTATTTTAATGATTCCTTAGAAAATAGCAGTAACTATAGTTGTTATTGACATTAGAGTGATTCAGTAACAAGAAAATATATTTTTTAATTAAAAAAAGCATGTGGACGATGGCTATTGGGAATCTAAAACTTAAAACATTCAGCAAGTGGGTCGGTAGGAAAGTCATAAATTAGCATCAGGGAAACAAAAAGTAAGAGAGCATAATCTCAAAGTGAATGTCCATCTTCTAAATTTAATAAAATTAGCTTTAGCAAAATTTCTCTAATCATTGTTATTTTTCCAACAACCAGTGAAAATGGCTTGGGATAGCAAATTTGGCACAAAAAGGACATGACAAACACTAAGAGGCAAGAAAAATGATATCAGCAGCACGTGGTCCCAAGAACCAAAGGAAACCCAGTCACTGAAAGCAGAGTTGCATATCAGAGGCTTGTTCAGTAGCAAAGCTTGTTTAGCAATGACTGGT
This sequence comes from Phocoena phocoena, assembly GCF_963924675.1. Lineage (NCBI taxonomy): Eukaryota > Metazoa > Chordata > Mammalia > Artiodactyla > Phocoenidae > Phocoena > Phocoena phocoena. The sequence goes on along the minus strand of NC_089237.1, from coordinate 34,019,824 downwards.
AAACACTCATTTATTCCCCTTAAGTTTTACACTATCCCCACCCCGTAACAATAGCAACAGTAACACACACACACACACACACACACACACACACACACCCTTCAGGGAAATTTATCCCAGCATGGAGATCAATTCAAATGACAGCAACTGTTAAAAAAAGAAGTCTCTATTCCTTTTATCTAACTCTCCTATGCTTCCATATTCATCTGAACCCCTTTCAGAATGTCTTCAAGACTTTGGGAAATATTCCATGTCTTCTTGACTTTTGATACCAGTGCTTTCCAACTTGTTTAGGCTTATCCATAATAATTGTAATCACCACAGGCTTTTTCTGAGTTAATAATGTCTGATTCAGAAGTAACTTGTCCAGCCTTGGATCAGAGAATCTGAACTGTTATTCCAAAGAGTTAGAATTGTTACCAAGTCAAACTTGGGTCTGCTCACACCTGTGCAGTAAAGTCAATCTACTGACACCAGCTTGTGGTGAAAGAAAGTGCAGCATTTACTCTAAGGCACCAGACATGGAATCTGGGGCAGCTAATGCTCAAAGACCCTGAACTCTCTGATGGTTTTGGGAGAACAGTTTTATAGGCAAAATTTGTGGGAGGTCTGCAGGGTGGGTGACCTTCCTCTGATTGGTTGGTGGGGAGGTTAACAGGGGGTGCTCCAGGAATCTCAATCATCAGCCTCTGGTTCCAATCAGTTTGGGGTCCACATGCTTGTCCTCAGCCTGAAGTTACTAACCATCCTCCACCTGGGTGGGGGCCTCAGTTCCTGTAGAAGAACTCAAAGATATGTATCAGATTGTTATGTATATCTCTTGAAAAGGAACTAGGATGCTGCCCCATCAGAGCACTGTTGTTTTTTGACTGCCTTTCCTTTGTTTCTGTGTTCCCTCACTCCTCTAGTTAGTAATTGAATCTGGCCTTGGCAATGTCAGGGAAGGTCTAGGACACTGAAACCTTTTTCCTACAAACAAGAAATGAGGGACACAGAAAAGCTTTTGTACCTGGTAAGGCCCCACATGGTCCTGCTCGGTTTCAGTCCCCCTTTTTATTTAATACTCCTCAGTCTTGAGGGGAACAGGTATTGGACAAGAAAGGAAATAATGTTTTGAATAGAGAGGTTAATCATAAACTCAGCAGAGGAAATCAGTTTTAGGGAGACTCGGTTTCAGATGTTGCTTATCTTATTCTGGCTCCAGCTCTTTATAGTTCTATGGCTTGGGGCATGTTATTTATCTCCTCTGTGCCTCAATTTTTTAATTTGTAAAGTGGCAAACACAACACCTATCTCTTAGGCTTCTTGCTAAGATTATGTGAAATAATCCATGGAAGGCATTTAGCACAGTGTCTGGCACATAGTAGTCCTCAATAAAAGCCATTATTACTGTTATATGGACTATTGTTACTTTTATTATATATTGTTGTAATATTGGCAAAGATGAATTCTTCAACCTGGAATTTCAGTCCAGTCTGTGCACCGAGTTGCACAGAGAAGCCTTTATTTTACGTGTCAGGTTGGTGATCAATGCTTGTTTGCTAACACTGACAATGTTGGCAAAAGCGGGAAGGAGGGCTGGCAGAGCAGTCATACTAATTACCAAAGGTGCAAATTCAACATGTAGCACACTTACAAGACAAAATGAGCCTTTGCTGAGGTGAAACAGGAGGTTTGTTATATACAGTCGAATTAGATGCTATAATTGCTTAACATCACAAATGTGAATTCCTTGAGAAACTGAAGAAAGCAACCCACCCACCTCCGCATGACAACAAAGGAGTTCTCTCCAGCTGGCTGATAAGCAGGCAACCGGGACATAAGGGTAATTCAGTCAAAGCAGCAGTTGATTAGATACCCTGCTGTCTGTTCTCAAACACCACAGGGAGAAACAGAAGAATGTGAGGAAGGAACAATGTCTTTCATCAAGGAGAGCCTATAGCATTTCTTCAGCTAATGAGATCATTGGGGGTGGGTCTTTTGTACTTCTATTTGTTTAAAACACAGGGGTTGAATGGGTCAAATAAGTTAGCAACCATGATGGGAATTAGAACAGCTGTTGGTGCTTGCCTTTAAGGAATATTATGCATTATCCTGAACAGGTTCAAGTAAAATACATTAGGGTTTTTAGAATCTAAGATAAATTTAATGATGCTGAGAGAATACACATACTTATTTAATTTAGCAATTAAGTCATTTAACAAATTGTTCAACAGTGCCACCTGCAGGCAAACATGTACTCCTTTAATGGAGTGCCAGGAAGTGTGTCAGGAGAGAATCATCATCTCTGGTAAATTTGGCCAGGGCTTTCAGATCACACTAAAATTTTAATCCTAACTCTGGCTTTATTAAGTACATGAACTTGAACAAGTTTTTCAACCTTTTGAGTTACTCAAAGTTGTTTTGCACCTCCAGTGACAGGAAATCCATTTTTAACAGAAACAGACTATTCCATATTTGGACACTGGCATGCTAGAATGTTCTTTATAAAGCCATCTTGATACAATTTTATTCATTAGTTCAATTTCTCCTTCTTGAGGATATTCAAAATAAGCCTCATCTTTCATCCATGTAGTTCTTAATATATTGGAAAACAAATATCAGGTTCCTTTTTAAACTGCCCTTCACCAGGCTAGTAATTATTAGTTGTATTTAGTACTATCCTATACAAAATGAAAATAAGCAATAATCACTTTTATCAGTGGTGATCTCATACATCATAAGCATTTTTTCAGAACTTTGTGAAATAGTTCTGTTATTCCTGTTGTGTGTTTGTTAAAACTGAATCTCAGGTAAGTGGATTTCTCAAGATCACACAGTTACTGCTATATTTTTAAACAAAATCATGTGATAATCAAATGCCTTGAGGCAATAACCATTTGAAATTTGATGGAATCAACCTCTTCCCAAATTCATATAAGTTCATAACCCTGTACATAGATTTAAACACCCCTGAAACCTTATCCTTGATCTCAGATCCTCAGTAAGCCTACCTGGACCTCAAGTTTAAATCTCCAGTTTTAAAGAGATAAGGCCCAAATTCTATCCTCTTTTGCCCAATCTTATTTTCCATTCTTCCTCAGCAAATATTCTAACTCCACAAACTCCAATAAAAGAAACAAATCTCTTGGTTTTGTTGGCCTAGTGAACAGTACTGCTCTGGAGTTTTCACCCTAGCAAATAAAATTTACTGCTAAAAAGTCAGAAGGCTACGCTGTAATTTTCAGTTTGCACAGTTCTTCGATCTGGCATACTACAGAAATTTCAAATCTAGCTACAGGTGTGTGGTAAGTAGCAACTCCTTGAGACTAACTCCCAGAAAAAGTCAGCACTTTCCACACACACAAAAAAGGAGAAAACCTTCTTGTCTGGTCAAGATGAGACCAGAAAATATGAGAAGCTCAGGGTCAAGAAGGCAGCAGATGTGTGAATCTAAAGTTTACAGAGGAGGAAAGGAAAGATTGCTTTTCAAGCTATAATTTTCAGCTCTGTGAAGGCACCAAAAGCACAGATCATTGCAATGTGGCTATTGTATTTCAGGCATTGATTTTTGTCATGAGGTAAAGGGAATAGGCAAACACTGAAATTTCATTAGCTCCTTGGGGAAAGTGAGCATCCTCACCAAACCAAACTGTCCAGAACATATTAAGGGATAATTTATATAAGCTGGCTCAATGGAACTTGAACAAATAACAACAATAGCAATAAATCATTTCTAGATGAGTTGTTAATTTCAACTAGATCATGTTCTTGCTAAACAGCTACCAATTCAAAGCACTTATCTTTCCTTTACTCAAAACTTTAATGGGAAAACTGTCTTTTGTTTTCTTTTTTCTTTTGTATATGTTTTAGACAAAAAGTCACCATGAAAACCAGAAGGGTTAAGAGAGAATGGAGGGATGACAATACCTGTAAGAAACAGAGATGACTATGTTAGAAATCAGTCCTGGTCACTGGTATTATATTATGTACTCAGATACCTAAGTAAGCATTGGGAAGTACATTGAGTGATATAGAACCATCTCTGTGGCATTTATCAAACACTACTTGATACTATGCTACTTCCTTTATTCTCCCTATAAAGCCATCTGTTTCCTGAGGTCAGAGATGCTCTCTTGCTCATTGCAGCATCTATATGCTTTATGGCTTTTTTTTGCCTGGAGATATTAAGAATAAGTGTTTCTCTACAATGTAAATATTGTCCTGGGTATTTTGTCATGTAAAATCTCAGAATTTTGTATTTTTGGTAGGATACTGGCATAGGAATTAAGTTTCAAAAAGACTTGTAACTCAATACTGCATGACTCGGGAGACCTTCAAGATGGCAGAGGAGTAAGACGTGGAGATCACCTTCCTCCCCACAGATACATCATAAATACATCTACATGTGGAACAACTCCTACAGAACACCTACTGAACGCTGGCAAAAGACCTCAGACTTCCCAAAAGGCAAAAATCTCCCCCACGTACTTGGGTGGGGCAAAAGAAAAAAAGTAAAAACAGAGACAAAAGAATAGGGTTGTGACATGAACCTTGGGGAGGGAGCTGTGAAGGAGGAAAAGAGTTGTGACTCTAAGATGGGAGAGCCAAGTCCAGGACATTGGTCCACCAGAGATCTCCCAGCTCCCCGTAATAGCAAATGGTGAAAGCTCTCCCAGAGATCTCCATCTCAATGCTAAGACCCAGCTGTACTCAACAACCAGCAAGATACAGTGCTGAACATCCTACGCCAAACAACTAGCAAGACAGGAACAGAACCACACCAATTAGCAGAGAGGTTGCCTAAAATCATAATAAGGTTGCAGACAGCCCAAAAAACACCACTGGATGCAGTCATGCCTAACAGAAAGACAAGATCCAGCCTCATCCATCAGAACACAAGCACTAGTCCCTTCCACAAGGAAGCCTACACAACCCACTGAACCAAACTTAGTGACTGGGGACAGACACCAAAAATAAGAGGAACTATAGACCTGCAGCCTGTGAAAAGGACACCCCAAACACAGTAAGTTAAGCAAAATGAGAAGACAGAAACACACAGCAGCTGAAAGAGCAAGGTAAAAACCCACCAGAACAAAAAATGAAGAGGAAATAGGCAGTCTACCTGAAAAAGAATTCAAAGTAATGATAGTAAAGATGATCGAAAATCTTGGAAATAGAATGAAGAAAATATAAGAAACATTTAACAAGGACCTAGAAAAACTAAAGAACAAACAAACAATGATGAACAACACAATAAATGAAATTAAAAATTCTCTAGAAGGAATCAATAGCAGAATAACTGAGGCAGAAGAATGGGTAAGTAACCTGGAAGATAAAATAGCGGAATAACTACTACAGAGCTGAATAAAGAAAAAAGAATTGAAAAGAATTGAGGACAGTTTTAGAGACCTCTGGGACAATATTAATTGCACCAACATTCGAAATATAGGGGTCCCGGAAGAAGAAGGGAAAAAGAAAGGGTCTGAGAAAATATTTGAAGAGATTATAGTTGAAAAGTTCCCTATAAGTTCCCTAAATAATCAATCAAGTCCAGGAAGCACTTGTATAGGAAGAGAGTCCTATACAGGATAAATCAAAGGAGAAACAAGCCATGACACATATTGATCAAACTGTCAAAAATTAAATGAAGAGAAAAAGTATTAAAAGCAGCAAAGGAAAAACAACAAATAACATACAAGGGAATCCCCATAAGGTTAACAGCGGATATTTCAGCAGAAACTCTGCAAGCCAGAAGGGAGTGGCAAGACATATTTAAGTGATGAAAGGGAAAAACCTACAACCAAGATTACTCTACACAGCAAGGATCTCATTCAGATTCTACAGAGAAATTAAAATCTTTACAGACAAACAAAAGCTAAGAGAGGGCTTTCCTAGTGGCACAGTGGTTGAAAGTCTGCCTGCCGATGCAGGGCACATGGGTTCGGGTCCCGGTCCAGGAAGATCCCACATGCCGCAGAGCGGCTGGACCCGTGAGCCATGGCTGCTGAGCCTGTGTGTCCAGAGCCTGTGCTCCGCAATGGGAGAGGCCACAAAAGTGAGAGTCCTACATACCACAAAAAAAAAAAAAAAAGAAAGAAAAAGGTAAGAGAATTCAGCACCACCAAACCAGGCTTACAACAAATGCTAAATGAACTTCTGTAGGCAGGAAACACAAAAGAAGGAAAAGACCTACAATAACAAACCCAAAACAATTAAGAAAATGGTAATAGGGACATACATATTGATAATTACCTTAAATGTAAATAGATTAAATGCTCACACCAAAAGACATAGACTGGCTGAATGGATACAAAAACAAGACCTGCATATATGCTGTCTACAAGAGATACACTTCAGACCTAGGGACACATACAGACTGAAATTGAGTGGATGGAAAAAGATATTCCATGCAAATGGAAACCAGAGTAGCAATACTCATATCAGATAAAATAGACTTTAAAATAAAAACTTAAAGAGACAAGGAAGGACACTACACAATGATCATTGGATCAATCCAAGAAGAAGATATAACAAGTGTAAATATAGATGCAGCCAACATAGGAGCACCTCAATGCATAAGGCAAATGCTAAAAGCCATAAAAGGGGAAATCGACAGTAACACAATCATAGTACGGGACTTTAACACCCCACTTTCACCAATGGACAGATCATCCAAAATGAAAATAAATAAGGAAACACAAGCTTTAAATGACACACTAGGTCAGAAGGACTTAATTGATATTTATAGGACATTCCATCCAAAAACAACAAAATACAATCTCTTCTCAAGTGCTCATGAAACATTCTCCAGGATAGATCATATCTTGGATCACAAATCAGGCCTTGGAAAACTTAAGAAAATGGAAATTGTATCAAGTATCTTTTCTGACCACAATGCTATGAGACTAGATATCAATTACAGGAAAAGATCTGTAAAAAATACAAACACATGGAGGCTAAACAATACACTACTTAATAACCAAGAGATCACTGAAGAAATCAAAGAGGAAATCAAAACATACCTAGAAACAAATGACAATGAAAACAAAATGACCCAAAACCTATGGGATGCAGCAAAAGCAGTTCTAAGAGGGACGTTTATAACAATACAATCTTACCTCAAGAAACAAGAAACATCTCAAATAAACAACCTAACCTTACACCTAAAGCAATTAGAGAAAGAGAAAAGAAAAAACAAACCCAAAGTTAGTAGAAAGTAAGAAATCATAAAGATCAGATCAGAAATAAATGAAAAAGAAATGATGGAAACAATAGCAAACATCAATAAAACTAAAAGCTGGTTCTTTGAGAAGATAAACAAAATTGATAAACCATTAGCCAGACCCATCAAGAAAAAAGGGAGAAGACTGATATCAATAGAATTAGAAATGAAAAAGGAGTAACAACTGACACTGCAGAAATACAAAGGATCATGAGAGATTACTACAAGCAACTATAAGTCAATAAAATGGACAACCTGGAAGAAATAGACAAATTCTTAGAAAAGCACAACCTTCCAAGACTGAACAAGGAAGAAATAGAAAATATAAACAGATGAATCACAAGCACTGAAATTGAGACTGTGATTAAAAATTTTCCAACATACAAAAGCCCAGGACCAGATGGCTTCACAGGCGAATTCTATCAAACATTTAGAGAAGAGCTAACACCTATCCTTCCCAGCCTCCTCCAAAATATAGCAGAGAGTGGAACACTCCCAAATTCATTCTATGAGGCCACAACACCAGATAAAGATGTCACAAAGAAAGACAACTACAGGTCGATATCACTGATGAACATAGATACAAAACTCCTCAGCAAAATATTAGCAAACAGAATCCAGCAGCACTTTAAAAGGATCATACAGGGCTTCCCTGGTGGAGCAGTGGCTGAGAGTCCTCCTGCCAATGCAGGGGACATGGGTTCGTGCCCTGGTCCGGGGAGATCCCACATGCCGCAGAGCGGCTGGGCCCGTGAGCCATGGCCACTGGGCCTGTGCGTCCGGAGCCTGTGCTCCGCAATGGGAGAGGCCACAACAGTGAGAGGTCCGCACACCACAAAAAAAAAAAAAAAAAAGGATCATACACCATGATCATTTGGGGTTTATCTCAGGAATGCAAAGATTGTTCAATACATACAAATCAAACAATGTAACAAACCATATTAACAAACTGAAGGAGAAAAACCATATGATCATCTCAATAGATGCAGAAAAAGCTTTTGACAAAATTCAACATCCATTTATGATAAAACCCTCCAGAATGTAGGCATGGAGGGAACTGAACTCAACGTAATAAAGGCCATATATGACAAAACCACAGCCAACATTTTCTCAATGGTGAAAAACTGAAACCATTTCCTCTAAGATCAGGAGCAAGACAAGGTTGTCCATTCTCACCACTATTATTCAACATAGTTTTGGAACTTTTAGCCACAATAATCAAAGAAGAAAAAGACATAAAAAGATTCCAAACCAGAAAAGAAGTAAAGCTGTCACTATGCAGATGACATGATACTATACATAGAGAATCCCAAAGATGCTACCAGAAAACTACTAGAGCTAATGAATGAATTTGGTAAAGTAGCAGGACACAAAATTAATGCACAGAAATCTCTTGCATTCCTATAAACTAATGATGAAAAATCTGAAAGAGAAATTAAGGAAACTCTACCATTTACCACTGCAACCAAAAGAATAAAATACCTAGGAATAACCCCCCCCCCAAGGAGACAAAAGACCTGTACGCAGAAAACTATAAGACACTGATGAAAGAAATTAAAGATGATACAAACAGATGGAGAGATATGCCATGTTCTTGGATTGGAAGAATCAACATTGTGAAAATGGCTATACTACCCAAAGCATCTACAGATTCAATGCAATCCTTATGAAACTACCATGGGCATTTTCACAGAACTAGAACAAAAACTTTCACAATTTGTATGGAAACACAAAAGACTCCAAATCACCAAAGCAATCTTGAGAATGAAAAACAGAGCTGGAGGAATCAGGCTCCCTGACTTCAGACTATACTACAAAGCTACAGTAATGAAGACAGTGTGGTACTGGCACAAAAACAGAAAGATAGATCAATGGAACAGGATAGAAAGTCCAGAGATAAACCCATGTACATATGGTCACCTTATTTTTGAAAAGGAGGCAAGAATATACAGTGGAGAAATGAGAGCCTCTTCGATAAGTGGTGCTGGGAAAACTGGACAGCTACATGTAAAAGAGTGAAATTAGAACACGCCTTAATACCATACACAAAAATAAACTCAAAATTCATTATAGACTGAAAAGTGAAGCCAGACACTATAAAACTCTTAGAGGAAAACATAGGCAGAACACCCTATGACATAAATCACAGCAAGATCTTTTTTGACCCAACTCCTAGATTAATGGAAATAAAAATAAATGAATGGAACATAATGAAACTTAAAACCTTTTGCACAGCAAAGGAAACCATAAACAAGATGAAAAAACAACCCTCATAATGGGTAAAAATATTTGCAAATGACAAAGGATTAATCTCCAAAATTTACAAGCAGCCCATGCAGCTCCATATCAAAAAAACAAACAACCGAATCCTAAAAGGGGTAGAAGACCTAAATAGACATTTCTCCAAAGAAGATATACAGATTGCCAACAAACAAATGAAAGGATGCTCAGCAACACTAATCATTAGAGAAATGCAAATCTAAACTACAGTGAGGTATCACCTCACACCTGTCGGAATGACCATCTTCAAAGAATCTACAAACAGTAAATGCTGGAGAGGGTGTGGAGAAAACAGAACCCTCTTGTACTGTTGGTGAGAATATAAATTGGTACAGCCCCTATGGAGAACTGTATGGAGGTTCCTTAAAAAACTACAAATAGAACTACCATATGACCCAGCAATCCCACTAATGGGCATATACCCTGAGAAAACCATAATTCAAGGAGACATGTACCACCATGTGCATTGCAGCACTATTTACAATAGCCAGGACATGGAAGCAACCTAAGTGTCCATCAGCTGATGAATGGATAAAGAAAATGTTGTACATATATACAATGGAATATTACTCAGCCATAAAAAGAAACAAATTTGAGTTATTCGTAGTGAGGTGGATGGACCTAGAGACTGTCATAGAGAGTGAAGTAAGTCAGAAAGAGAAAAATACCATATGCTAATACATATTTATGGAATCTAAAAAAAAATGGTTCTGAAGGACCTATGGTCAGTACAGAAATAAAGATTCAGATGTAGAGAAAGGACTTGAGGACATGGCTAGGGGGAAGGGTAAGCTGGGACAAAGTGAGAGAGTGTCATGGATTTATATATACTATGGAATGTAAAATAGATAGCTAGTGGGAAGCAGCCACATAGCACAGGGAGATCAGCTCAGTGCTTTGTGACCACCTAGAGGGGTGGGATAGGGAGGGTGGGAGGGAGACACAAGAGGGAGAAGATATGGGAATATATGTATATGTATATGTATAGCAAATTCACTTTGTTATAAAGCAGAAACTAACACACCATTGTAAAGCAATGATACTCCAATGAAGATGTTAAAAAAATACTGCATGATTTCTGGAAGTTTTAATTGATAGTAATAATAAACAACTTTGGATTGTTGAAAAGAAAAATTCTGAATATCTGAACAAGCTGATAGAAACCAAATCAGAAAATTTGTTGCCCTGCTAAACTTGTGCTCTCTGAAGTTGTTTTGTGCACCACTTGTCATTTCATTTGACGTATTCTCAAATCTATGTTGGCTAATATGTAGATGGCTAATACTTATTAGCCACACCTATTAGGCAATAGCATAGGTTGGACTTTAGGATTGTCGATATGCAGCTACATTTTAGGGGGATGTTTTACAAAAACTGCTTTCATTTATTTAAATTGACTTTAGTTATAACTTATGAAAATAAAATGCATCCATTTTAAGTGTACAATTCAACAAATTTTGATAAATATATGCAATCACATAAACACCACTACAATCAAGATATAAAAAATGTCCAGTACCTCAGAAAGGTTCCTCATGTCCCTTTGAGGTCATTCCCACCCTCAGTCCCAGGTAACCACTGACGTGCTTTCTGTCACTACTGATCAGTTTCATTCCTTCTTGAATTTTACATAAGATCACACAGCACATACTCTTTTGCATCTGGCTTCCCTTGCTCAGCACAATGTTTTGTTCCCCTGTATATAATGTGTATTTTTTCTTCTGTCCATAGAAAGATTTTCAATTTATCTTTGCTTTTCAGAAGTTTGATTATAATGTGCCTAGGCATAGTTTTGTTTGTACTTATCTTGCTTGGAGGTTTTCAGCTTTTTGAATCTGTAAATTTATCTTTTTGTCAAGTTTGGGTATTTGCGGGACATCATGTCTTCAAATATTTTTCTATCTTCCTCCATGAACTCAAATTTTACATGTTAAAACAAATTTTATGTCTTTGAGTCTCTGCTTATTTTTTATTCCTTTTTTCTCTTCATTTCCAGATTAAATACTCTTTCTTGTTATATCATCAAATTTACTGACATTTTTCTTTGCCATCTAGATTTTGCTCATCCAGGAGGCATTTTTTTCTTTCAGATATTGTATTTCCCACTTCTAAAACTTCCATTTTTAATATTTTCCATTTCTCAACTGAAATGTTCTATTGTTTTATTTATTATTATTATTTATTACAAGCATATTTTCTTATATCATTGAGCATTTATAACATCTGCTTTAAAATCTTTGTCTGATAATTCCAACACCTGGCTTATTTCAGAGGCAGTTTTTTCTCACTGATCTTTTCTACTAAAAGAATGATTCACATCTTCATGTTTCTTATGTTGAGTAATTCTGGATTGTATCCTAGACTTACACATTTAATGTTGTGGAGACTCTGGATTCTCTTACATTGCCCCATACAGTGTTGATTTGATTGTCTTCTCAGGTTGTTTTGGTTAAAGTCAAAGTGCACACTCTGTCTCTTGGGCAGCAGTTCTGATCTTAATTGTGTCCTTTTAGCTTTGCTGTGCTACTTGAAGTTGGACACACACAGGTGTGGTTCAGGTGTCATCCAGATATTTGAGAAGAGTTTATACACTAATTATTGGACTTTCCCTCCACAGGTGTCTCCCCCGGATCCTCACTATGTTTTCCTGTAACTGTGGTTGCCCTCATCTCTGTCTTCCATTTCTTCAAATCAAAATGATGGCAGATTTTCGTTCTAAGTTTTACTACCCCACATGTGCAGATTAGGGCCTCTCCTCAGGTAGGAAACAGTTAAAGTGGGAAACTCACTCATATGTATTGTAGGTATTAACCACACCTACAATACATATATTTTTAGATTTCATATTTGTTATATCAGGGTGAGTCAGTATAACAGGATCTTTCTGAGTTATCACTAGAAATGGAACCCACATTTATTTTTAATAATCAAATTATGGTAACTTCAGATGCCCCTGGCATATCTGGTGAAAACTGATTCACCTCAATGTATCCTTTGGCTATTATAAGAAGTCATAAAAGGGGTACCTTAAACATGCCTACAAACCAGTGTATTGACCACCTTTGTCATGCAATTTTCACCCTCTTCCCCACTGTGTATGTTCACTGACTGCAAAGTCTTTTGGTGAAGTCTCACCATTGCCACTGGCTTCTGTGTTGCCCCTAAACAAGTTCTGAACAGAGGCAGAGACATGACCTTTTCTAGTTCTTTACTTAGAATCTAAAGTAGCTCCATTTGTGTCTGGAGTCTCACAATGCATCTCATTAAATCTGTTTTACCAGATTCCAGCATGATGTCTTTAACCAGATCTCATCTTTATTTCTAAAATATGGCAATCAAATATTAATAGAGTTCAGTATCTGAGGAATGTAAAACATGTCTTCACTCTAATAATAACTATAATTCATTAAATTATTTACTTTGCTCTAGGATCTATTTGATATAGTTAGAGAGTAATACTTCAGGACTTGATCTCTTAAGCCAGATTGCTTGGGTTAATGCCATTACTTTGAGTAAGGTGCTGAATCTCTCTGTGCTTCAGTTACTCATCTAGAAAAATGAGAAAAAATTGATCAACTTTATAGTGTTATGAGGGTTAAACGAGTTAATACACTCAATGTACACAGAATTGTGCCTGGTACATAGTCATCACTTAATAAATATTAGCTATTACTGTAGTTATATTGAACAGTCCTTTAAGATAGATTTTCTTTTCTTTTTTATATTTTATAAATGAGAAAACTGAGATAATAAATGTCTGAATTACTTGCCCGAGTTCACTTAGCTTTGAAGAAATAAAACTAGGATTTTGAGTCATGCATGCTGGATCCAGAACCCATGTATTTAACTATTATTTTCTTTTATATGCAGTCCATGTAGCTGGTTGGAGGACAAACATGCTGTTCTCAAGAATCTCCTCATAGCCTCAAAGTTCACACATTATTAACTGATATGAATAGACACTGGGAAAAGGGGGAAGGAGATTTTATATGGCTTTTGCTCAGCCAACTAAAATTGTCTTGTAACTCCTATGATTAATTGTACTAAAAAATCTATTATATATTTTGAAGATTTAAGGTTTGTTTTGAATCTTCAATTCTTTGGATTTTTGTTTGTGTGTTTGAATCTCAGAAAAGACATTGCTGCTGAATCATACAAATAATTACATAAATATCACCCGTGTAACTTTGATCTTATAACATAATATTTTTTTAAATTTTATTATTTTTTTTTTATACAGCAGGTTCTTATTAGTCATCCATTTTATACACATCAGTGTATACATGTCAATCCCAATCTCCCAATTCATCACACCACTCCATCCCCGGGCCACATTCCACCCTTGATGTCCATACGTTTGTTCTCTACATCTGTGTCTCAATTTCTGCCTTGCAAACCAGTTCATCTGCACCATTTGTCTAGGTTCCACATATATGCGTTAATATATGATATTTGTTCTTCTCTTTCTGACTTACTTCACTCTGTATGACAGTCTCTAGATTCATCCACGTCTCCACAAATGACCCATTTTCGTTCCTTTTAATGCCTGAGTAATATTCCATTGTATATATGTACAACATCTCTTTATCCATTCATCTGTCATTGGGCATTTAGGCTGTTCCCATGACCTGGCTATTGTAAATAGTGCTGCAGTGAACATTGGGGTGCATGTGTCTTTTTGAATTATGGTTTTCTCTGGGTATATGCCCAGTAGTGGGATTGCTGGGTCATATGGTAATTCTATTTTTAGTTTTTTAAGGAACCTCCATACTGTTCTCCACAGTGGCTGTATCAATTTAGATCCCCACCAACAGTGAAAGAGGGTTCCCTTTTCTCCACACCTTCTCCAGCATTTGTTGTTTGTAGATTTTCTGATGATGCCCATTCTAACTGGTGTAAGGTGATACCTCATTGTAGTTTTGATTTGCATTTCTCTAATAATAGGTGATGCCAAGCAGCTTATCATGTGCTTCTTGGCCATCTGTATGTTTTCTTTGTTTCTTAGGTTTACTGACCTTTTTTTTTTTTTAAACATCTTTATTGGGGTATAATTGTTTTACAATGGTGTGCTAGTTTCCGCTTTATAACAGAGTGAATCAGCTATACATATACATATGTTCCCATATGTCTTCCCTCTTGCGTCTCCCTCCCTCCCACTCTGCCCATCCCACCACTCCAGGCTGTCACAAAGCACCGAGCTAATATCCCTGTGCCTTGCGGCTGCTTCCCCCTAGCTATCTACCTTACTACGTTTGTTAGTGTGTATATGTCCATGACTCTCTCTCGCCCTGTTAAAACTCACCCTTCCCCCTCCCCATATCCTCAAGTCCGTTCTCCAGTAGGTTTGCGTCTTTATTCCTGTCTTACCCCTAGGTTCTTCCTGACATTATTTTTCTTTAAATTCCATATATATGTGTTAGCATACGGTATTTGTCTTTTTCTTTCTGACTTACTTCACTCTGTATGACAGACTCTAGGTCTATCCATCTCATTACAAATAGCTCAATTTCATTTCTTTTTAAGGCTGAGTAATATTCCATTGTGTATATGTGCCACATTTTCTTTATCCATTCATCCGATGATGGACGCTTAGGTTGTTTCCATCTCTGGGCTATTGTAAATAGAGCTGCAATGAACATTTTGGTACATAACTCTTTTTGAATTTTGGTTTTCTCAGGGTATATGCCCAGTAGTGGGACTGCTGGGTCATATGGTAATTCTATTTGTAGTTTTTTAAGGAACCTCCATACTGTTCTCCATAGTGGCTGAACCAATTCACATTCCCACCAGCAGTGCAAGAGTGTCCCCTTTTCTCCACACCCTCTCCAGCATTTATTGTTTCTAGATTTTTTGATGATGGCCATTCTGACTGGTGTGAGATGATATCTCATTGTAGTTTTGATTTGCATTTCTCTAATGATTAATGATGTTGAGCATTCTTTCATGTGTTTGTTGGCATTCTGTATATCTTCTTTGGAGAAATGTCTGTTTAGGTCTTCTGCCCATTTTTGGATGGGGCTGTTTGTTTTTTTGTTATTGAGCTGCATGAGCTGCTTGTAAATTTTGGAGATTAATCCTTTGTCAGTTGCTTCATTTGCAAATGTTTTCTCCCATTCTGAGGGTTGTCTTTTGGTCTTGATTATGGTTTCCTTTGCTGTGCAAAAGCTTTGAAGTTTCATTAGGTCCCATTTGTTTATTTTTGTTTTTATTTCCATTACTCTAGGAGGTGGGTCAGAAAGGATCTTCCTGTGATTTATGTCATAGAGTGTTCTTCCTATGTTTTCCTCTAAGAGTTTGATAGTTCTGGCCTTACATTTAGGTCTTTAATCCATTTTGAGCTTATTTTTGTGTATGGTGTTAGGGAGTGATCTAATCTCATACTTTTACATGTACCTGTCCAGTTTTCCCAGCACCATTTATTGAAGAGCCTGTCTTTTCTCCACTGTACATTCCTGCCTCCTTTATCAAAGATAAGGTGTCCATATGTGCGTGGGTTTATCTCTGGGCTTTCTATCCTGTTCCATTGATCTATCTTTCTGTTTTTGTGCCAGTACCATACTGTCTTGATTACTGCTGCTTTGTAGTATAGTCTGAAGTCAGAGAGCCTGATTCCTACAGCTCTTTTTTTCGTTCTCAAGATTGCTTTGGCTATTCGGTGTCTTTTGTGTTTCCATACAAATTGCGAAATTTTTTGTTCTAGTTCTGTGAAAAATGCCAGTGGTAGTTTGATAGGGATTGCATTGAATCTGTAGATTGCTTTGGGTAGTAGAGTCATTTTCACAATGTTGATTCTTCAAATCCAAGAACATGGTATATCTCTCCATCTATTTGTATCATCTTTAATTTCTTTCATCAGCGTCTTATAATTTTCTGCATACAGGTCTTTCGTCTCCTTAGGTAGGTTTATTCCTAGATATTTTATTCTTTTTGTTGCAATGGTAAATGGGAGTGTTTTCTTGATTTCATTTTCAGATTTTTCATCATTAATATATAGGAATGCCAGAGATTTCTGTGCATTAATTTTGTATCCTGCTACTTTACCAAATTCATTGATTAGCTCTAGTAGTTTTCTGGTAGCATCTTTAGGATTCTCTATGTATTGTATCATGTCATCTGCAAACAGTGACAGCTTTACTTCTTCTGTTCTGATTTGGATTCCTTTTATTTCCTTTTCTTCTCTGATTGCTGTGGCTAAAACTTCCAAAACTATGTTGAATAAGCGTGGTGAGAGTGGGCAACCTTGTCTTGTTCCTGATCTTAGTGGAAATGGTTTCAGTTTTTCACCATTGAGGATGATGTTTGCTGTGGGCTTGTCATATATGGCCTTTATTATGTTGAGGAAAGTTCCATCTATGCCTACTTTCTGGAGGGTTTTTATCATAAATGGGTGTTGAATTTTGTCGAAAGCTTTCTCTGCATCTATTGAGATGATCATATGGTTTTTCTCCTTCAATTTGTTAATATGGTTTATCACATTGATAGATTTGCGTATATTGAAGAATCCTTGCATTCCTGGAATAAACCCCACTTGATCATGGTGTATGATCCTTTTAATGTGCTGTTGGATTCTGTTTGCTAGTATTTTGTTGAGGATTTTTGCATCTATGTTCATCAGTGATATTGGCCTGTAGTTTTCTTTCTTTGTGACATCCTTGTCTGGTTTTGGTATCAAGGTGATGGTGGCCTCGTAGAAGGAATTTGGTAGTGTTCCTCCCTCTGCTATATTTTGGAAGAGTTCGAGAAGTATAGGTGTTAGCTCTTCTCTAAACGTTTGATAGAATTCACCTGTGAAGCCATCTGGTCCTGGGCTTTTGTTTGTTGGAAGATTTTTAATCACAGTTTCTATTTCAGTGCTTGTGATTGGTCTGTTCATATTTTCTATTTCTTCCTGATTCAGTCTTGGCAGGTTGTGCATTTCTAAGAATTTGTCCATTTCTTCCAGATTGTCCATTTTATTGGCATAGAGTTGCTTGTAGTAATCTCTCATGTTTTTTTTATTTCTGCAGTGTCAATTGTTACTTCTCCTTTTTCGTTTCTAATTCTATTGATTTGAGTCTTCTCCCTTTTTTTTCTTGATGAGTCTGGCTAGTGGTTTATCTATTTTGTTTATCTTCTCAAAGAACCAGCTTTTAGTTTTATTGATCTTTGCTATCATTTCCTTCATTTCTTTTTCATTTATTTCTGATCTGATTTTTATGATTTCTTTCCTTCTGCTAGCTTTGGGGTTTTTTTGTTCTTCTTTCTCTAATTGCTTGAGGTGCAAGATTACGTTGTTTATTCGAGATGTTTCCTGCTTCTTAAGGTGGGCTTGTATTGCTATAAACTTCTCCCTTAGAACTGCTTTTGCTGCATCCCATAGGTTTTGGGTCGTTGTGTCTCCATTGTCATTTGTTTCTAGGTATTTTTTAATTTCCTCTTTGATTTCTTCAGTGATCACTTCATTATTAAGTAGTGTATTGTTTAGCCTCCATGTGTTTGTATTTTTTACAGATCTTTTCCTGTAATTGATATCTAGTCTCATGGTGTTGTGGTCAGAAAAGATACTTGATACAATTTCAGTTTTCTTAAATTTACCAAGGCTTGATTTGTGACCCAAGATATGATCTATCCTGGAGAATGTTCCATGAGCACTTGAGAAAAATGTGTATTCTGTTGTTTTTGGATGGAGTGTCCTATAAATATCAATTAAGTCCATCATGTTTAATGTATCATTTAAAGCATGTGTTTCCTTATTTATTTTCATTTTGGATGATCTGTCCATGGGTGAAAGTGGGGTGTTAAAGTCCCCTACTATGAATGTGTTACTGTTGATCTCCCCTTTTATGGTTGTTAGTATTTGCCTTATGTATTGAGGTGCTCCTATGTTGGGTGCATAAATATTTACAATTGTTATATCTTCTTTTTGGATCGATCCCTTGATCATTATGTAGTGTCCTTCTTTGTCCCTTTTAATAGTCCTTATTTTAAAGTCTATTTTGTCTGATATGAGAATTGTTACTCCAGCTTTCTTTTGGTTTCCATTTGCATGGAATATCTTTTTCCATCCCCTTACTTTCAGTCTGTATGTGTCTCTAGGTCTGAAGTGGGTCTCTTGTAGACAGCATATATAAGGGTCTTGTTTTTGTATCCATTCAGCCAATCTGTGTCTTTTGGTGGGAGCATTTAGTCCATTTACATTTAAGGTAATTATCAATATGTATGTTCCTATTCCCATTTTCTATATTGTTTTGAGTTCATTACTATAGGTCGTTTCCTTCTCTTGTGTTTCTTGTCTAGAGAAGTTCCTTTAGCATTTGTTGTAAAGCTGGTTTGGTGGTGCTGAACTCTCTCAGCTTTTGCTTGGCTGTAAAGGTTTTAATTTCTCCATCAAATCTGAATGAGATCCTTGCTGGGTAGAGTAGTCTTGGTTGCAGGTTTTTCTCCTTCATCACTTTCAGTATGTCCTGCCACTCCCTTCTGGCTTGTAGGGTTTCTGCTGAGAGATCAGCTGTTTACCTTATGGAGATTCCCTTGTGTGTTATTTGTTGTTTTTCCCTTGCTGCTTTTAATATGCTTTCTTTGTATTTAATTTTTGACAGTTTGATTAATATGTGTCTTGGCGTATTTCTCCTTGTATTTATCCTGTATGGGACTCTCTGTGCTTCCTGGACTTGATTAACTATTTCCTTTCCCATATTAGGGAAGTTTTCAACTATAATCTCTTCAAATATTTTCTCAGTCCCTTTCTTTTTTTCTTCTTCTTCTGGAACCCCTATAATTCGAATGTTGGTGCATTTAATGTTGTCCCAGAGGTCTCTGAGACTGTCCTCAGTTCTTTTCATTCTTTTTTCTTTATTCTGCTCTGCAGTAGTTATTTCCACTACTTTATCTTCCAGGTCACTTATCCTTTCTTCTGCCTCAGTTATTCTGCTATTGATCCCATCTAGAGTACTTTTAATTTCATTTATTGCGTTGTTCATCGTTGCTTGTTTCATCTTTATTTCTTCTAGGTCCTTGTTAACTGTTTCTTGCATTTTGTCCATTCTACTTCCAAGATTTCGGATCATCCTTACTATCATTATTCTGAATTCTTTTTCAGGTAGATTGCCTATTTCCTCTCATTCGTTAGGTCTGGTGGGTTTTTATCTTGCTCCTTCATCTGCTGTGTGTTTTTCTGTCTTCTCATTTTGCTTATCTTACTGTGTTTGGGGTCTCCTTTTTGCAGGCTGCACGTTCGTAGTTCCCGTTGTTTTTGATGTCTGTCTCCAGTGGCTAAGGTTGTTTCTGTGGGTTGTGTAGGCTTCCTGGTGGAGGGTATTAGTGCCTGTGTTGTGCTGGATGAGGCTGGATCTTGTCTCTCTAGTGGGCAGGTTCACGTCTGGTGGTGTGTTTTGGGGTGTCTGTGGCCTTATTATGATTTTAGGCAGCCTCTCTGCTAATGGGTGGGGTTGTGTTCCTGTTTTGCTAGTTGTTTGGCATAGGTTGTCCAGCACTGTGGCTTGCTGGTCGTTGAGTGAAGCTGGGTGCTGGTGTTAAGATGGAGGTCTCTGGGAGATTTCCACCGTTTAATATTATGTGGAGCTGGGAGGTCTCTTGTTGACCAGTGTCCTGAAGTTGGCTCTCCTACCTCAGAGGCAGAGCCCTGACTCCTGGGCTGGAGCACCAACAGCCTTTCATCCACATGGCTCAGAAAAAAGGGAGAAAAAGAAGAGAGAATTAGTAGAAGTATGAGGAAAGAAAGAAGGAAAGGAGGAAAGGAAGGAAGGAAGAAAGAAGCAAAGAAGGAAAGAAAGGAGGGAGGGAGGGAGGGAGGAAGGAAGGAGGGAAAGAAGGAAAAAAGACAGAAAGAAAGAAGATACAGTAAAAATAAAATAAAGTACAATATAGTTATTGAATTAAAAAATATTTAGAAAAAAAAAAGGGGACGGATAGAACCTTAGGACAAATGTTGGAAGCAAAGCTATACAGAGAAAATCTTACACAGAAGCATACACATACACATTCACAAAAAGAGGTAAAGGGGGAAAAGTCATAAATCTTGCTCTCAGAGACCACGTCCTCAATTTGGGGTGATTCGTTGTCTAAAGGAGGGAAGGAAGGAAGGAAAGAAAGAAAGAAAGAATGAAGGTAAAGTATAATAAAGTTATTACAATTAAAATTACTTATTAAGAAAAAAAATATTTTTAAAAAACCATGGATGGATAGAGCCCTAGGACAAATGGTGGAAGCAAGAGTATACAGACAAGATCTCACACAGAAGCATACACGTACACATTCACAAAAAGAGGAAAAGGGAAAAAAATCATAGATCTCGCTCCTAAATTCCACCTCTTCAGTTTGGGATCATTCCTTGTCTATTCAGGTATTCCACAGATGCAGGGTATATCAAGTTGATTGTGGAGCTTTAATCCGCTGCTTCTGTGGCTGCTGGGAGAGATTTCCCTTTCTCTTTGTTCTCACAGCTCACAGGAGCTCAGCTTTGGATTTGGCCCTGCCTCTGCGTGTAGGTCGCTGGAGGGCGTCTGTTTTCTGCTCAGACAGGACGGGGTTAAAGGAGCCGCTGATTCGGGGCCTCCGGCTCACTCAGGCCGGGGGTTGGGGGATGGGGAAAGGAGGGGCACTGCGTGCGGGGCGGGCCTGCAGCGGCAGAGGCGGCGTAACGTTGCGGCAGAGGCCGGTGTGACGTTGCACCAGCCTGAGGCCCGCCGTGCGTACTCCTGGGGAAGTTGTCCCTGGATCCCGGGAACCTGGCAGTGGCGGGCTGAACAGGCTCCGCGGAAGAGGGGTGTGGAGAGTGACCTGTGCTCTCACACAGGCCCCTTGGTGGCGGCAGCAGCAGCCTTAGCATCTCCCGCCTGTCTCTGGGGTCCGCGGTTTTAGCCGCGGCTCGCGCCCGTCTCTGGGGTTCGCGCTTTTAGCCGCGGCTCGCGCCCGTCTCTGGAGTTCCTTTAAGCAGCACTCTTAAACCCCTCTCCTCGCGCACCAGGAAACAAAGAGGGAAGAAAAAGTCTCTTGCCTCTTTGGCAGGTGCAGGCTTTTCCCCCCGAACTCCCTCCCGGCTAGTCGTGGTGCACTAACTCCTTCAGGCTATGTTCAAGCCGCCAATCCCAGTCCTCTCCCTGCGCTCTGTCCAAAACCGAAACCCGAGCCTCAGCTCGCAGCCCCGCCCGCCCCGGCGGGTGAGCAGACAAGCCTCTCGGGTTGGTGAGTGCCGGTCGGCACTGGTCGTCTGTGCAGGAATCTCCCCGCTTTGCCCTCCGCACCCGTTGCTGTGCACTACTCCGCGGTCCCGAAGCTCCCCCCTCCGCCTCCCGCAGTCTCCGCCCGCGGAGGGGCTTCCTAGTGTGTGGAAACTTTTCCTCCTTCACAGCTCCCTCCCACTGGTGCAGGTGCCATCCTTATTCTTTTGTCTGTGTTTTTTCTTTTTTTCTTTTGCCCTACCCAGGTACGTGGGGAGTTTCTTGCCTTTTGGGAGGTCTGAGGTCTTCTGCCAGCCTTCAGTAGGTGTTCTGTAGGAGTTGTTCCACGTGTAGATGTATTTCTGGTGTATCCGTGGGGAGGAAGGCGATCTCCGCGTCTTACTCTTCTGCCATCTTCAAGGTCCCCCCTCTGACCATTTTTGAATTGGGTTCTTGTTTTTTTTTTAAATTGAGCTGCATGGGCTGTTCATATATTTTGGAGATTAATCCTTGGTCTGTTGATTCATTTGCAAATACTTTCTCCCATTCTGAGGGTTGTCTTTTCATCTTCTTTGTAGTTTCCTTTGCTGTGCAAAAGCTTTTAAGTTTCATTAGGTCCCATTTGTTTATTTTTGTTATTATTTCCATTACTCTAGGAGGTGGATCAAAAAAAAATCTTGCTGTGAGGTATGTCAGAGTGTTCTTCCTACGTTTTCCTCTAAGAGTTTTATAGTGTCCAGTCTTACATTTAGGTCTGTAATCCATTTTGAGTTTATTTTTGTGTACGGTGTTAGGGAGTGTTCTAATTTCATTCTTTAACATGTAGCTGTCCGGTTTTACCAGCACCATTTATTGAAGAGACTGTGTTTTCTCCATTGTACATCCTTGCCTCCTTTGTCATAGATTAGTTGACCATAGGTGCATGGGTTAAGCTCTAGCATTCTATCCTGTTCCATTGATCTATATTTCTGTTTTTGTCCCAGTACCATATTGTGTTGATTATTGTAGCTTTGTAGTATAGTCTGAAGTCAGGCAGTCTGATTCCTCCAGCTCCATTTCTTTTCCCTCAAGACTGCTTTGGCTATTCGGGGTCTTTTCTGTCTCTATACAAATTGTAAGATTTTTTGTTCTAGTTCTGTAAAAAATGCCATTGGTAATTTGATAGGGATTGCGTTGAATTGGTAGATTGCTTTCGGTAGTATAGTCATTTTCACAATGTTGATTCTTCCAATCCAAGAATATGGTATATCTCTCCATCTGTTGGTATCATCTTTAATTTCTTTCATCAGTGTCTTATAGTGTTCTGCATACAGGCCTTTTGTAACCTGAGGTAGATTTACTCCTAGGTATTTTATTCTTTGTGTTGCAGTGGTAAATGGTACTGTTTCCTTAATTTTTCTTTCAGATTTTTCATCATTAGTGTACAGGAATGCAAGAGATTTCTGTGCATTAATTTTGTATCCTGCAACTTTACCATATTCATTTATTAGCTCTAGTAGTTTTCTAGTGGTCTCTTTAGGGTTTTCTATGTATAGTATGTCATCTGCAAACAGTGACAGTTTTACTTCTTCTTTTCCAACTTGTATTCCTTTTATTTCTTTTTCTTCTCTGATTACTATGACTTGGACTTCCAAATCTATGTTGAATAAAAGTGGTGAGAGTCGACATCCTTGCCTTCTCCCTGATTTTAGAGGAAATGCTTTTAGTTTTTCACCACTGAGAATGATGTTTGCTGTGGGCTTGTATATAGCCTTCATTATGTTGAGGTAGTTTCCCTCTATGCTCACTTTCTGGAGAGTTTTTATCATAAATGGGTGTTGAATTTTATCAAAAGCTTTTTCTTCATATGTTGAGATGATCATATGGTTTTCCTTCTTCAATTTGTTAATATGGTGTATCACATTGAGTGATTTGCATATGTTGAAGGATCCTTGTATCCCTGGGATAAATCCCACTTGATCATGGTATATGATCCTTTTAATGTGTTGTTGGATTGTGTTTGCTAGTATTTTGTTGAGGATTTTTGTATCTATATTCATCAGTGATATTGCTCTGTAATATTCTTTTTTTTTTGTTGTATCTTTGTCTGGTTTTGGTATCAGGGTGATGATGACCTCATAGAAGGAGTTTGGGAGTGTTCCTTCCTACTGCAATTTTTTGGAAGAGTTGAGAAGGCTGGTTGTTAGCTCTTCTCTAAATGTCTGACAGAATTCACCTGTGAAGCAATCTGGTCCTGGACTTTTGTTTGTTGGAAGATTTTAAATCACATTTTCAATTTCATTACTTGTGGTTGGTCTGTTCATATTTTCTATTTCTTCCTGGTTCAGTCTTGGAAGGTTGTACCTTTCTAAGAATTTGTCCATTTCTTCCAAGTTGTCCATTTTATTGGCATAGAGTTGCTTGTAGTAGTCTCTTAGGAGGCTTTGTATTTCTGCAGTGTCTGTTGTAACTTCTCCTTTTTCATTTCTAACTTTATTGATTTGAGCCCTTTCTCTCTTTTTCTTGATGAGCCTGGCTAATGGTTTAACAATTTTGTTCATCTTCTCAAAGAACCCGCTTTTAGTTTTATTGATCTTTGTTATTGTTTTCTTTGTTTCTATTTCATTTATTTCTGCTCTAATCTTTAAGATTTCTTTCTTTCTGCTAACATTGGGTTTTTCTTGTTCTTCTTTCTCTAGTTCCTTTAGGTGTAAGCTTAGATAGTTTATTTGAGAGTTTTCTTGTTTCTTGAGGTAGGCTTCTATAGCTAGAAACTTCCCTCTTAGAACTGCTTTTGCTGCATCACATAGGTTTTGGATCATTTTGTTTTCACTAACATTCGTTTCTAGGTATGTTTTGATTTCCTCTTTGATTTCTTCAGTGATCACTTTGTTATTTAGTATCATATTGTTTAGCCTCCCTGTGTTTGTTCCCTGTAATTCATTTCTATTCTCATAGTGTTGTGGCCAGAAAAGATGCTTGATATGATTTCAATTTTCTTAAATTTACTGAGGCTTGATTTGTGACCCAAGATGTGATCTATCCTGGAGAATGTTCCATGCGCACTTGAGAAGAAAGTGTAATCTGCTGTTTTGGGATGCAATGTCCTATAAATATCAATTAAACCTATCTGGCCTAATGTGGCATTTAAAGCTTCTGTTTCCTTATTAATTTTCTGTTTTGGTTATCTCTCCATTGCTGTAAGTGAAGTGTTAAAGTCCCCCACTATTATTGTGTTACTCTCGATTTCCTCTTTTATAGCTGTTGGCATTTGCCTTATGTATTGAGGTGCTCCTATGTTGGCTGCATCTATATTTACAGCTGTTATATCTTCTTCTTGGATTGATCCATTGATCATTTGTAGTGTCCTTCCTTATCTCTTGAAACATTCTTTATTTTAAAGTCTATTGTATCTGATTGAGTATTGCTACTCCAGCTTTCTTTTGATTTCCATTTGCCTGGAATATCTTTTTCCATCCCCTCACTTTCAGTCTGAATGTGTCCCTAGGTCTGAAGTGGGTCTCTTGTAGACAGCATATATGGGTCTTGTTTTTGTATCCATTCAGCAAACTTGTGTCTTTTGGTTGTAGCATTTAATCCATTCACATTTAAGGTAATTATCGATACATATGTTCCTCTTACCATTTTTTTAATTGTTTTGGGTTTGTTTTTGAGGTCCTTTTCTTCTCTTGTGTTTCCCACTTAGAGAAGTTCCTTTAGCGTTTGTTGTAAAGCTGGTTTGTTGGTGCTGAATTCTCTTTGCTTTTGCTTTTCTGTAAAGCTTTTGATTTCTCCATCGAATCTGAATGAGATCCTTGCTGGGTAGAGTAATCTTGGTTGTAAGTTCTTCCCTTTCATCATTTTAAGTATATCATGCCACTCCCTTCTGGCTTGTAGAGTTTCTGCTGAGAAATCAGCTGTTAACTTTATGGGAGTTCCCTCGTATGTTATTTGTCATTTTTCCCTTGCTGCTTTCAATAATTTTTCTTTGTCTTTAATTTTTGCCAATTTGATTACTATGTATCTCAGCATGTTTCTCCTTGGGTCTATCTTGTATGGGGCTCTCTGAACTTCCTGAGCTTGCGTGGCTTTTTCTTTTCCCATGTTAGTGAAGTTTCGACTATCATCTCTTCAAATATTTTCTCAGGTCCTTTCTCTCTCTTCTCCTTCTGGAACCCCTATAATGTGGATGTTGTTTTGTTTAATGTTGTCTCCGAGGTCTCTTAGGCTATCTTCATGTCTTTTCATTCTTTTTTCTTTATTCTCTTCCACAGCCATGAATTCCACCATTCTGTCTTCCAGGCCACTTATCCATTCTTCTGCCTCAGTTATTCTTCTATTGATTCCTTCTAGTGTAGTTTTCATTTCATTTATTGTGTTGTTCATCTCTGTTTTTTTGTTCTTTAATTCTTCTATATCTTTGTTAAATATTTATTGCATCTTCTCGTTCTTTGCCTCCATTCTTCTTCCGAAATCCTGGATCACCTTCACCATCATTATTCTGAATTCTTTTTCTGGAAGGTTTCCTATCTCCACTTCATTTAGTTGTGTTTCTGGGGTTTTATCTTGTTCCTCCATCTGGTACCTAGCCCTCTGCCTTTTCATCTTGTCTATCTTTCTGTGAATGTGTTTTTTGTTGCACAGGCTGCAGGATTTTATAACATAGTATTATATGGTTTTCATAATAACTCTGCTCAGATGCTGAACTCTATTGATTTTTGATACCAGTATAAGTAAATATTATAATTACATACAACTTTAAGTAGTAGTAAAAACAAATATTTTCATTTGTTTTGCTCCCATGAATTTTATCTTTTTATTGAAAGATTCAAGCTACTGTTATAAATATTAGAGAATAATATGTGTAATAGAATATATAAGAGAATGTATAACAAAATATATAATAAAAAAAGGACATTGAGGGTTTCTAATTCTATCTCCCATGAAATTTTGCATGAGAATCCTTTCTGTAATATCATAGGTATATAACCATCCAGACATTACATTCAATTACTCTGTATTAGAAAGTATTGGTTTTTATAATACTCTTTCTATATTGAGCTAGAAATTCCCTTCCTAACTTTCACTATTTAGCCTTAAGTCTAGCTGCAAGAAAACATGAAAATGAAGTCTCCCTTTCTTGTTACAGCTATTTAAACTTTAAAATAATTATCCTTTCTGTATGAAGTTACATTCAGGCCTTTCTTAACACATAATAATTTTCTTACATAAGAACTCGTTCTTGTCTATTTCCTTTTTAAAAGGCTGTGATTAGAATTTAACACAATACAATGTGTGTGATCATATTAGTGCAGAGTCCACTGAACTGTCACCTCTCCTAATCTGGAAACTCTATTTGAATTAATACAGTTTCTGATAGCCTTTTCTTTCTTTTTTTTTTTTTTTACTTGTACCACTAATCTTGCTGGCTCACAGAATATTATTAAAGTTCTCTTATTGATTTAAATATTATTTAAATATGACATCAATCTATAAAGACAGACTACTGCTTTCTAGGAGCAAATCTATTTAAAGCAATATACACATATATTACAGTTTTTTAAACACATAATCACTTATATGCAAGTCATAGGAACTTATGCTACCAGTGAAGACTGAATAACAGATATCTAATCTGGGTTTAGTTTTACCATAATTGTTGTACATATCCCAATTTTTGTGGTATTATTATATATGGCTCTGCTAATATAAATGTCAGTGTCTCAGATGCTATTTTCCCCTGAACTTATCTTCCAAATTAGATGTCCTAATTTAGATGAGACACCAGTCATATTTGTCCTCTTGTCAATGTTCTCTCTATCAGCGAAGCTGACCCCTAACTTTCCTTCAACAGAGGATATTACCAGACTAAGTAAATAAATTTATGCCACATTAACTTCTAGTTGGGTTTTCCTAAACTGTCGGCAGTCATGTGATGAGCTCATTCTCAGGATGTTAGATGGGGCATCAGCATATTAAGTCCATATGCCTCAGCATAAAGTTGAATCATTTTTGCCAGACATTTGAAAAGAGTTCCCTATCTCTACTGTGTGTGTTATTTACCTTCTGTTGTCCCCTAAAGTGAATGTAGTATTCTAGGTTGAGGTCCTTGAATTGTGACCCTCCCCCACCACATAAACACACATGCATACACTTCCCATCACACAATCATGTAGGCTGGCGTCCTGATTTTTTTCATTATATGCTTTATCTGAGATATCTTCCCATCTTCTCTCCTCCATCTGTCTTCTATCTATGCCTCTTGTCCTGCTTATCATGTCCCAGTCCTTTTGGGAAGAATCTCATAACAAGTCTGACCTAAGTTTCTTAAAACCTGAGGGACCTAGTTCTCTGGAATAAAAGCAAAGGAAATAACTTCTTAGAAGAAATAGCACAAATAAAGGTGCTCCATGTCCTTTTTACTCCTCCCTCTAACTTAAAAGAAATGCAGAGGGAATCAGTTAAGAAGGCCACTCCACAGGGGAATTAGGGAGTGAGATATCCTAATTGTCTATCACTGCAACTGACAACACAACAGTGACACCAAACACAGTGCTTGACACATTATAGCCAGACACATCAGGAGTATCTCATCAACACTTGGAGAATACATCTTTAGGAAAATGGGTGAAATGGAAATTGGTGAAATGTATCTCATAATTGCACTGCCCAACTTGACCTATAAGGAAGGGCTTGGACTAAGGCAGTTAGAGGCAATTCAACTAGTACAGGCACAGCAATTGAATAACTAGTTCATTAAAAAAATTATCTTGCATCCCAAATGGACATACAGGGTTGGAGCAGCCAGAAGAAATACCTGCTAAACTATTTTTCATGTCTTGAAATGTGATATAATGGTAAAAATACTGAATGCTTTACAACTTGGATGTTTTGCACAGGGAATGAAAGTGTCAAAGGGGTATGGAAGATTATCTTCTAATACATGAAAAAGGAACAACACATTTTACACACAGTCTTAAAAGTAGAAAGACAGAAGGACGAGGGGATGATAGCAGAAGAGTAAGATGCGGAGATCAACTTCCTACCCACAGATACACAAGAAATACATCTATACGTGGAACAACTCATACAGAACACCAACTGAACGCTGGCAGAAGGCCTCAGACCTCTGAAAAGGCAAGAAACTCCCCTACATACCTGGGTAGGGCTAAAGAAAAAAGAATAAACAGAGACAAAAGGATAGGGATGGGACCTGCACCAGTGGGAGGCAGCTGTGAAGGAGGAAATGTTTCCACATACTGGAAGCAACTTCGTGGCTGGAGACTGCGGGTGGTGGAGAGGGGGAGCTTCAGAGCCGCGGAGGACAGCACAGCAACAGGGGTGCGGAGGGCAAAGCAGAGAGATTCCCACACGGAGGATTGGTGCCAACCAGCGCTCACCAGCCCGAGAGGCTTGTCTGCTCACCTGCCAAGGTGGACGGGGCTGGGAGCTGAGGCTAAGGCTTCGGTCAGAGTGCAGGGAGAGGACTGGGGTTGGCAGTGTGAACACAGCCTGAAGGGGGTTAGTGCACCACGGCTAGCCAGGAGGGAGTCCAGGGAAACGTCTGGACCTGCCGAAGAGGCAAGAGACTTTTTCTTCCCTCTTTGTTTCCTGGTGTGAGAGGAGAGGGGATTAAGAGCACTGCTTAAAGGAGCTCCAGAGATGGGCGCGAGCCACAGGTAAAAGCGCAGACCCCAGAGACAGGCATGAGACTCTAAGGCTGCTGCTGCTGCCAACAAGAAGCCTGTGTGCGAGCACAGGTCACTATCCACGTCCCCCTTCTGGGGAGCCTGTGTAGCCCACCACTGCCAGGGTTCTGGGATCCAGGGACAACTTCCCCGGGAGAACGCAGCACGGTGCGCCTCAGGCTGGTGCAACGTCATGCTGGCCTCTGCTGCCGCAGGCTTGCCACGCACACTGTACCCCTCCCTCCCGCTGGCCTGAGTGTGCCAGAGGCCCCGAAGCAGCTGCTCCTTTAACCCATTCCTGTCTGAGAAAAGAAGAGACGCCCTCCGGTGACCTACATGCAGAGGCGGGGCCAAATCCAAAGATGAGCCCTGGGAACTGTGAGAACAAAGAAGAGAAAGAGAAATCTCTCCCAGCAGCCTCAGAAGCAGCGGATTAAAGCTCGACAATCAGCTTGATGTACCCTGAATCTGTGGAATACATGAATAGACAATGGATCATCCCAAATTGAGGAGGTGGACTTTGAGAGCAAGATTTATTATTTGTATCCCTTTTCCTCTTTTTGTGAGTGTGTATGTGTATGATTCTGTGTGAGATTTTGTCTGTGTAGCTTTGCTTCCACCATTTGTCCTAGGCTTCTATCCATCCATTTTTTTTGTTTGTTTGTTTGGTTTGGTTTGGTTTTTCTTTTTTTTCTTAATACTTATTTTTTATTTTAATAACTTTATTTTATTTTATCTTACTTTATTTTATTTTGTTTTATCTTCTTTTTTCCTTCCTTCCTTCATCCTTCCTTGCTTCCTTCCATCCTTCTTTCCTTCCAGCCTCTCTCCCTCCCTCCCTCCTTCCGTTCTTTCTTTCTTTCTTTATACTTTTCCTCCCTTTTATTCTGAGCTGTGTGGATGAAAGGCTCTTGGTGCTGCAACCAGGAGTCAGTGCTTGCCTCTGAGGTGGAAGAGCCAACGTCAGGACACTGGTCCACAAGAGACCTCCCAGCTCCATATAATATCAAATGGCGAAAATCTCCAGAGATCTCCACCTCAACACCAGCACCCAGCTTCACTCAATGACCAGCAAGCTACAATGCAGGACACCCTATGCCAAACAACTAGCAAGACAGGAACACAACCCCACCCACTAGCAGAGAGGCTGCCCAAAATCATAATAAGTCTACAGACACCCCAAAACACACCACCAGACGTGGACCTGCCCACCAGAAAGACAAGATCCAGTCTCATCCACCAGACCACAGGCACTAGTCCGCTCCACCAGGAAGACTACACAACCCACTGAAACAACTTTAGCCAGTGGGGACAGACACCCAAAACAAGGGGAACTATGAATCTGCAGCCTGAAAAATGGAGACTCCAAACACAGTAAGATAAGCAAAATGAGAAGACAGAAAAACACACAGCAGATGAAGGAGCAAGATAAAAACCCACCAGACCTAACAAATGAAGAGGAAATAGGCAGTCTACCTGAAAAAGTATTCAGAATAATGATAGTAAAGATGATCCAAAATCGTGGAAATGGAATAGACAAAATGAAAGAGACATTTAACAAGGACCTAGAATAACTAAAGATGAAACAAGCAGCAATAAACAACACAATAAATAAAAATAACAATACTCTAGATGGGATCAATAACAGAATAACTGAGGCAGAAGAATGGATAAGTGACCTGGAACGTAAAATAGTGGAAATAACTACTGCAGAGCTGAATAAAGAAAAAAGAATGAAAAGAACTGAGGACAGTCTCAGAGACTTCTGCGGCAACATTAAATGCACCAACATTCGAATTAAAGGGGTTCCAGGAAAAAAAGAGAAAAAGAAAGGGACTGAGAAAATATTTGAAGAGATTATAGTTGAAAACTTCCCTAATATGGGAAAGGAAATAGTTAATCAAGTCCAGGAAGCACAGAGAGTCCTATATAGGATAAATCTAAGGAGAAATACTCCAAGACACATATTAAGCAAACTGTCAAAAAATAAATACAAAGAAAACATATTAAAAGCAGCAAGGGAAAAACAACAAATAACACACAAGGGAATCCCCATAAGGTTAACAGCTGATCTTTCAGCAGAAATTCTGCAAGCCAGAAGGGACTGGGAGGACATATTTAAAGTGATGAAGGAGAAAAATCTGCAACCAAGATTACTATACCCAGGAAGGATCTCATTCAGATTTGATGGAGAAATTAAAACCTTTACAGACAAGCAAAAGCTGAGAGAGTTCAGCACCAACAAACCAGCTTTACACAATTGCTAAAGGAACTTCTCTAGGCAAGAAACACAAGAGAAGGAAAAGAGCTACAATAACAAACCCAAAACAATTAAGAAAATGGGAACAGGAACATACATATTGATAATTACCTTAAATGCAAATGCATTAAATGTTCCCACCAAAAGACACAGACTGGCTGAATGGATACAAAAACAAGACCCATATATATGTTGTCTACAAGAGACCCACTTCAGACCTAGAGACACATACAGACTGAAAGTAAGGGGATGGAAAAAGATATTCTATGCAAATGGAATCCAAAAGAAAGCTGGAGTAGCAATTCTTATATAAGACAAAATAGACTTTAAAATAAAGACTATTAGAAGAGACAAAGAAGGACACTACATAATGATGAATGGACTGATCCAAGAAGAAGATATAACAATTGTAAATATTTATGTACCCAACAGAGGAACACCTCAATACATAAGGCAAATACTAAGAGCCATAAAAGGGGAAATCAACAATAACACATTCATAGTAGGGGACTTTAACACCCCACTTTCCCCAATGGACAGATCATCCAAAATGAAAATAAATAAGGAAAACAAGCTTTAAATGTTATATTAAACAAGATGGAATTGACTGATATGTATATGGCATTTGAACCAAAAACAACAGAATACACATTTTTCTCAAGTGCTCATGGAACATTCTCCAGGATAGATCATCTCTTGGGTCACAAATCAAGTGTTAGTAAATTTAAGAAAATTGAAATTGTATCCAGTATCTTTTCCGAGCACAACACTATGAGACTAGATAGCAATTACAGGAAAAGATCTGCAAAAAATACAAACACATGGAGGCTAAACAATACACTACTTAATAACGAAGTGATCACTGAAGAAAAAAGAGGAAATCAAAAAATAACTAGAAACAAAAGACAATGGAGACACGATGACCCAAAACCTATGGGATGCAGCAAAAGCAGTTCTAAGAGAGAAGTTTATAGCAATACTATCCTACCTGAAGAAACAGGAAACATCTCGAATAAACCACCTAACTTTGCACCTAAAGCAATTATAGAAAGAAGAACAAAAACACCCCCAAATTTAGCAGAAGGAAAGAAATCGTAAAGATCAGATCAGAAGTGAATGAAAAAGAAATGAAGGAAACGATAGCAAACATCAATAAAACTAAAAGCTGGTTTGCTGAGAAGATAAACATAATTGATAAACCATTAGCCAGACTCATCAATAAAAAAAGGGAGGAGACTCAAATCAATAGAATTAGGAATGAAAAAGGAGAAGTAACAACTGGCACTGCAGAAATACAAAAGATCATGAGAAATTACTACAAGCAACTGTATGCCAATAAAATGGAAAACCTGGAAGAAATGGACAAATTCTTAGAAAAGCACAACCTTCCAACACTGAATCAGGAAGAAGTAGAAAATATGAACAGACCAATCACAAGCACTGAAATTGAAACTGTGATTTAAAATCTTCCAACAAACAAAAGCCCAGGACGAGATGGCAAAACAGGCTAATTCTATCAAACATTTAGAGAAGAGCTAACACCTATCCTTCTCAAACTCTTCCAAAGTATAGCAGAGGGAGGAACACTCCCAAATTCCTTCTACGAAGCCACCATCACCTTGATAACAAAACCAGATAAGGATGTCACAAAGAAAGAAAATTACAGGACAATAACCCTGGTGAACATAGATGCAAAATCCTCAATAAAATACTAGAAAACAGAATCTAACAGCACATTAAAAGGATCATACACCATGATCAAGTGGGGTTTATTCCAGGAATGCAAGGATTCTTAAATATACGCAAATCAATCAATGTGATATACCATATTAACAAATTGAAGGAGAAAAACCATATGATCATCTCAATACATGCAGAGAAAGCGATCGACAAAATTCAACACCCATTTATGATAAAAACCCTGCAGAAAGTAGGCATAGAGGGAACTTTCCTCAACATAATAAAGGCCATATATGACAAACACACAGCCAATATTGTCCTCAATGGTGAAAAACTGAAAGCATTTCCACTAAGATCAGGAACAAAACAAGGTTGCCCACTCTCACCACTCTTATTCAACATAGTTTTGGAAGTTTTAGCCACAGTAATCAGAGAAGAAAAGGAAATAAAAAGAATCCAAATTGGAAAAGAAGAAATAAAGCTGTCACTGTTTGCAGATGACATGATGCTATACATAGAGAATCCTAAAGTTGCTACCAGAAAACTACTAGAGTTAATCAATCAATTTGGTAAAGTAGCAGGAAACAAAATTAATGCACAGAAATCTCTGGCATTCTTATACAATAATGATGAAAAATCTGAAAGTGAAATCAAGAAAACACTCCCAATTACAATTGCAACAAAAAGAATAAAATATCTAGGAATCCACCTACCTAAGGAGACAAAAGACCTGTATGCAGAAAATTATAAGACACTGATGAAAGAAATTAAAGATGATACAAATAGATGGAGAGATATACCATGTTCTTGGATTGGAAGAATCAACACTGTGAAAATGACTCTACTACCCAAAGAAATATACAGATTCAATGCAATCCCTATCAAACTACCACTAGAATTTTTCACAGAACTAGAACAAAAAATGTCACAATTTGTATGGAAACACAAAAGACCCTGAATAGCCAAAGCAAT
Organism: Phocoena phocoena; assembly: GCF_963924675.1. Classification (NCBI taxonomy): domain Eukaryota; kingdom Metazoa; phylum Chordata; class Mammalia; order Artiodactyla; family Phocoenidae; genus Phocoena; species Phocoena phocoena. The sequence goes on along the minus strand of NC_089237.1, from coordinate 33,985,603 downwards.
CTTGAGAACGAAAAACGGAGCTGGAGGAATCAGGCTCCCTGACTTCAGACTATACTACAAAGTTACAGTAATCAAGACAGTATGGTACTGGCACAAAAACCGAAAGATCAATGAAACAGGATAGAAAGCCCAGAGATAAACCCACGCACATATGGTCACCTTATCTTTGATAAAGGAGGCAGGAATGTACAGTGGAGAAAGGACAGCCTCTTCAATAAGTGGTGCTGGGAAAACTGGACAGGTGCTTTTAAAAGTATGAGATTAGATCACTCCCTAACACCATACACAAAAATAAGCTCAAAATGGATTAAAGACCTAAATGTAAGGCCAGAAACTATCAAACGTTTAGGGGAAAACATAGGCAGAACACTCTATGACATAAATCACAGCAAGATCCTTTTTGACCCACCTCCTAGAGAAATGGAAATAAAAATAAACTAATGGGACCTAATGAAACTTCAAAGCTTTTGCACAGCAAAGGAAACCATAAACAAGGCCAAAATACAACCCTCAGAATGGGAGAAAACATTTGCAAATGAAGCAACTGACAAAGGATTAATTTCAAAAATTTAAAAGCAGCTCATGCAGCTGAATAACAACAACAAAAAAAAACCCAATCCACAAATGGGCAGAAGACCTAAATATACATTTCTCCAAAGAAGATATACAAACTGCCAACAAACACATGAAAGAATGCTCAACAACATTAATCATTAGAGAAATGCAAATCAAAATGACAATGTGATATCATCTCACACCAGTCAGAGTGGCCATCATCAAAAAATCTAGAAACAATAAATGCTGGAGAGGGTGTGGAGAAAAGGGAACACTCTTGCACTGCTGGTGGGAATGTGAATTGGTACAGCCACTATGGAGAACAGTATGGAGCTTCCTTAAAAAAAACTACAAATAGAACTACCATATGTCCCAGCAATCCCACTACTGGGCATATAACCTGAGAAAGCCATAATTCAAAAAGAGTCATGTACCAAAATGTTCATTACAGCTCTATTTACAATAGCCTGGAAATGGAAACAAACTAAGTGTCCATCATCGGATGAATGGATAAAGAAGATATGGCACATATATACAATGGGATATTACTCAGCCATAAAAAGAAATGAAATTGAGCTATTTGTAATGAGGTGGTTGGACCTAGAGTCTGTCATACAGAGTGAAGTCAGAAAGAGAAAGACAAATATCATATGCTAACACATATATATGGAATTTTAGGGAAAAAAATGTCATGAAGAACCTAGGGGTAAGACAGGAACAAAGACACAGACCTACTAGAGAATGGACTTTAGGATATGGGGAGGGGGAAGGGTAAGCTGTGACAAAGCGAGAGAGTGGCATGGATATATATACACTACCAAACGTAAAATAGATAGCTGGTGGGAAGCAGCTGCATAGCACAGGGAGATCAGCTCGGTGCTTTGTGAACACCTAGAGGTGTGGGATAGGAAGGGTGTGTGGGAGCGAGACACAAGGGGGAAGAGGTATGGGAACATATGTATATGTATAACTGATTTACTTTGTTATAATGCAGAAACTAACACATCATTGTAAAGCAATTATACTCCAGTAACGATGTAAAAAAAAAGAAAAGTAGAAAGACAGTGACTATAAGGCACATAGAGAAAGACTTTGATTCATTACAAAAAGAATCTTTGTAAAACAAAGCAATTTCCAACGGGAATGTCCTGGACAGACCTTAAAAAGAGATGACAGTTGGACTAGTGAGATAATTCATAAGGTACATTGTATTTTTGAAATTCAATGATTTATGAGTCTTTGAGATTTCTTGCTGGAGTGAAGGAATTAGAGGCATCCCACTGTTAGCAGGAGTATTATTTAGGCTACCACCATCAGAATCATCTTAAACAATTACTTAAAATGCAGATTTCTACCAAGGACCTACTGTATAGCACAGGGAGCTATACTCAGTATCTTGTAAGAACGTATAATGGAAAAGAATCTGAAAAAGAATATATATATATGTATATATATAAATATATATGTGTGTGTGTGTGTGTGTTTATATATATAAATGTATAACTGAATCACTTTTGCTGTACACCTGAAACTAACACCACATTGTAAATCAACTATACTTCAATAAAAATGTTAAAGACTTCCCTGCTGGTGCAGTGGTTAAGAACCTACCTGCCAATGCAGGGGACACGGGTTCAATCCCTGGTCTGGGAAGATCCCACATGCCCCGGAGCAACTAAGACCATGCGCCACAACTACTGAGCCCATGTGCTGCAACTATTGAAGCCTGCATGCCTACAGCCTGTGCTCCACAACAAGAGAAGCCAGGGCAATGAGAATACCATGCACTTCAAGGAAGATCAGCCCCCGCTTGCCACAGCTTGAGAAAGCCCACACACAGCAACAAAGACCCAACACAGCCAAAAATTAAATAAATAAATAATTAATTAAAATTAAAATGTAAAAAAAATAATTCTGGTACTCTTGGTTCTTATTCATACTTTTCTTTAAAATCATAATAGATATAATTTTAAAAGTTTTAAGTAGAAAAAATGAAATGAAACAAAATGCAGATTTCTGAGCTCAACCCAAGGGATGCTATCCAGGCTCTCTTGAGAAGGAACCTTGAAATCAGCATTTTATAAAGTCCTAGGCAATTCTAATGCCCATTAAAGTTACAGAACTTTCCATTTAATGTTTGCCAATTTAAGTAAGCATCAGGAGCCATGGGTTGGTTCTAACAGGGCATTATCCATCCTTAGTTACTGACATCATTCCTTTGTTCTTCAGGTTCTCTGGCCTTTTGTACTTCAAAGGCGTGTGCTTAAGAGGAAGAGAAAATAAGTACAAAAGTCCTAGTGCTCCATAGGTAAGATAGTTTCTGTTGGATGCCATTCATTTTTTTCTGTTTTCAATATACATATAAAATAAGAAAATCTGTAAACAATAGTGCGACATGGAAAATAATACTTTTTGCTAAAAGTGCATATTATGAAAGCCTCCCAAATGCTATTAATATCTGTGGCTATCTTATAAAATATTCACAGTGTCTATAACTCTGGATAGCAAGTGCCTAGAAACATCAAAAGAACCTTCATAGTAATTCTCAAGCAAAAAGATATTTAGCTGTCTCTCCATTTTAACAAGGAGCCCAGGGATACCTATAAAAAACCACTGGATGTGGGCTCACGTCAAATTTAAAACTTCTTGAAGCTTCTATCAGAGACCCTGCCACCTCTTTTCCTAACTCCCTGTTTGAATCAAGGGTCCCTGTATTGAGTCCCAGCTACCTAGAAATGAAGACCTCCTATATATTCAGACATCCATCCCCACTCTTATGAATATAGCAATCCATGCAAGCCATGATCAGTCTTTGTCTCAAGGCTTTAAAACCCTTCCTTGGGTCCCTGCTTCCCTTTCCCTTTGATCCAGCATCAGACGAGCTGTCATGTCGAGGAAGTGAATCCATGCTACCAAATGACTAAAGGTCATCTATACTTCACTCTTATAGGAAAGGTACCCACATGCTACCGTGACAGATCAGTGAAACCTCAAATTGCACAAAGTCATGGATTACAAATTCAGTATACAGATAAAGCACATTATCCTAACAGAAGTATCTTCTTGGCCATTATATTCAGGCCTGTAACTGGTGAAAGCTAGAGAGAAACAGTGTGACTCTATAGAAAGAGCAGTAAATTTAAAGCCAGGAAAAATGGACTTCAGACTCAATTCTGCCACATATTCACTGTGTGACCTTGGACAAATTTCTTCCTTTTTTGTGGCCTCACTGCCTTCGTCTGCAAAAATAAGATAGTAGAATTAGACAACCTCTATCATCCCTCCCAGATCTAAGCATTTATGGAGTTTGTTTCACTCTTTCATGTTTACCTTCCTTATGATTAAAGTATTTTCCCTTCAGGGAAAAGTGTCTATAAACATACAATATAAGTGAAAAGTCTGTTGCTTCCTAATTACAATGTCTAAAAGAGTCAAGATGGTGATGCCAATTTTTTCACAATTGTAGTTTTTTTCTATTTTTGGTAAAATGGGTGTTCATCTGACATCTGCATTGCTTTTAGCACTGAACAATGGTTAGAATTATGGTTCAGGACAAAGCTGTTTTGCTAGTCAGGGTTCTCCAGAGAAACAGAATCAATAGGATATATAGAGATAAACAGAAAGAGATTTATTATGAGGGATTGGTTCACACAATTATGGAGCCTGAGAAGTCCCATAATCTGCCATCTGCAAGCTGGAGGCCCAGGAAATCCAGTGGTGCAGTTCCAGTCCAAACCCTAAGGTGTGAGAACCAATGGTGTAAGTCCCAGTCCAAGTCTAAACCAAGAGCACTGATGTCTGAGGCCAGGTGAAAATGGATGTCCCAGCTCAAGCAAAGAGCAAGTTCACCTTTTCTCCACCTTTTTGTTCTATTCAGACCCTAACAGATTAGGTGATGCCCACCCCTATTGGTGAGGGTGATCTTCTTTACTAAGTCTACTGATGCAAATACTAATCTCTTCCTAAAACACTCTCACAGACACACCCAGAAATAATGCTTTACCAGCTATGCAGGCGCTCCTTAACCCAAGCAAGTTGACACAAAATTATTGCCCTTCCAAAATTCCAACTATGTTATCTTCCTTGATCTTTGCAATACAAATACAAACTAGCTATTTTGTTTTTTAGATGCAGAGAATGAGAGGTAGGGAAGTTAAAGGATTTGCTTCAAGTGACTCTGCCAATGCTTTGCAGAGTTGGAGTTTGAACATGGGTCTTATTCCAAAGCCTTCACTTTTTCCAAACTGCCTCTTCTACTTTGTCCAAATCCTTCCACTGGCTTGGGTTTTGTAATATTAAATAGCACCTCAAATAAGACAGCTAGTGCTTGGAGGTTAACAACATATGGTTGTAAAAAAGAGTTTTACCTTAGGTTGATATTTGTATGGCCTTAGTCTGATAAATACCAGTAATAATTAATAAAAATAATCACTGCCACAACATGAACAGTAACTCTCACCACCAGTAATGACTGAGCCCTAATTATGTGCTGGGAACTGTTCTGAACACCTTACACATATTGGCTCCTTTAAATAGAGCATTATGATATTTCCACTGGCTGTGGTGTTATAGACTGAACTGTGTCCTCCAAAATTCATATGTTGAACTTATAAACCTCCAAAACTGTAGAATGTCACTGTATTTGGAGACAGGGTTTTTATAGGGATAAATAAGGTTAAACAGGGTCATGTGGGTGGGCCATAATCCAGTAAAGCTGGTATCCTTATAAGAAGTGATGGAGATACGGGGGATGCATGCACACAGAGAAAATGTCATGTGAGGACAAAGCAAGAAGGTGGTCATCTACAAGCCAAGAAAAGAAGCCTCAGGAAAAACCAAATCTTCCAAACGAAACCTTGATCTTAGAATTCTAGCCTCCAGAACTGTGAGAAAACAAATTTCTGTTGTTTAAACTACCCATTCTGTGGCTGTAGAGCTGTTATGGCAGCTCTAGCAAACTAATAAACATGTGAGACATAAATTTTGGTAAGGTTTTCTTGTACCTCTGAAACAGATTTAAAGCAGGAGAAACTAATGCAATTGAAAAATCAGTCATGCAATTCTAGTGCTACAGATCCTCCTGCCTTTTGGCAATGGCTATGGGATTGAGAGGTTTTTCTTTATCTACCCAAGACATACAGAGCTAATAACTATGTTTAAATCCATGACAATGCATCAAATAGGAGCCCACACCCATTGCCAATCAAGATCAGTACCTTATTAGAAAAACCCAACGTGTGAAATGGAAGACAGGGGCCTGACCAGAACACAGGTGTACCAATAGGAGAATAGGCAGGAGGGGTGCAGTAGTTCTCCAGTGTTCTTGCAGAAAAGTCCATTTTTCACTCACAAAGGATGAAATAAATCCTTATGAAATTAGTATAAACTCTAATGCAAGAGTAATTGAAACAGAGTAATTAGCAACAGTGGACTCGAACTGAAGGATCAGAAGTAGAATAAAGGGCTTCCCTTGTGGCGCAGTGGTTGAGAGTCCACCTGCTGATGCAGGGGACACAAGTTCGTGCCCCGGTCTGGGAAGATCCCACATGCCGTGGAGCAGCTGGGCCCGTGAACCATGGCCGCTGAGCCTGCGCGTCCGGAGCCTGTGCTCCGCAACGGGAGAGGCCACAACAGTGGGAGGCCCGCGTACCAAAAAAAAAAATAAAATAAAAATGGAGTAACTGTGGTTCAGGCATCCAAAATGAAGCTGAGTGGCCATTGTGGATACGGTTTCAGACACATTCCAAAATTACTGAGAACTTGAATTTTCTCTGAACTGTATCAAACTCAAGGACACCACCAGGCCTTTTTCAAAACAATATCTGCTAACAGCTGCTAGCTGCAACCTTGTAGTCTCCAAGTCCTTGCCCTCACCATTTTCAACTACATAATTATTTCCGACCCCAACTGATCCTTTCTTAACAAGCACCCTTACTTCTTGCCAGCTCCAATCCTAATTCTTGACAAACCTAATTCTTGCATTTTTTTGCCTTTACAAACCTCCCCCATTTTTTAGTCCAGCAGAGCACAATTCAAGTGCTTCTTGGGTCTGTGTCTCCTGGGCTGCAATCCTAACAAACATCAAGTAAACACATTGTTTGCCTCAACCAGGTCTCTGTTGTTAGCATTCTTGGTTAACACCAGTGAAGAAAGGGTGCACAGTTTGTTCTCAAAAGGTCCCTGAAAGTGGTAATGAGAGGGATCACTCCTACTACCAACCCTTGAATTCTCTACCTCTCAGAGCACAACAGCACACAGTGGCTGTTGACTCAAATACCACATCTTAGAGAACAGCACTCCAACCCCACAAGGTGTTGCATTTAAGCATGTAAGTGTGCATTTAAGAGTTTTTCCAATTTTCTGTCAGGCTTGGAAGCTTCAGCGTGCTAAAGTGTATGGCAGGACTAGTGAATGACATGGCCATATGCCCACTATTATCCCTTCTTTGTTATTAAGCACATACCTCACATAATAGAGGTATTATGTGAGATCCTATGCCAGTAAAACAGACATTGTCTGAGTCCTCAAATAGTGGGTTAAGGCATTGCAGATAGGAATAAATAACTTAACCCCAGACTATGCATCCATTTTGGTAAGGATAAATTGCTGTCACCTCCAGTTTGGAAGTGTTTCATTGCAATCAGATTGAAACCAAATGGCTCTTTAATGTCTCTTCAACGGATGGTATGATACTATGAGCTCAGACTCAATCAGCTCGATCAGTCTCTGAGAGGGAACTCAAGCTGTTTAGCCCATGAATAAACTATAGTCTACAAAACATAGCTACTCCATTCATGGACTCACTGTGCAATCACTGGGTGACTAATATCCAGCTGATTGTTTGATGCCATGCCCAAAGTGCATCTTCTCTAATAGGTATTTACATGAGATAAACAGATTCAGGTTGGGCCCATTTCCATAGGTTTATACACATGCTTCTTCCCCAGACTTCTCCATCTCTGAATTTTTAATCATGTTCCTCTAAGCCCCTGCCTAACCAATCAAACCATTTACCATTGCCAGGGAGTCCATGCATATACTTTTTTCAGTCCACTTTTCTCTAAATTAATTGACGCTTAAGTCCATTTCTTGAAGCTCTGCCCACTGGGAAGATTCTCCTCCCTCATCATCACCTTTCAGCACTGCAGTGCAGCCTTAGTCAGGCTGCACTGCAGTGCAGTCCATTTTCAACCCACACCAACTACCGTGCTCCTAAATCCATGAATAAGGCCTGAGGCTTTCTCTTCTCCATCAAATCAAGTAGTATGTGAGTATAGGAGAAAAAAGGAGAAAAAAATCGAAATAATGACTGAAAAACCTTCCAAATTGGTGAAAACCAGGAACCTACAATCCCAGAAGCTCAGTGAAGCCCAAGCAGGATAAATATAAAGAAAACCACATCCAGGCACGTTATAGTCAGATTGCTGAAAGTGAAAGATAAAGTCTTGAAAGAAACTTGAAAGAAAGAAAGGGGAGGGCAAACAAATACATACAGAGGAACAACGATAATCATGATGTCTGGTTTCTCATCATAAACAATGGAGGTCAGAAAATAATGAAAAGATATTTTAAAGTAGTTGAAAGTATGTTGGATGGAAGATGGCCATATCTTTATCACTCCCTTCAAGGAGAGATGGGGTTTATTTCAGTTACCCTTGAAGGGGTGCTGGCTCTGTGCCTGCTTAGCCAATACAGTATGCCTGACGTGACACTGTGCCAGTTCTGGGTCTAGCCTTTAAGAGGATTGGCAGGTTGTGCCTCCTTTTCCTGGAACATTTGCTCCCCTTCAGAACTCAGCTGCCATGCAGTGAAAAGCCCAAGCTGAAATGGAGGTCATGTGTAAACACTCCAGTCAGCAGCCCCAGCTGAGCTCCCAGCACAAAGCCAACAACAACAGCCAGCCATGAAAGTGAGTTATCTTGGATTTTTCAACCCATTTGCTTGCCCAAACTAGTGTATCTCTGTCTGACTTCACATGGAGCAGAAGAACCACCCAGATGATTCCAGTCAACCCACAAAATCATGAAATATAATAAAATGATTTTCTTTTAAAAGGCCTTAAGTTTCACAGTTGTTTGTTACACAGTGTCAAGTAAAAAACGAATATGGACTTAGTAGGGAGACACTTTATTCAAAATGATTATTGCACGGAGAGGAGGGAGAGACTATTGCAATAGAGAGAATACTTTGACCATGAGATCTGCAAGCATCTCAATGGTTAAGTAAAAAGAATTTTTCTTTTATAGAGAGGAGTAAACAGGCTAGAAAGAACAGGGTGTAGGGCCTTGGTATGGAAGAGTGGTATGATCAGATAATGATCTACCCTGAAGCCAGCCTGTTTCCCAAGCTATTAAAAAGAGACTATATGTTGGTACAGGGATGTGGGGGAATGAGAGAATCTTACCCAAGTTTAGTTAACAAGCATTTTGTTATGATTGATCAGTGGGGACAAACAGTTTAGTTAATCATTCATGAAGCAGAAAGCAGGAATTTGGAGGATCCATGACTGTCATTATCATAGGTAAAAGGGGGATATTCATGAGTCTTACGTAGGTCATATGAGAAAGAGTGTTCTGTGTAGTAAGCTATCTTCCTGAACACAGAACGCTGGGGAGATTCTTTAACCACTGTTTTCCAGGAGTATAGGACTAGGTAAAATTCAACATCATCAGTAAAAATATTTAATGAAAAGAACTGCCAACCCAGAATTCTATATCCAGGAAAAATGACCTTCAAAAATGAGGGCAAAATACAGACATTTTAATGAAATAAAGCTGTGAGAATTTATTGCCATTAGCCTATAGCATAAGAAATGCTAAAAGAAAGTCCTGAGGCTGAGTAGAAATGATACTAGATGGAAACTCTGATCTACAGGAAGGAATGAAGAGGTGAGGCAAGGGTAAGTTAAAATACATTGAGTAAAAGAAGCCTGTGGGGATGGTGGTTGCCTAGAGGGGACAAGAACATTTCCAGAATAAGGGAAATGTTATAACATCTTGTTTGGTGTGTTGGTTACATTTCTCAAAATGTATTGAATTGTACAAGTAATATTTTTGTTTTACTGTGAATAAATTTTAGCTTAATTTTAAAAAATTAAAAATAAATTTCAACTTCTATCTCCTATATAAAAATTAGTTAATAAAGGAAAGGTAAATTTTTAGGGCTTTAGAAAATATTGTAATGATCTCAGAGTAGGAAAGGACAAAAAAATACAGTAATCATAAAGGGAGAGATGATAAATTTGTTCCCCTGAAATTAAGAACATCTAGTCAGGCAGACTTTCAAGTTGACAGTGGAGTAAACCGTGGAGATCCCCTCCCTCCCCACAAATACATCAAAAATACATCTACATGTGGAACAACTCCTACAGAACACCTACTGAACATTGACAGAAGAGCTCAGACTTCCAAAATGGCAAGAAAATCCCCACAGACCTAGGTAGGGCAAAAGAAAAAAGAAAAAAAAAAAACAAACAAAGGAATAAGGACAAGACCTGTACCTCGGGGAGGGACCTGTAAAAGAGGAAAAGTTTTCACACACTAGAAAGCCCCTTCACTGGTGGGGACAGGAAGTGGGTGGTAGGGGAAACTTCAGAGCCATGGAGGAGAGTGCAGCAACAGGGGTGCAGAGGGCAAAGTGGAGAGATTTACGCACAGAGTATCGGTGCCAACCAGCACTCACCAGCCAAAGAGGCTTATCTGCTCACCTGCTGGGGCAGGTGGAGGCTGGGAGCTGAGGCTCTGGCATCAGAGGTCAGACCCCAGGGAGAGGACTGGGATTGGCTGCATGAAGGCAGCCTGAAGGGGGTTAGTGTACCACATGTAGGTGGGAGGGAGTCTGGGAAAATGTCTAGACCTGCTGGACAGGCAAGAGACCATTATTTTGGGATTCAAGAGGAGGGGGGCTTCCTGCTCCATATGCCCACAGATAGCAGAGCACTGCTTAAGTGAGGCCCAGAGACAGGTGAGAGCTACGGCTATCATCTTGGACCCCAGAGGCGGGCACAGACCACTACTGCTGCCGCCACTGTCACTAAGGGTCCTGTGTGCGAGTACAGGTCACTACTCCCACTCTCCCGGGAGCCTGTGCAACACACCACTGCCAGGGTCCCATGACCAAGGGCGAACTTCCCTGGGAGAACATATGGCATGCCTCAGGCTGTTGTAACTTCACACCGACCTCTGCCGCCACACACACTGCCCACACATCCCAACTGTGACTGTCGTATCCCCCTCTCCCTTGCTTGAGTGAACAAAAGAGCCCTAATCAGTGGCTACCTAAACCCTTTCCTATCTGGGTGACTAACAGACATCTGAGGGCAGCCTACACAGAGATGGGGCCAAAAACAATGCAGAACCCTGGGAGCTGTGTGGGCAAAGAAGAGAAAGGGACATCTCTGCATGCAGCCTCAGGAGCAGTGGATTAAATCCCTGAAATTGGCTTGGTAAACCCTGCATCTGTGGAATACCTGAATAGACAAGTGTTCCCAAAATTGAGGTGGTGGACTTTGGGGGCAACTGTAGAATTGGGGTTTCCTTTCTGCCTTTGATTTGTTTTTGTTTTTACTTTTATCTTAGTTTAGACTTTAGTGTTTGTTTGCATTTGTAGGTTTGTTTATTGGTTTGGTTGGTCTCTTCCTTTTTTCTCTCTCTTTTTCTGTGAGTATGTGTGTGTGTATGTTTCCTTGTGTGATTTTGTCTGTTTAGTTTTGTTTTACAATTTGTCTTGGGATTCTGTCTGTTCATTTTCTTTCTTTTCTTTTTGTGAGTGTGTGTGTGTATGTTTCTTTGTGTGATTTTGTCTGTTTAGTTTTGCTTTTACCATTTATTTTAGTGCTCTGTCCTTTTTTTTTTTTCTTCCTTTTCTTCTGTGCCAGGTGTTGGCAGGGTCTTGGAGCTCTGGTCAGGTGTTGGGCCTGAGCCTCCAATGTAGGAGAGCTGAGTCCAGGAAATTGGACCAAAAGAGACTTCCCAGCCCCATGTATTAATAATCGGCATGAACGCTCCCAGAGATCTCCCTCTCAACACTAAGACTCAGCTCCACCCAACAGCCAGCAACCTAAAGTGCTGGACACCCCATGCCAAACAACTAGCGAGACAGGAACACAACCACACTCATTAGCAGACAGGCTGCTTAAATTCATACTAAGTTCACTGACACCCCAAAACACACTACTGGACATGGCCCTGTGCAGCAGAGGGATATGATGCAGCCCCATGCACCAGGACACAGGCACCAGCCCAGCCCCCACAAGGAAGCCTACACAAGCCACTTAACCAACCTCATTCACTGGAGGCACACACCAAAAATAAGGGGAACTAAGAACCTGCAGTCTGCGAAAAGGAGACCATAAGCACAGTAAGTTTAAAAAAATGGGAAAACAGAGAAATATGCAGCAGATGAAGGAGCAAGGCAAAAATCCACCAGACCAAACAAAAGAAGAGGAAATAGGCAGTCAACCTGAAAAAGAATTCAGAATAATGATAGTAAAGATGATCCAAAATTTCGAAAATAGAATGGAGAAAATACAAGAAAGTGTTAACAAGGACTTTGAAGAATGAAAGACCAAACAAATGATGAACAACACAATAAATGAAATTTAAAACACTCTAGAAGGAATCAGTAGTAGAATAAGTGAGGCAGAAGAATGGATAAGTGACCTGAAAGATAGAATAGTGGAAATAACTACAGCAGAGCAGAAAAAAGAAGGAAGAGATTTGAGGGCAGGTTCAGGGAATTCTGGGACAACATTAAACACACCAACATTCTAATCATAGGGACCTCAGAAGAAGAATAGAAAAGGAAAGGGTCTGAGAAAATATTTGAAGAGACTATAGTTGAAAACTTCCTTAACATGAGAAAGGAAATAGTCTCTCAAGTCCAGGAAATGCAAAGAGTCCCATACAGGATAAACCCAAGTAGAAACAGACCAAGACACATATTAATCAAATTAATGAAAATTAAATGTAAAAAAAAAAATTTTTAAAGCAGCAAGGGAAAACCAACGAATAACATACAAGGGAGTCCCCATAAGGTTAACAGCTGAACTTTCAGCAGAAACACTGCAAGCCAGAAGAGAGTGGCATGATATATTTAAAGTGATGAAAAGGAAGACACTACAACCAAGATTACTCTATCCAGCAATGATATCATTCAGATTTGAAGGAGAAATTAAAACCTTTACATACAAGCAAAATTAAGAGAATTGAGCACCACAAAACCAGCTTTACAACAAATGATAAAGAAAATTCTCTAGGCAGGAAACACAAGAGAAGGAAAAGACATACAAAAACAAATACAAAACAATTTTAACAATGTTAATGGGAAGATACATAAAGAAAATTACCTTTAATGTAAATAGATTAAAAGCTCCCACCAAAAGACATAGACTGGCTGAATGGATACAAAAACAAGACCCGTGGGCTTCCCTGGTGTTGCAATGGTTGAGAGTCCACCTGCCAATGCACGGGACATGGGTTTGTGCCCCGGTCCGGGGAGATCCCACATGCCGCGGAGCAGCTGGACCCATGAGCCATGCCTTCTGAGCCTGCATGCCCAGAACCTGTGCTCCGCAATGGGAGAGGCCACAACAGTGAGAGGCCTGCATACCACAAAAAAAAAAAAAACAAGACCCGTGTATATGCTGGTTACAAGAGACCCACTTCATACCTAGGGACTCATACAGACTGAAAGTGAGGGGATGGAAAAAGATATTCCATACAAATGGAAATCAAAATAAACCTGGATCAGCAGTACTCATATCAGATAAAATAGAATTTTTGAAAAAGACTATTACAAGAGACAAAGAAGTACACTACATAATGATTAAGGGATCAATCCAAGAAGAAGATATGACAATTGTACATATGTATGCATACAACAGAGGAGCACCTCAAGACATAAAGCAAACGCTAACAGCCATAAAATGGGAAATTGACAGTAACAAAATAATAGTAGTGTATTTTAACACCCCATTACACCAGTGGACAGATCATCCAAAGCGAAAATAAATAAGGAAACACAAGCTTTAAATGACACATTAGGCCAGACGGACTTAATTGATATTTGTAGGATATTCCATCCAAAAGTACTGGAATACAATTTCCTTTCAAGTGCACATGAAACATTCTCCAGGATAGATCATATCTTGGGTCACAAAAGCCTTGACAAATTTAAGAAAATGGAAATCATATCAAGTATCTTTTCCAACCACAATGCTATGAGACTAGATATCAATTACATGAGAAAATCCATAAAAAATACAAACACATGGAGGCTAAACAACACGCTACTAAATAACCAAGAGATCACTGAAGAAATCAAAGAGAAATTTAAAAAACCTAGAAAAAAATGACAGTGAAATCAAGATGACCCAAAACCTATGGGATGGAGCAAAAGCAGTTCTAAGAGGGAAGTTTAGAGCAATAAAATCCTACCTCATGAAACAAGAAAAATCTCAAATAAACAATCTAACGTTACACCTAAAGTAACTAGAAAAGAAGAAAAAACAAAACAAAACATTATTAGAAGGAAAGAGATCATAAAGATCAGAGCAGAAATAAATGAAATAGAAACAAAGAAAACAATAGCAAGGATCAATAAAACTAAAAGCTGGTTCTTTGAGAAGATAAACAAAATTGATAAACCATTAGCCAGACTCATCAAGAAAAAGAGGGAAAGGACTCAAATCAAGAAAATTAGAAATGAAAAAGGAGAAGTTACAACAGACACTGCGGAAGTACAAAGCATCCTAAGAGACTACTACAAGCAACTCTATGCCAATAAAATGGACAACGTGGAAAAAATGGACAAATTCTTAGAAAGATGTAACCTTCCAAGACTGAACCAGGAAGAAATAGAAAATATGAACAGATCAATCACAAGGAATGAAATTGAAACTGTGATTAAAAATCTTCCAATAAGGCTTCCCTGATGGTGCAGTGGTTAAAAATCCGCCTGCCAATGCAGGGGGACGCGGGTTCGATCCCTGGTCTGGGAAGATCCCACATGCCATGGAGCAACTAAGCCCATGCACCACAACTACTGAGCCTGTGCTCTAGAGCCTGTGAGCCACAACTACTGAAGCCCACGTGCCACAACTACAGAAGCCTGCGCACCTAGAGCCCATGCTCTGCGACAAGAGAAGTCACTGCAATGAGAAGCCCAAGTACCACAATGAAGAGTAGCCCCCACTCGCTGCAACTAGAGAAAGCCCGTGCGCAGCAATGGAGACCCAACACAGCCAAAATAAATAAATTAATTAAAAAAAAATCTTCCAATAAACTAAAGTCTGGGACCAGATAGCTTCACAGGTGAATTCTATAAAACATTTAGAGAAGAGTTAACACTCATCCTTCTCAAACTCCTCCAAAAACTTGCAGAGGAAGGAATACTCCCAAACCCATTCTATAAGGCCACAATCACCCTGATACCAAAACCAGACAAAGATACTACAAAAAAAGAAAATTACAAACCAATATCACTGATGAATAAAGATGCAAAAATCCTCAACAAAATACTAGCAAACAGAATCCAACAACACATTAAAAGGATCATACACCATGATCAAGTGGGATTTATCCCAGGGATGCAAGGATTCTTCAATATATGCAAATAAATCAATGTGATACACCATATTAACAAGTTGAAGAAGAAAAACCATATGATCATCTCAATAGATGCAGAAAAAGCTTTTGACAAAATTCAACACCCATTTATTATAAAAACTCTCCAGAAAGTGGGCAGAGAGGGAACCTACCTCAACATAATAAAGGCGATATACAACAAACCCACAGCAAGCATCATTCTCAATGGTGAAAAATGGAAAGCATTTCCTGTAAGATCAGGAACAAGACAAGGATGTCCACTCTCACCACTATTATTCAGCATAGTATTGGAAGTCCTAGCTACGGCAATCAGAGAAGAAAAAGAAATGAAAAGAATACATATTGGAAAAGAAGAAGTAAAACTGTCACTGTTTGCAGATGACATGATACTATACACAGAGAATCCTAAAGGCCCTACCAGAAAACTACTAGAACTAATCAATGAATTTGGTAAAGTTGCAGGATACAAAATTAATGTACAGAAATCTCTTGCATTCCTATACACTAATGACAAAATATCTGAAAGAGAAGTAAAGGAAACACTCCCCTTTACCACTGCAACAAAAAGAATAAAATACCTAGGAATAAACCTACTTAGGGAGACAAAAGACCTGTAGGGAAAAAACTATAAGACACTGATGAAGGAAATTAAAGATGATACAAACAGATGGAGAGATATACCATGTTCTTGGATTGGAAGAGTTAACATTGTGAAAATGACTGTACTACCCAAAGCAATCTACCAATTCAATGCAATCCCTATCAAATGGCCAATGACATTTTTTACAGAACTAGAACAAAAAATGTTAAATTTGTATGGAGACACAAAAGACACCAAATAGCCAAAGCAGTCCTGAGGGAAAAAAACGGAGCAGGAGGAATCAGACTCCCTAACTTCAGACAGTAATCAAGACAATATGGTACTGGCACAAAAACAGAGATATAGATCAATGCAACAGGATAGACAGCCCAGAGATAAACCCACACAACTATGGTCAACTAATCTATGAAAAAGGTGGCAAGGATATACAATGGAGAAAAGAGGGTCTCTCGAATAAATGGTGCTGGGAGAACCTGACAGCTACATGTAAAAGAATGAGATTAGAACACTTCCTAACACCATACACAAAAATAAACTCAAAATGGATTAGAGACCTAAATGTAAGACCGGACACTATAAAACTCTTAGAGGAAAACATAGGAAGAACACTCTTTGACATAAATCACAGCAAGATGTCTTTTGATCCACCTCCTAGAGTAATGGGAATAAAAACAAAAATAAGCAAATGGGAATTAATGAAACTTTTTCAAAGCAAAGGAAACTACAAACAAGATGAAAAGACAACCCTCAGGATGGGAGAAAATATATGCAAACGAATCAACAGACAAAGGATTAATCTCCAAAATATATAAATAGCACATGCAGCTCAATATCAAAAAAACAAACAACCCAATCCAAAAATGGGCAGAAGATCTAAATAGACCTTTCTCCAAAGAACATTTACAGATTGCCAAAAAACACATGAAAGGATGCTCAAAATCACTAATCATTAGAGAATGCAAATTGAAACCACAGTGAGGTATCACCTCACACCAGTCAGAATGACCTGCATCTAAATATCTAAAATAGCCAGGTCATGGAAGCAACCTATGTGCCCATCGACAAACAAATGAATAAAGAAGATATTGTACATATATACAATGGAATATTGCTCAACCAGAAAAAGGAACAAAATTGGGTAACTTGTTGAGACGTGGATTGATCTAGAGACTGAAGTAAGTCAGTCTCAGTAAGTCATACAGAGTGAAGTAAGTCAGAAAGAGAAAAACAAATATCGTATATTAATGCATATATGTGGAACCTAGAAAAAGGTACAGATGAACCGGTTTGCATGGTAGAAATTGGGACACAGATGTAGAGTACAAACGTATGGGCACCAAGGGAGCAAAGCAGCATGGGGGTATGGTTATGCTGTGATGAATTGGGAGATTGGGATTGACATATATACACTAATATGTATAAAATGGTTAACTAATAAGAACCTCCTGTATGCAAAAATAAAATCATATTAAAAAAATCAAAAGATACATCCTATTGTGTGAACCATAAAAATTATATAGAATTTGAATTTTACTGCAGATTAATAAAATTTGATTGGAACTTAAAAAAAAAAGTCTTCCAACAAACAAATACCCAGGACCAGATGCCTTCACAGGTGAATTATATCAAAGATTTAGAGAAGAGTTAACACCAATCCTTCTCAAACTCTTCCAAAATATAGCAGAAGGAGGAAAACTCCCAAACTCATTCTACGAGGACACCATTACCCTGATACAAAAACCAGACAAAGATGTCACAGAAAAAGAAAACTATAGGCCAATATCACTGATGAACATAGATGCAAAAATCCTCAACAAAATACTAGCAAACAGAATCCAACAGCACAGTAAAAGGATCATACAGCAGCTCAATATCAAAAAAACAAACAACCCAATCCAAAAATAGGCAGAAGACCTAAATAGACCTTTCTCCAAAGAACATTTACAGATTGCCAAAAAACACATGAAAGGATGCTCAACATCACTAATCATTAGAAAAATGAAAATTGAAACCACAGTGAAGTATCACCTCACACCAGTCAGAATGGCCTTCATCTAAATATCTAAAAACAACAAATGCTGGAGAGGGTGTGGAGAAAAGGGAACCTTTATGCAATGTTGGTGGGAATGTAAATTGATACAGCCACTATGGAGAACAGTATGGAGGTTCCTTAAAAAACTAAAAATAGAACTACCATACGACCCAACAATCCCACTACTGGGCATATACCCTGAGAAAACCATAATTCAAAAAGAGACATGTACCCCAATGTTCATTGCAGCACTATTTGCAATAGCCAGGACATGAAACAAGCTAAATGTTCATCAACAGATGAATGGTTAAAGAAGATGTGGCTCATATATACAATGGAATATTATTTGCCAAAAAAAGAAGTGAAATTCAGTTATTTGTAATGAGGTGGATGGACCTAGTGTCTGTCATACAGAGTGAAATAAGTCAGAAAGAGAAAAACAAATACTGCATGCTAACACATATACATGGAGTCTAAAACAAAATGGTTCTGATGAGACTAGTGGCAGGACAGTAATAAAGCCACAGATGTAAAGAATGGACTTGAGGACATGGAGTGGGGGATGGGGAAGCTGGGATGAAGTAAGAGAGTAGCATTGACATATATACACTACCAAATGTAAAATGGAGCGCTAGTGGGAAGCAGCTGCATAGCACAGGGAGATCAGCTGTGTGCTTTTTGACCACCTAAAGTGGTGGGATAGGGAGGGTGGGAGAGAGGCTCAAGAGGGAGGGGATATGGGAATACATGTATACATATAGATGATTCACTTTGTTATTCAGCAGAAACTAAACCAACATTGTAAAGCAATTATACTCCAATAAAGATGTTAAAAAAATAAAAACGAACTTTTAGTCAGGACACCATAAAGAGAAGACAAACCACAGGGTATCCAGTATATATGAAAAACTACTGATAAACTAACATTAGGGGAACAACATGCTGATGTACTGCCAAGTAGTATAAATACAGTATACTACTGTATGCTACTACAGTATAAATAAAACAGTACTCATCTGCATTAACAATCAGGTCAATAAATACAGAATAAATTATATCAGTACAAACTCATCAGATTGTCAAAAAGAAACTAAAAATCCGACAAAATTAAGTGTTGACAAGGAGGTAGTGCAAAGGCATTATAAATTAGCACAATCCCTTTGGAACTATTTGGAATTATCTAATAAAGTTAAAGATGTGAATACCTTATAATTACATATTTCTACTCTTTAGAAATATGTTCCAATAAAAGTCTTGCATGAGGATAAAAGAATATTAGTAGCATTACTGTTCATAATGTTCACCAGCAGTAGAATAGATAAATAATGATGTTTTCATACAGTGGGATATTACATAACAAAGACATTTTGTGAAAGCAGCTCACATAGCAATATGAATGTGCCTCACAAAAAAATATTGAGTGAAAGAAAAAAGAATCAAAAGAATATATAACTGTTCCATTTATATAGCTTGATAACTGACAAACTAAACAATATTTTTTAGGTAAGTATGTATAAATGATTAAAACCTATGAAGAAAAACAGGAAAATGATTATAATAGAAGCCAGGATAGTGCTTACCTCTAGGCGTAGGAAGGGTGTTTTTTTCTGGACACATGGAGTTCTTCTAAGATCTTACACTGGGCATATGTGTTTTATGTATACTTCTGCATATATGATACATTTCAAAAAAATTTTTAATGAACATGTGTGGTATATTATATTGACCAGGGCCATGAGTTTGGCCATTGTTTTAGAGGAAATAGCTTTATTGTACTTCAAAACCTATTGGGAGTTGGTTAACAACTGCATGTTAGTAGTAGAAGATAACTGTCTTTCAAACAGAAATAAAATTAGGAAACCATCTTGGTCATCATAACACAACTAAAATAACTGAATCCAGAGATAATAATTAACTCGCCCAAAGTAGAATAACTAGTGACAGAGACTAGACTAAACTCCCATCAATTGGGACAAGGAGATATTCACTCACTGACATTAATCCTGAGAAAGTCTCTATAGTCAAGTATCATATCTTGTCCATACTAATAAAGGGTTCTTTACACTTGGAATATTGTGTATCCTTTGCCCTAGTTGCTTGCCCATATCATAGATCATTTGATGTAGCATGTTAACCCATCCAAACAAATGCCATACATTTGCAGTTTCTTAGGGAACAAAATAGTTTTTACCTAAACAGAATATGATTGGAAAAGAAAAAAATATTGCTCTGCATTTCAACTTACTCAAATGAGGAATTCTTCTCCACATGAGAGGGACATGAATTTTTTTAACCTTAGTTTGATTTTTTTTCTAACTCATTGTTTCTCAAATGTTGTCTTTGGACTCATTCACATCAAAACCAATTGGAACCTGAGACATTAAAAATGTAGGTACTTAAACTTTAGCCTGGCCATAGCATAGTCTAGTAGAATCCTTGAGGAAGAAACTCAAAAATCTTCATTTTAAACAAGCTCTCCAGCTGATTTTTATTCTCAATAAATTGGTAGAGTTCTACCCAAGTATATTTTCTAGGAACTCATGATTTATTACTTTAATCTGATATGTTTTATTATTTAATGCCTTTGAAGACAAAGCAGCAGAACTTTCTTGTGATATTATTTATCGTATGTGTCACACTTAAACAAAGAAAATTTGATCTTATTCAATCTTATACCTGTCTCCCTTTTTTAAAATCCTAGTGCTGTAGCTGCATAGAAGCATAGTTTGTCACAGTTGCAGAAACACTAGGGATCAGTTAATTGAACCACATCATTTATTTTATGGGTAAAAAAACAAACCCTAAAGATGGGGACTTACTTGCTAAGGTCATACAAAGAGTTAGTGTCTGGTCCCATACCAGAACTCAGTCGCCTTGACCTAAGAACAGTGATTTTCTTTTTAAAGCATGAGTGTGTACAAATCTAGTTGGTGATATGCAATGGCGAAATGAGTTTTGTGGTAAGACCGTGACTTGATTTTAAAAGGTATTTAACTTTTATTCACTAATTCCATTATATGAACTTTTTAGTATAAATTATATAATATTTCACTTGATCAATGTACTATAATAAATTGTAGTTTCACTATGTTTTATTTCTACCTTAATTCATTCTAAAAAGAAGTTGTCTGTTTACAGAAAAAATATATATATACATAGGATGCCAAGATTTCAAATAGCTGAGACAACTATGGCTTATTTTCATTTGCTCTGTCATTAGAAAAAGAGATTTGGAGTCTACCTAAATAATCTCCAGGATTCCAACTTTATAACTTTAGTCAAGATGTTCTGTAAATGGAGAGGAGAGAGGGGAATGGGATGTGTTAAAAAGTGGCTTTATTTTTCATTATTTCTCAAAGATTGAGAAAAAAAATTGTAGCCATATTATTTCTTCTCAGCATACTGCAATTGGGCTTCTGTACCTATCACTTAGATACTGTTCTTGTCTAGGACAATAATAACTTCCTAGACATCGAATCCTAAATGTGAGATCTTTTGTCCTACTTAATTTATTGGCAGTAGTCAACATATTTGGTCACCCTCTCCTTCTTTAAACATTATTTTCTGGGTTTCCATGGTAACATCTTGTGATAGTTAATTTTACATGTCAATTTGGCTAGGCCATGGTGCCCTGATATTTATTTGGTAAGACAAGTCTACATGTTGCTGCAAAGGTATTTTTAGATGAAATTAATATATAAATCAGTAGATTTGAGATTAATACATAAATCAGTAGATTTTGAGTAAAGTACGTCACTCTCCATAATGCAGGTGGGTCTCATCCAATTAGTTGAAGGCCTTGAGAAAAAAGACTGAGGTTCTCCTAAGGAGGAGGAAATCCTGCCAAAAGACTGCCTTCAGACTCAAGCGGGAATATCAACTCTTTCCTTGGGTCTTCAACCTGCTGGCTTTGGACTTGCCAACCTCCACACATCCACATTCTCTCTCTCTCTCTCTCTCTCTCTCTCTCTCTATCTCACACACACACACACACACACACAAAATAATATACAAACTCTTCTGTTTTTCTGCAGACCCCTGAGTAATGCACACTCCTTCCCACTTTGTTGGCCACAACCATTCAGTTTATTTGTCGGCTCCTCTTCCTCTGTCTGTCTTCCAAAATGTTAGTGTGCCCAGGACCCACTTCTCTGTCAGCATGTTCTCTCCAGGAGACAGCTGCCTATTCCAGGGTTTTAAATAGTATATAAACTCTAAAGACTCTCCGATCTCCAGCCTTGACTCTTTCTAGAACTCCAGGGGACAGGTTAATCCATCCAATAGGTATTGCAAAATTAACATGGCCAAAAACAAACTCTTGATTTCCTCCTCCAGACCTGCTGCTTGCCCAGTATTTTCTCTCCCAATAAAAGGAACAATCATTCACATGTTTCCTTCCCTCATTCCTAACATCTAATCCATAAACAAGTTCCAACAAAACTCTACATGCAAACATATTTCCTATCTGTGCCCTTTTCTGTGAATTACTGTCATCTCTTGCCTGAATTGTTCCATAGACCCCTAACTTATCTGTTCCAGCTTCTAATTATTCATTCTATGCACAAAGCAAGCTAAGTAATCATGTTCTCAGTGATAAATGATAAATGATGTTAATTCCTTACTTAAACACCTCCGATAGCTTCTGACTTCATATAAAGTAAAAAACAAGCTCTTCACCATAAAGTAACTGGCCCCTGCCCAGCTCTTTGACCTTTTCTCTACCATTCTGCATTGTCTTCTACATTCCAGCATTCTTTCTCTATTTTTAACAGCAGGCTTGCTTCCCTCTAAAGCCTTTGTCAGAGTGGTCCCCTTTGCTCAGAATGCTTCTTTTGCCATATCTCCACATGCTTGAACTTCCATTTAAACCTTAGTTTAAATATTAGCTCTGCAGTGCTGCCATCCTTGACCACCCAGTCTTTAATAATCACCCAGTCTCTCCCTGTCATGTCACTGTTTGAATTATCTGCATAGCACATAACACTCTGATATTTTCCCTTTGTTTTTAATGTTTATATTTCCATTTTCCCCATTTAGATGCAGGTTCATGAGCAGAGACCTTGTTCATCTTTTTCACAGCATTATCCCAGGTACCCAGGACAGTATCTAACATGGATCACATAGCCAATAAAGAAGAATGAAGCAAAAAAAGCATAGGTAGCACAATGTTAACAGTCGGTAATTTGGGAAAATGGAAATACAGATATTTGTTATATCATCTTTTTAGCTTTTCTGTATTTTAGGATATTTCAGAATTGTGTGTAGATAGAGGTATAATTTGAAGAATCATTTGAAAGAAGCAGCTTGTCTTATCTTACTGCCAAAACTTGTCACCCTGAACTGGAATGTAATCTCACTGAAGGAAAGAGCTGTGTTAGTGATGCTGCATGAAGTCTGGACTGAAAATTAGGAGCTGGGGCTTGCAGTTTCTATCTAAAGATGGATGGTATGCTTCCTAGAGCCCTTACAGACTGAGAAGGATCACACTCCACTACTGCCTTACAGTTTTGCATAAAGTTGACAAATGCATGGGGTCCATGATAATTAGATGCAGTGTGTGAAGGATGTTCAGTTGTAGAAGTCTAGCCCAGTGGAGAAAGCACCATCCTCAGGTCAGGTGACCTGACCTCTTCCACCAGCTAGATGGGGAGTAGGGGATGGGGAAGGCATTCAGAAAGGAACTCTACCTTTGTGTGTATGTGTGTGTGTGTGGGGGGGTCCATTTTCCTCTTTTACAAAAATGAGGGAGTTAAATAAAACTATCCTTTTTTCTAAATAATTTCAGTTTCAGTTTTCATTACCCCAACATTTTTAGAATTTTATTTAAAAATATCTGTTACTTCAGCCAAAATTTTCAACTCCATAAGGTACATTAATACTGAAATTTTGTAATCTAGACCCTGGCTATTAAAATGTATCTGTGGACCAGCAGCACTGGCATACTCCAGGAGCTTTGTAGAGATGGGAACTTTTAAGCCCCACTCAGACCTAATTAATCTGAATCTACATTTTAACAGGCTCCTCAGGTGATTCCTATCCACATTAAGAGGTTAGTGTGCTAATCTACAGCACCTACTACAGGTTTCTGCATGAACTGACTTCACTAGTCAAACCTGCTTAACAAAAGCCTGGTGACTTTTAGCAGAATAATATTTAAATTTGTACCACATTTAAAATTTTCTTTTATATACATTATGCTGCTAAATCTTCACAACAATACCATTAAGTTGTTAAGCAGTTCTTATTGTCACCAAATTACTGTTGAGAAAAGTGATATTAAGCTGAAATGATATGCCCAAATCACACAGCAAATCGTGACAGAGGCTATGAATCTGAGGAATACATGTCACTGATATTACTGTTAGGATGGGAGATGCCTTAGCAACATTCCCCCAACCCATACAGTTTATACCATGTTAGAGAGAACTGCTAGGGCTCTTGCTCAATATAGAACCTTAAAATTCCCGTAGGTACTGAAAAATAAATTACATTCTCCAAGTCATTCTGAGTTGAGCTAAAAATTCAATTATCACCTCACTAGTTGACATCGTAAATCTACCAATTCCCAGAAACTAAGTGATAACCTTAAAGACTCTATCTCCACTGAGCTAAGACCTTCTCCTTCTGAAGTTTCTCAACACAAGCCCTTGGAGCTCTGACTTGAGTTAGAATGTCAAGCAGAAAAACTTGGATTCAAGTCCTCACCCTGACTCTTTCTTACTAGATATGACACATAGGTGAATTATTTAGCCTCTTTGAGCCTTAGATTCCACTTCTATAGGCTGGAGATGGTTTACCTGTCTGTAAAGGTATTAGGGAACCTTTGACTGAAACCACCCACTTTGACCAGGCACAGCAATAACCACTTGCTTGAGTTGTCTCACAACAGAAGGTCCCCATAAGGAACATGGTGCTGCTGCTGAAAACTAACTGGGAGAATTTGGGAAGGGTCAAAAGGAGGCAGGAGATGCAAGCCCATAATATGTCCTACCAACCTCCCAGAAACGCTCATGCTAGAATCCATCTTGGCTGAGAGATGCATGCTCCACCAAGAAGGACCCTAGGTCAGACCAAATATGGGCACAGGCAAGATGATTGGCCAGAGACAACCCAGAAATTAACCCCATCACCATAAAACCTGAGACTGTGAGCCACATGGCAGAGCAGTTCTCCTGGGTTCCCTTACACTGCTGCTCTCTGCCTGCATGCCCCTTCCCAATAAAGTCTTTTGCTTTGTCAGCACATGTGTCTCAGATACTTCATTTCTGAGTGTTAGACAAGAGCCCACTCTCCAGCCCTGGGAAGGGGTCCCCCTTCCGGTAACAAAGGTGTTAGAATCAGAGGAGATAATACATGCACCGTGTTTAACACAATCTTTAGCTCCCAGTACATAGACCATAATGGTAGGTATTGTTCACCTCTCAAAGAAAGTTTTCTCATCTTCAAATTGGTTATTGAACTGAACAATCTCTAAAGTCCCTCCATTTCTGACATTTGAAAAGTGTAACTCATGTTTACACTTCATGTTTTAACCCTACATCCAGAATTCAGAGCTTACCCTCATTTAGAGAAGAAAAAAAAAAAGTTTTATATGATTGAAATATGAAAGTGTTTCCCGATTGAATGAGATTTCAAGAACATGTAGAGGACACAAACTGGAGAAGTTATTACATGTCGATTTTAATCCTATAAATTCAGTGACATGGGCCATGCAAAAAAAAAAAAAGAAAATAGAAAAGAAAAAGAATAACTATGTCCTTTAACTCACTAGAGTTTTTAAACTACTTTCTCTAAACTGGAAGAATGAATATCGATAGACACTGACATTACCTGAAAACATTGCAAAAATGATAAGAGCTAGAGTAGCAGTGGTATGTATTATATTCTGCAGCATCAGGCCTCCCAAAGAACAGGGCAGCTGACTGAAGAGAGGCATTTCCCAGTTGGACTCATCATGTGCTACAAGAAAAAGGCAGTTATTTATTTACCTTCTTATTTATTTAGATATGAGCCTGCCCTTGAAGATTATAAATATTTTATTCCTAAAAGAAAAGAAAAGAGAAAGCAGAATAAAAGCCCTACAGCATAGTCACCCTGTGCTCTTTTACTGCAATAGTAATGAGAATGGGACTCTCCACTTCCACCTCCACTGAGCATAACTTCCTGTAGAAACACTTCCATGTGGGCCTTAAAGATCTACATTTTCTCTTTCTGGATCACTGTTATTGTTCTTATTGTGGCCCAACTGACCCTAAAGGATGAATCAGAATAGTACATAGAACACTTCTTATTCTTTGATCTTAGAGTAGAATTTCAGATTCTTCTCTTTAATCGTCTTATATGTTGTTTGAAAAGATATAACTTTTTTATTCTTATGCAAAATAAGAACCAGAAGAAATGATAACATTTCCTCACTGGATATTTGATCATCTTTCTCCAGGAAGATTCCATGGCTCTATCCTCTGTTGTCTAATTACTTTTTGGCAAAAGTCTAAAAATGTGATAAAGGAAACTAATAACAAAAAATAACCTTCTTTCAGATACCTAAGTATGTATTGTTGGTGTTCTGCACTCAGGGGAACAGATGCCATTGTATATAATTCCATCACCAAGTTAAGTTTGTCTTTAAGAAACAAAGAAATCTACCATATCTCCTTCCTAATTCCTATTTCTCCTTCCTAATTCTAAAAAGAATGTGTGTAAAATGAATCAAAAAAAAAAAAAGATTTCAGGGTCAACTTTGATTTTGCCATTCAATCATTATTTTAATCACCATTTACTGAATGCTCACCCTTTGTCAGAGCTCAGGCTGTGTTTGGAAATAGAATAAATAAAACAAACAAAAAAACAAAACAAACCAAATAATAATATCTTTCCTGGTTTCAAGGAGCTAAACTTAAGGGGGAGAGAGAAACATTATGAATCAAAACAAAACAAAAAAAATTTATTTAAATAGGAACATATTCACAATACTTTGAAAATACTGGAAATGATTATATCTTGAGGTTGAGAGGAGGACTAAAAAAACCTTCATATAAGGAAGCATATTTTTCTTCACTTTGAGATAACTGGACCCTATGACTCTATAATTAAATATATAGACATATCATCTTTTTACCCTTTTATATTCATTAACTCAAATTTACTGGGCATCTGCTTCCATGCATTCCAGGGAGTCAGAATTATTGTAACTCATAGAGTGGGAGTGGTCAGAAGGCCCAAAATAAGTGGTCAAGTCAGAATTTAGTTCCAAAACAATCTCACTTTAAGATCTCCAGATTCTAACGTTATGCTATATATTACCTCTAGCATAGCACAGAATAGTTATCCCATTAAAGTTTTTCTCAAATTATGGTCCGTAGACCCTGGGGTTTCCTAAGATCTTTTTCAGGGGTCCACAAAAGCAAAACTCTTTTCATAACAATACTAAGATATAATTTGCTATTTTGTGTTGCTATTTATACTGATGGTGTGGAAGCAGTGGTGGGTAAACTGCTGACACCTTTGCACGAATCAAGACAGGGAGACAAAACTGTACATGAAGTTATGTTTTCACTGCCACACATACACAGTGAAAAAAAAAAAAAAAGAGACAGTTTTACTTAGAATGTCCTTGGTGAAGAAGTATATGTTGCTAGTGGTATTAAATCTTGACCTTTGAGAATATACATTTTTAATATTCTGTATGAAAAAATAGAAAGTACAACTAAAGTACCTCTATTGCATATTGAAGTACAATAATACTCTTGAGAAACAGGATTTGTGAAATTGTTTGAATTGTGGACTGAACTAGCCACCATTTTTACTTTAAAGAGTGATAAACAGACAGACTATTCAAACTTGAAATATTTGGCAGATGTTTTCTCAAAAATAAATAAATTGAGCCTGTCATTTTCAAGAAAAACAGTTGCCATTATTTGTTGTCAATAATAAAATTTGCATTTTCAAGTGAAAATTAAAATTTTGAGGAACTTGTATCTGCCACCATTAGCTTGAGAGCTTCCCAGTAGTTGAGACTGTTCTGATGACATCCTTAGTGATATTGATTAATGTGATTCTTTTTGACATTGCCTAATAAATTATCTCAACATTTGGAAGATCTACATACCTTAACAAATCAGTATTTTCCAAATGACCAATACATGATATTACAAAATCATATTTGAGACCAAGATCCATTTCAAGTGAGAGATAGACCAATGAATTTTCAATGTAAGAAGTTCATTGATGTGGTTTCATATTCCACATGAAAAATAATCTCTAAGAAACTAGTTTGTCAAACTTGTATATATGATCAAAGAAAAATGTCCACAATTGTCTGAAAAGACTATTAAAATATTCCTTCCTTTTCCAACTACCGATATGTATGAGGTGAAATTTGCTTCATATAGTTCAAAGAAAACAACATGCTACAACAAATTCAGTGTAAATGTGGATGTGCTAATACAGATCTTTTCTATTAAGCCAGATATTAAAAATACTTGAAGCAATTTCAAATAATAAAGTACTTCTCATTAATTTAGGGGGAACATATAAATATTTTTCCATAAAATATGTTAACATGTGATAGATTTATTATTATTATTATATGAATTATAAAATACTTTAAAATATCTTCATTTTAATTCTAGTATGGGAAAATTTGGTACTTTGTCTCTAATAAACAAAAGCTCTTTGGACTCCTCCATAATTTTTAAGAGTGCAAGGGCATACTGAAACCAAAACATGTAAGAACTGCTTGCCCTATCAGAGATAAAACTATACTATAATGCTCGATTAATTAAAACAGTGTGCTGTTGGTGCAAGAACATTTAAGCACATCAATGAAGAGAACAGAGTCCAGAAAGAGATAATTAAATACTATGATAAAGTTTGCATTTTAAATTAGAAATTATATCAAGAGGGTCTTGACAGGAAACAGATGGCACTGTGAAATGAGGTAATTGAAGAAATTTTAATAAAGGAAATATTTTCAAGGGTATGAGCTGAATTAAGGGAAATTAGTAAGAATAGAGAAGCACCATTTTGCTAGAAACAGTGAGATCCTTTACCATCCTAAGTCTGAAGGTCAAAGAGAAAGGAGTCTGGAAGCTGGGGATTGAACTGTTTTTTCAGTAGCTACAGGAGAGGGCCTCCAGCCAGGCAGGGTGCCCTACAGAAAAGAAATAGTCATTGTCAACCAGCAGGCCAACAAGGAGAGAGCCAGAGGAACAACCAAACCTCAGTGCTCATCCCTCCTCTGATCTGCTGCTGATGCCTCCTGTTGGCCAAACCCAACTGAGAGCCAGACCATTCCAGATTTTAAAAGTTGAAAATGGTGGAAAGAGGATCTGGAGGGGCGAGTAGAAGACATCCATCTGTCTACCCCTTTCAGTCCTCAACATACCGTCTTATTTTTTACCCAAACCTGTTCAGGCCCATTTACCATTTGCATTTAGTAATGGATTGTGGCTGTGCATATCTAATTTTATGGTTCAGTGAACTAAATAATACACAGTTCACTTTAGGCACTTTGGATGGCAGAGTCAGTATTCCAGCCTCTCAGGGCACTGCTTTAGATGTAGGAAATGTTTCAGGAGAAAACAGAGCCAGACGTCAGGCATCCCTCTTTGGACTTCCTTTTCCACCAGGTTATTGAATTTTCAGGTCCTCCCCACCCTGATAGCTTTCTAATGCCTTCACACATATTTTGAAAAAGTATCTTAGCCAGGTTTTTTGCTTGTTCTTACTAGGAGGATTGGCCTAATATAACCTACTCTCTCATTACTGTGAGCAGAAGTTCTACTCTCAGGTTTTGATTGATGATTTGGTTGTTTATGGATGTCCAGATTGGAAATAATTTCCTGACAGTATAACAGAGACTTTGCTATTGAGAATTTCAACTCAATTTTGATTCCTCTTCTTGCTCATTGCTATTGCTTCACTATGTTTTGCTTTTCTTTCTGAAAACTTTCTTTTTTTTTTGTCCCTAATCTTTTGAAATTTCAAGATGATGTACCTTGGAAAAATCTTTTCTCATCTTTTGTTCAGTCATTTTAAAACCTTTTTAATAAAGAGACATATTCTTCAAGTTCAAAAATTTATTTTTTAATTATTTATTTATAATTTCTTCCATTCCATTTTTATTGTTTTCTCTTTTTTTAATTCTCTTACATGGATGTGGATTCAGACTATTCCTTTGCTTTATATTTCCTTTCCCATTTTATATATTTTTGTCTTTTTATCTTACTTTTTGGAAGAGATCCTTAACTTTATCATCCAAGATATCTATTGATGTTTTAATTTTTACTATCATATTTTAAATTTACTTGTTCTCTGAAAGATACTTTTTTTTTTTTTTTTTTTTTTTTCAGTACGTAGGCCTCTCACTGCTGTGGACTCTCCCATTGTGGAGCACAGGCTCCAGACGCACAGGCCCAGCAGCCATGGCTTACGGGCCCAGCCGCTCCACGGCATGTGGGATCCTCCCAGACCGGGGCACAAACCCACGTCCCCTGTATTGGCAGGCGGACTCTCAACTGCTGCACCACCAGGGAAACCCAGAAAGATATTTTTTATAGCATGTTTTTCTAGTTTCATGAAAGGAAAGTTATCTTTTATCTTTCTGAAGATATTAACGATTTTCAAAAATCATTCAAATTCTAGTTTTTAAACTCCCTGCATAATCTCTGATTTCTCCAGTTTCATTGTTGTTTTTGTTTATATTGGTTTCTGTCTTTCAGGTTGAAGACTTTTTTCAAATTTCTGACAACATGATCTTTGGCTGTCAGCTCATATTAAATAATTTGGCAATAAAAATATCTTTGGAAGATTGAGGATATGACTGGGAGTTGTTTACTATGGGTTTCACTATAAGGTGATTTTTTTTCTTTTCTCTGAGGATGGTAATATTCCTCAAGGGAGACTTCCATTCCCCTTCCTACAGATGTAATTTTTGCTTTTAGTGTCCTTGTATTTTAGTACATTATCCCTACCCTCAACTGTGCACATATTCCTGTGGTCCCTAGAATCTCTGTTTGAAGTTGTCCAGAGGATAAACCTCCAGTTCTTTGCCAGCCTGGGTGACAGCCAATAATGGGAAGAGAATCTGGCAATTAAGTAAGCTTTAAAGAATCTCCATATAGAATAATTTCCTCTTAAAAGAAATCTAAAGCCTGGATGAGTGACGACTGCACATCAGACAGAAGAAAACCACATAGAAGATGGTAGGAGAAGCTGGGACACAATATTGCCATAAACCACACCCAACCTCCTCAACACAGTAACCCCAGCACAGTGATCAGGGGAAAATTCAGAACTGAGAGCTTTTCCAAGGGGAGTGAATGTTCAAATCCTACATTTGGCACCTCAGGTTTTAATACCTGCACCTTACAGATGAGCCCCCAAAACATCTAATTTTGTAAAACAGCAGGGCCTGTGTCCTGAGAACCACAACACTGTAGTGATCTAAGAAATGACTCTTAAATCACTTGTGCACACACCTGGCCTGTGGCCCAGCTCAGAGGCAGCCAATCATTCCCAGACTTAAAGTGGAGGAGGATCACCTGCTTACATTAAAGCACCTGCCTGAGGGGCAGGCATCTAATTTAACACACATATCTAGGAGCCTGCTGAAACACTGTATACTGAAGACCTGTATATTGAAAACTGTAAGACATTAATGAAAGAAATTGAAGAATACACAAACAAATGAAAGATATTCCATGCTCATAGATTGTAAAAATTAATATTGTTAAAATGTCTATGCTGATTGGAACCAAGATGGCAGAGTAGAAGGACGTGCTCTCACTTCCTCTTGTGAGAACACCAGAATCACAGCTAGCTGCTGGACAACCATAGACAGGAAGACACTGGAACTCACCAAAATGGTACCCCACATCCAAAGATAAAGGAGAAGCCACAATGAGATGGTAGAAGGAGAGCAATCACAGTAAAATCAAATCCCATAACTGCTGGGTGGGTGACTCACAGACTGGAGAACACTTATACCCTAGAATTCCACCCACTGGAGTGAAGGTTCTGAGCCCCAGGTCAGGCTTCCCAACCTGAGGGTCTGGCAACAGGAGGAGGAATTCCTAGAGAATCAGACTTTGAAGGCTACTGGGATTTGATTGCAGGACTTCCACAAAACTGGGAGAAACAGAGATTTCACTTCTTCAGAGGGCACACACAAAGTAGTGTGCTCATCCAAACCCAGGGGAAGGAGCAGTGACCCCATGGGAGACTAAACCAGACCTACCTGCTGGTGTTGGAGGGTCTCCTGCAGAGGCAGGGGCTGGCTGTGGCTCACCATGAGGATGAGGACACTGGAAGCAGAATTTCTGTGAAGTACTCATTGGTGTGAGCTCTCCCAGAGTCCACCATTAGCCCCACCAAAGAGCTCAGGTAGGCTCCAGTGTTGGGTTGCTTCAAGCCAAAAAACCAACAGAGAGGGAACCCAACCCCACCCATCAGCAGTCAAGCGGATTAAAGTTTTACTGAGCTCTGCCCATCAGAGCAACAGTCCCTCTCATCAGGAAATTTGCATAAGCCTCTTAGATAGCCTCATCCACCAGAGGGCAGACAGCAGAAGCAAGAAGAGCTACAATCCTGCAGTTTGTAGGAAAAAAACCCACATTTACAGAAAGAGAAACAAGATGAAAAGGCAGAGGGCTATGTACTGGATGAAGGAACAAGATAAAACCCCAGAAACACAAATAAATGAAGTGGAGATAGGCAATCTTCCAGAAAAATAATTCAGAAAAATATTAGTGAAGATGATCCAAGACCTCAGAGAAAGAATGGAGGCAAAGATCGAGAAGATGCAAGAAATGTTTAACAAACATTAGAAGAATTAAAGAACAAACAAACAGAGATGAACAATACAATAAATGAAATGAAAACTACACTAGAAGGAATCAATAGCAGAATAACTGAGGATTAAGAACACATGAGTGACCTGGAAGACAGAATGGTGGAATTCACGGCTGCAGAACAGAATAAAGAAAAAAGAATGAAAAGACATGAAGACAACCTAAGAGAGCTCTGGGACAACATTAAACACAACAACATTTGCATTATAAGGGCCCCAGAAGACGAGAGAGAGAAAAGACCAGAGAAAATATTTGAAGACATTATAGTCAAAAACTTCCCTAACATGGGAAAGGAAATAGCACCCAAGTCCAGGAAGCACAGAGAGTCCCATACAGGATAAACCCAAGGAGAAACATGCCAAGACACATAGTAATCAAAATGGCAAAACATAAAGACAAAGAAAAATTATTGAAAGCAGCAAGGGAAAAATGACAAATAACATACAAGGGAACTCCCATAACGTTAACAGCTGATTTCTCAGCAGAAACTCTACAAGCCAGAAGGCAGGGGCATGATATACTTAAAGTGATGAAAGGGAAGGACCTACAACCAAGATTACTCTACCTGGCAAGGATCTCATTCAGATTCAATGGAGAAATCAAAAGCTTTACAGACAAACAAAAGCTAAGAGAATTCAGCACCACCAAACGAGCTCTACACCAAATGCTAAAGGAACTTCTCAAAGTGGGAAACACAAGAGAAGAAAAGGACCTACAAAAACAAACCCAAAACAATTAAGAAAATGGTCATAAGAACATACATATTGGTAATTACCTTAAACATGAATGGATTAAATGCTCCAACCAAAAGTCACAGACTTGCTGAATGGATATATAAACAAGACCCATATATATGTTGTCTAAAAGACACCCACTTCACACCTAGAAACACATTCAGACTGAAAGTGAGGGGATGGCAAAAGATACTCCATGCAAATGGAAATCAAAAGAAAGCTGGGGTAACAATACTCATATCAGATAAGATAGACTTTAAAATAAAGAATGTTACAAGAGACAAGGAAGGACATTACATAATGATCAATGGATCAATCCACAAACAAGATATAACAATTATAAATATATATGCACTCAACATAGGAGCACCTCAATACCTAAGGCAACTGCTAACAGCTCTAAAAGAGGAAATTGGCAGTAACACAATAATAGTGGGGGACTTTAACACCTCATTTACATTGATGGACAGATCATCCAAAATGAAAAAAATAAGGAAACAGAAGCTGTAAATGACACAATAGACTAAATAGATTTAATTGATATTTATAGGACATTCCACTCAAAAACAGTAGATTACACTTTCTGCTCAAGGGTGCATGGAACATTCTCCAGGATAGATCACATCTTGGGTCACAAATCAAGCCTCAGTAAGTTTAAGAAAATTGAAATCATATCAAGCATCTTTTCTGACCACAACACTATGAGATTAGAAATGAATTACAGGAAAAAAAGCATTGAAAAAGCAAACACATGGAGGCTAAACGATATGTTACTAAATAACCAAGAGATCACTGAAGAAATCAAAGAGGAAATCAAAAAATACCTAGAGACAAATTACAAGGAAAACACAATGATGCAAAACCTATGGGATGCAGCAAAACATTTCTAAGAGGGAAGTTTACAGCTATACAAGCCGACCTGAAGGAACAAGAAGACTCTCAAATAAGCAATCTAACCTTACACATAAAGGAACTGGAGAAAGAAGAGCAAACAAAACCCAAAGTTAGTAGAAAGAAAGAAATCATAAAAATCAGAGCAGAAATAAATGAAATAGAAACAAAGAAAACTGTGGCAAAGATCAATAAAACTAAAAGCTGGTTCTTTGAGAAGATAAACAAAATTCATAAAACATTAGCCAGACTCATCAAGAAAAACAGAGAGAGGATTCAAATCAATAAAATTAGAAATGAAAAAGAAAAAGTTACAACAGACACCACAGAAATACAGAGCATCCTAAGAGACTAATACAAGCAACTCTATGCCAAAAAAATGGAAAACCTGGAAGAAATGGACAAATTCTTAGAAATGTATAAACTTCCAAGACTGAACAAGGAAGAAATAGAAAATATGAACAGACCAATCACAAGTAATGAAATTGAAACTGTGATTAAAAATTTTCCAACAAAAAAAAGTCCAGGACCAGGTGGCTTCACAGGTGAATTCTGTCAGACATTTAGAGAAAAGCTAACACCCATCCTTCTGAAATTCTTCCAAAAAACTGCAGAGGAAGGAACACTCCCAAACTCATTCTACAAGGCCACCATCACCCTGATATGAAAACCAGACAAAGATACTACAAAAAAGAAAATTACAGACCAATATCATTGATGAATATAGATGCAAAAATCAACAAAATACTAGCAAAAAGAACCCAACAACACATTAAAAGGGTCATACACCATGATCAAGTGGGATTTATCTCAGGGATGCAAGGATTCTTCAATATATGCAAATCAATCAATGTGATACACCATATTAACAAATAGAGGAAGAAAAACCATATGATCATCTCAATAGATACAGAAAAACTTTTGACAAAATTCAACACCAATTTAAGATAAAAACTCTCCAGAAAGTGGGCATAGAGGGAACCTACCTCAACATAATAAAGGCTATATATGACAAACCTACAGCAAACATCATTCTAAATGGTGAAAAACTGAGAGCATTTCCTCTGAGAACAGGAATAAGACAAGGTTGCCCACTCTTGCCGCTATTATTCAACATAGTTTTGGAAGTCTTAGCCACAGCAATCAGAGAAAGAAAAGAAATAAAAGGAATACAAATTGGAAATCAAGAAGTAAAACTTTCACTGTTGGCCAATGACATGATACTATATAGAGAGAATCCTAAATAGGCCACCAGAAAACTACTAGAGCTAATCAATGAATGTGGTAACAGCAGAATACAAAATTAATGCACAGAAATCTCTTGCATTCCTATACACTAATGATGAAAAATCTGAAAGAGAAATTAAGGAAACACTACCATTTACCATGGCAACAAAGAGAATAAAATACCTAGGAATAAACCTACCTAAGGAGACAAAAGACCTGTATGCAGAAAACTATAAGACACTGATGAAAGGAATTAAAGATGATACCAACAGATGGAGAGATGTACCATGTTCTTGGATTGGAAGAATCAATATGGTGAAAATGACTATACTACCCAAAGCAATCTATAGATTCAATGCAATCCTTAACAAATTATCAATGACAATTTTTACGGAGCTAGAACAAAAAATCTTAAAATCTGTATGAAGAAACAAATGACCCCAAATAGCCAAAGCAGTCTTAAGGGAAAGAAATGGAGCTGGTGGAATCAAACTCCCTGACTTCAGACTATAATATAAAGCTACAGTAATCAAGACAATATGGTACTGGCACAGATACAGAAACATAGATCAATGGAACAGGATAGAAAGGCCAGAGATAAACCCACGCACCTATTGTCAACTAATCTATGCAAAGGAGGCAAACATATACAATAGAAAAAAGACAGTCTCTTCAATAACTGGTACTGGGAAAACTGGACAGCTACATGTAAAAGAATGAAATTAGAACACTCCCTAACACCATACACAAAAATAAACTCAAAATGGATTAGAGACCTAAATGTAAGACCAGACACTATAAAACTCTTAGAGGAAAACATAGGAAGAACACTCTTTGACATAAATTGCAGGAAGATCTTTTTTGATCCACCTCCTAGAGTAATGGAAATAAAACCAAAAATAAACAAATGGGACCTAATGAAACTTAAAAGCTTTTGCACAGCAAAGGAAACAATAAAAAAGACGAAAAGACAACCCTCAGAAGGGGAAAAACATTTGCAAACGAATCAACAGACAAATGATTAATCTCTAAGATATATAAACAGCTCATGCAGCTCAATATTAAAAAAAAAACAACCCAATCCAAAAATTGGCAGAAGACCTAAATAGACATTTCTCCAAAGAAGACATAGAGATGGCCAAGAAGCAAATGAAAAGCTGTTCAACATCACTAATTATTAGGGAAATGCAAATCAAAACTACAGTGAGGTATCTCCTCACACCAGTAAGAATGGGCATCATCAGAACATCTATTAACAACAAATGCTGGAGAGGGTGTGGAGAAAAGGGAACCCTCTTACACTGTTGGTGGGAATGTAAATTGATACAGCCACTATGGAGAACAGTATGAAGATTTCTTAAAAAATTAATAATAGAATTACCATATGATCCAGCAATTCCACTACTGGGCATATACCCAGAGAAAACCATAATTCAAAAAGACTCATTCACCCCAATGTTCTTTACAGTATTATTTACAATAACCAGGTCATGGAAGCATCCTGAATGCCCATTGACAGACGAATGGATAAAGAAGATGTTGTACATATATGCAATGGAATATTACTCAGCCATAAAGAGGAACAAAATTGGTTCATTTGTTGAGACGTGGATCGATATAGAGACTGTCATACAGAGTGAAGTAAGTCAGAAAGAGAAAAACAAATAGCGTATATTAATGCATATATGTGGAACCTAGAAAAATGGTACAGATGAACTGGTTTGCAGGGCAGAAATTGAGAGACTGATGTAGAGAACAAACCTATGGGCACCAAGGGGGGAAAGCAGTGGGGGGATGGGGGTGGTTGTGTGATAAATTGGGTGATTGGGATTGACATGTATACACTGATGTATATAAAATTGATGACTAATAAGAACCTGCTCTATAAAAAAATAAATTAAATTCAAAAAGAAAATGTCTATACTTACCGAAGCCATCTATAGATACGATGCAATCCCTATCAAAATTCTAATGGCATTTTTCACAGAACTAGAACAATTAATCCTAAAATTTGTATGTAACCACAAAAGACACTGAATAGCCAAAGCACTCTTGAGAAAGAATGACAAAGCTGGAGGCATCATGCACCCTGATTTCAAACTATATTACAAAGGTATAATAATTAACACTGTATGACATTGGCATAAAAACAGCCACATAGATCAATGAAAGAGAATATAAAGCCCAGAAATAAACCTATGTATACATGGTGAATTAATTTAAGACAAAAAATGCCAAAATATACAAGGGGGAAAGGACAGTCTCTTCAATAAATGGTGCTGGGAAAACTGGACAGTCATATGGAAAACAATGAAACTGGACCACTATCTTACACCACACACAAAAATTAACTCAAAAAGGATTGAGGACTTTAACATAAGACCTGAAACCATAAAATTCCTAGAAGAAAACACAGGTGGTAAGCTCCTTGACATAAGTCTTGGTGATGATTTTTAAATAGGACACCAAAAGCAAAAGCAACAAAGCAAAAATAAACTAGGACTACATTAAACTAAAAACTTCTGCACAACAATGGAAACCATCAACAAGGTGAAAAGGCAGCATATTGAGTGGGAAAAAATATTTGCAAATCATAATCTGATAAGGGACTAATATCCAAAATATCTGAAAGAATTAAATAATTTTTGATTTAATTTTTAATAATTCAACAGCAAAAAAAATTCAAATTAAAAATTGGCTAGAAGATCTGAAAGACCTTTTTCCAAAGAAGACACACAGATGGTGAACAAGTACATGAAAAGATGCTCAATATTAATCAACATGGAAATGCAAATCAAAATCACAATGAAATATCACAAGTAAATATCACAAATTGTATCAAAAAGCAATAAATAACAAGTGTTGGAGAGGATGTGGAGAATACTGTTGGTGTGAATGAAAATTGGTGTAGCCAGTATGAAAAACAGTAGGGAAGTTCCTCAAAAAATTAAAAATAGAACTACCATATGATCCAGCAATTCCACTTCTGGATACTTATCTAAAAAGAAAAAAATAAGAAAACACTAATTCAAAAAGAGATATGCAGACCCCCATTTATTAGAACACTATTTACAATAGCAGAGATATGGAAACAGCGTAAATGTCCATCAATGGATGAATGAATAAAGAAATTTATATTGAATATATTGGAATATTGTTTAACCATAAAAAAAGAAGGAAATCTTGCCATTTGCAACAACATGGATAGACCTCAAGGGCATGATGCTAAATGAAATAAGTCAGACAGAGAAACACAAATACTGTATGATCTCTCTTATATGTAGAATTAAAAAACAAAACAAACCAAAATGTACAAACAAAAAGAAGCTCATAGATACAGAGGACAGATTGGCGGTTGCCAGAATTGAGGGTGGGGGTTGGGAAAAATGGGTGAAAGGAGTCAAAAGTTAAAAAAAAAATAAATGAAAAAATGAAAAAAATTATTAATAGGGCTAATGATGGTCTTTACAAATTGGTAATGAAAAACTCACTAGAAAGATTCTACAATTTTAAATAGAATATACCTAATAGTGTATCTGATAGAATTGCATGTAGGAACTGATAAATTCATATAAGAGTAGAAAACATTATAATTGTATTATTTTTTATGCCTCAAGAATATAGGAAAGTTTTTTGGAGTAGAAAATTCTACATTAGGCTTGAAGCAATATAGAGTCCAATAAAAGCTATATCCCTACCCCTGAGAACATTTGAACAATCCACTTGACATGAAATTAAAAAGTCCCAGGCATCTAACAACCATATGTTGGAAGTGGCATACAAAATACAAACCATGCCATCAAGATTAGGCATTTGGCAACTGAAGATTGGGTGGGCACTTAGAGTTATTTTGCAACACAGCATAGATCCCAAAGCAATGACAGTCTCCTAGGCTAGAGGGCCTGTTGAAGCAAGCTAGCACATACACATAAAAAACTAATTACAAGGGGCTTTAAAAACAGGAAATTAACAGTTATTAAATGCAAACACCTTTGGGGGAAGTGAGGTAAGTTAATAGTAAAAAGCAGTGGTAGTGATCGTGCTGTGTGGCTGTGAGGCAAAAGTGAGTGATGGTGGAAAAAAAATGAGAGAAGAGAGAATGTCAAAAAAATAATCATGTTTTTCCTCTTTAGGAGAAGAAGTGAGGCCAGAAATAAAATGATAAATTTAATGTAAATTTATGAATAGAACTTGGCCTGAAACCATAGTTCAAGAAACACAAAAAGTGAATTGTTTAGGTAAATAGTCATAGCACATAGTGCCCAGATCTGACTCAGAGCGTCTAGGATATATTACCACATGTTTATATAAAGAACATGACACCTGAAAGAATAGAATGACATAAAGTAAGTTTAAAAAGTAAAAATACTGATTTTTTATGATTGAAGTTAGAAGCAAACAAATATATTTGGGAATTACTGGCAAGTTGCTAATGATCTATCAGATAACACAGTTAAGCCTTGTTGACTTGAAATTTCCTATTGAGAAAAAAGTGCCTATATTATTTTTAATAGAAAATATATTATTAAGTAAATGTTTTAAAATATAAATATTAAAACATAAGTATGTAAATTCATTGTCCCAGAGAATATTTGTAAGAGTCAGAACTTACTTTTGAGTACTAAGTACATGGGTCACACTGAAGAGGGATCTTCAGGTATAAAACCTGAAAAACTTCTGTGTATTTTAATTTTCTTTATTAACAATCATGCATTCAAGAGGTAATTAAATTTAAAATATAGCAAAATAAAAAATATATATACAAAATAGAATACGTAGTACATTCTGGCATGAATAAAGCTAGGTTAATGGTGGAACTGGATGAATATTACTAAAGAACATATAGTTTGAAAGAGGAAAAAACAACCTGTTATTTAAGGCTTGTGAAAAACAGGCTTATATCTTACAGGGCTTAATTATCCCACAGAAAAATCTATGTGTATGTATAAGTGCTTTTGTGTGGGTACACACCA
Organism: Phocoena phocoena; assembly: GCF_963924675.1. Taxonomy (NCBI): domain Eukaryota; kingdom Metazoa; phylum Chordata; class Mammalia; order Artiodactyla; family Phocoenidae; genus Phocoena; species Phocoena phocoena. The sequence goes on along the minus strand of NC_089237.1, from coordinate 33,945,132 downwards.
AAATTTTTCAACTTAAATAAAAATTAGGTTAAGTAAGATCTATCCAGGACCCAAGAAACATTAACACGTAAGTAATTTGAAAAGTTCCTATTAGATACAAGAAGTTGACCAATTTAGTGTTCGTCAAGTATTAATTACTAAGACTTCAGAATTCAAATTAGTAAAATCTCAATCAAGAATGGCTTGGCAGGGAATTCCCTGACAGTCCAGTGGTTAGAATGCAGGTTTCCACTGCTGTGGACCCGGGTTGGGGAACTAAGATCCCACAAGCTGCGTGGCACAGCAAAAAAAAAAAAAAAAAAAAAAAGGCTTGGCAATGTAATTGGCTTGTTTTTTTTCCCTTTTTTTATGGGCACTTACTGAATATCTACACTACCAACCAGTGTAGTGGTGTTGAGATCCAGAGAAGCCAGTCTTTGATACCAGATTTCCCAATTCTGCCCTGGAACTTCTTGTGCTGTGAATGAATTAACAGTGTCCTGTCTTCCCTGCCCAGTGGGCAGCCTCCTGACTGCTGTTTCACTTTTCATAGACAATGGTAGATGCTCCAAATTCAATCCCTTCTGTCTCAGCTATGCAGCTATGCAGCACTTTTTAAATACCTGTGGTATTTCTTACAATTGTTTCCTCCTTCTGGTACTCTAGTAATTTCTGTTCTTGCTTTCTAGTCCTCAAAAGTTCTATATTACAAGTCTTTACAGCAACTGTAAGACAATTCCAAATCTGTCCAGGAGTGCTTTGCTGGGACCATTTGCCTACCTGTTTACACATTTCCTGGAAGAATTTTCCAATTTACTCAAATCCCCTTTACAGTTGCATTGCCTCTGATCTGTCTCTTTAGACTTGACCAAGTTCAACTAGCTTATATTAGTTCTATTTTTTTAATGGAAAGTATTATTGAACATTTTCCAAATGTTTGGCAGTCTATATTCCTATCTCATACACTCCTTCCAGTTCTGTGAGGTACATAGGGAAAGTTATGCAACACAGAGGAGAGGCAAAGCCAGTAATTTGGGTTAGAAGCCTGGTTATGCCACTTACTAGCTGTTTGTAATTGTAGGCAAGTCACTCACTCTCTAGGCACTTCAGATAATAAAAGTACCCACTTCAGAGTTTGTGAGTAGTAAATGAGCTAAAATATGTAAAATACTTAGAACAGTGGCTGCATACAATCAGCACTATATAAGTGTCAACTATTAGTATTTTACTCATTTTACAAATGGAAGATAGGTTCAGAGGGATTTAAGTTACTCAAGCTCAAATAGTTAGCATTTTGACAATAGCTATACCACTATTTACATGGTTATCTATTTCTGAACACCTGTATTATTCTAACCTTTGATGAAAAATGCTTTGATCAACACCCCTATATCTAAATCTTTATTCATGTCAACTCCCCCCCACACATACAGCATAAAATCCATAGAATAATGTCCAAAAGTATGCTGACATTTCAGATTTTGGGGTGTCTGGCCAAAGTATCTCTCAGTTTCATCTTCCACCAGCCATAAATGAAGGTGTCCATTCACCTAAACTCTTATCAACATTGGGTCATATTTACTTTTTATACCAGAATCCACTCCCACTCAATTAAACTTTAATCATTTAAGATGATTTTATTTTTAAGTAGTTTTTACTTTGCCAGTATTTTAGCAAGAATTAAGTAATGTCAAAATCTCCGTTTAGGGCTTCCCTGGTGGCGCAGTGGTTGAGAGTCCTCCTGCCGATGCAGGGGACGCGGATTCGTGCCCCGGTCTGGGAAGATCCCACATGCCGCGGAGTGGCTGGGCCCGTGAGCCATGGCCGCTGAGCCTGCGCGTCCGGAGCCTGTGCTCCGCAACGGGAGAGGCCTCTCAAAACTCTGTTTATTTAGAAAAGGTAGGTAAAATTCCAAATTATTGTCCCTGTTTTTGAGCATAGACTATACAATTTTTGGATGAGTGTCCCATATCTAGCACATTGTGGCTGGAAGGACATTGAATTGGTACCTACTACATCATCTGAATTAGTATGTCCTTTCATTCAACTTTCTCTCCTGTGGCATCAAGTTTACCAAACTTGATCTCTCTCCTCTGAATATGCTAGTTGGAAATGAACTATGTTATTCTAGATATATCTTCAAGGCAAATATTAATGTTTGGACATTCTGTATTTATTTTTGTTTTCCCTAGGGAATATGCTTTAAACTATTTTGTTTTAGCCATAAATACGAATATTGTTTGTCAGTCTTAGAAGTTCTTATCTTCCTGTCTGAGGTTGCAGTGGAAGTTGGAGTGGTAGTTAGGATGGAGAGAAGATGGGGAGATAGAATGATAGGAAAATAGATTGATTTTGGGGGTTCTGTATTGAATGGATGTTTGGAGACATTGTGCTAAACAAATAAGAATAGAATAATAAATTGTGAATGCCTAATATTCAAAAGTTCCTTAAGTCGTAGCAACTAAAAACAAACATAAAGTTGACAAGTTAAAGACCTGAGGGAGCAGTAAAGTATAGGCACTTCATGACTGAATTAGTTTCACATTAATACTTCTGGATAATTAACTGAATAAAAAAAAAAAAGTATCCCTGAAGCTATGAATTTAATCTCTGCTACATATAGAAACAGAATAAAGTTGTTCAATACACACACAGATATACACACGTAGAGAGAGTAATGTGTTGGAACATGTTTAATACTAGCTTTCTAAAGAAACAAAAGACCTGATTTGTGAGATTTGCCAATTTCTTGATGTAAATGCTACCACTGCAGTCAATTTCAAGCTACCAACAAGATATCACTGATCATGGTGTTGGGAAGAGGTTCACAAAATAACTTTCATGAGACAGTGCCAGCCAGGTCTAGCACACCAGTATGGAGTCTTCAAAACAAATGACAATTTATTACAATGTCACAGAAATCTGTAGCTGCAGCTGCCTACATGACTACACACATTAAATTAAACCTAATGTGTGCTGTCAGATGTAGAAAAATGCATAACAAGGACAGAGGAATAAACTTCCATATTTGCTCTGTCCCTTAGCTTATATGGTCAGTGATACCATTTGATCTGCATCTAAAAAGTTTCCTCCTTGAACTGTGGAAAATAAATGAAGGCGACATTCTTGAGGCTGAAGAAAATGAATTGTTAACCCCCAGGGCCACAGAAAATAAACAGGGAGGCTTTGTTCAAGCTAAAGAAAATAAATTAAACATAAAAGATGCTATTTCAGGGACAAAGATTTATCATTTTTAAAGCTGGTTGAGGGCTAGACTAATATTGCAAAGTTCCAGAGAGTAGCTCTACACTGCTTCCTTGAAAAACTCATTATAAACCAACTACCGCCATCCTCTGAATTGCAAAACACTCTGGCAGTAGTCTAGTAGTCTGTCCCTCTGCCTATTTTTCAAGAAATAAATTGTCTTCTTTCTTTATGGAAGATTATGCCCCTGTTCTGTTTCCTTCTTAAGTTGCTTTGCATGTAAGCAGTAAATTGTCCTATTTCAGCTCAGAGACAACTTCTCAGAGAACATATTCAAAGTGATCTTTCCAGCTTCCCAGATAGTCTCCTTTGAAAGTGTTTTGGAGTGTCAGATAACCCATTCACTACCTATCAAGGCTTATCATTATTTCAGTGGCTGACTTGTTTCTCAAAAAGCCTAACTTTAAATTATTATTTAATATAGCAGTAATTCTTGCATTATGTATAAAAACAATGAAATAACTAAGTCTGAGGGAAAGAATGCAGTACATTTGGATTTGAAAAATGGTGCATTCTAATTATTATTTCCTATTAAAGTTTTCTCCTTTATTCTATGTAAAATACCACATAAAATAAATGTAAAAAAGTATGAAGATATTTTTGCCATTTGCTCCCAAACTGAAAAGCATTTATAACTTAAAAATTAAATATTTTGTTTTCTAGTTACTGTTTTGAGCAGTAATTTAATCCCAAAGCATGTATGAAGTGCCTACGATGTGATGGCACTCTACTAGTTGCTAGAACAGTCTTTCTCATCTTTGTCTACACATAAGAACAAATTGGGTAGTATTTTTAAGTAGAAGGTGCCTGGGCCCTCACCTCAGAAAATCAGATTCAATTATCTGGAATAGGACCAAGATGCTGATATATTTAAAATACTCTGTGATGTGCATCCAGGATTCTGAATCACCAAGCTAGAGATACAGGAAGGAATAAGATCCAATTACTGCCCTCAAGTAGCTGGCCATCTAAAAAGGGAGATGTCCTAGCTTGGTTGTCATAACAAAATACCATAGAATGTATGGTATCTTGCACCAGTCTCCAAATACTGAATACTATATTCTAAATACTGTTTACTACTTTCAAAATCACCTGTAAAATATTTTAAATGACCTCAATATATTATTTTCATGAAAACATGTGTTGTTATGAAAATATATGTTTAGTAGTGTATCACTTATTGGAAGTTCACATTATTGATCAAACTGGAACATGACCAAGAACCCAATATTAGGCATATGTGTACATGTACACATACACACATACACATATGCACACACAAACTATGATAAATATTCTAAAGCTTATTGATCTTCAAAACAGGTTTATTTGGGAATAGCAAAGAATTGCAATTCAGGACATTCAAGCTATAGTGAAACATAGGCAAGTCCAAAGAGACAAAGGGAAGGTCAGCTTTTACTAGGATTCAGTAGAAAATTGGTGAGGACTATTTTAAACACAAGTTTATTGGAGAAGAGCAGGAATTGTCGTGGTTTCTCACTGGCTGCAAGCAGTGATTAGAGTGTTGCTGCTGGGGTAAGAGGGATCTTCCTCATCTTTCTTAAAAGAAGCAGGTAAAATTCTCAGGTGAAATATATCCTCCTTAGTCAAAGTAATTCTTATATTCCTTTTTCCTGCTGTTTATCCAGGCTGCAATGAGTGGTATGTGCATGAGAGTTCCACCTTCAGGCTTTCCAGCCTCGATTTTTAAATGAGGTTTCCTTTATTTTCACATTCCCCTCTTTTGATCAAGATCTCTCCTTGAAAGCATCACTGATCAAGAGTTGGATCTTCTGCATGTAGTGGTTTTGTCCCTCAATGTGAGGAAGGACCCTTCCTAGTTGTCATGTCCCATGTCAGAGGGAAAGTGCAGAATGGAAACCATTGAGGCCTCACTTGAGTAACAAGGAAGAGTGGGAGTGAGAATGTTCAGGCATTTCTCATCTAAAGTCTATATCTTATCAAGGTTATAAGCACTGAAGTTCACCTCAAAGTGCTGAGCCAGCATCACTCTATTGGGTTCATCCTTTTTATAAAGATTTGACAGGCAACAGGTACAAAACTCAAAAATGATTATGCAAAGCAAAGTTAAAAGTAATATGACAAGTTCAGTTTGTATGATGGTTCTAAAATAGGAGTCCAAACCTGAGGGTGAGCAGCTAAATAGGTGAAAAGACCAGAGGTCATCGGGTGAAATTTGTTGTAACCAATGGGATTGTTTCTTGATTTTGTGTAATTTTTAAATCTCTCCAGAGACACTTATCCTTGTGCAACAGGTGTTGTTTGCTATTTCATAAATGCCTCTTTGTTCAGCAAGTAGATAACTGAGGACCATGTGATTTCCCAAAATTACTTTAACCAATGATCATCATTGGGCTTCTATTGCCTTGGCTGTGGAATCAGCCAGCTCTCCTAACATTAGGGAGAGATTCTTGATCAAGCATTAATTGGCACTTATTCCAACCCAAAGGAGGAGGACTTTCCCTATGGAGGCAAACTTGGAGTCATGTATGCCTCCTGGAAGTTCTAAGAGGCCATGGAGGCTTAATAGAGTGGACCAATGACAGGCTTCAAAAGTCTTACTCTGTAGCTGATGTCAAGGAGACACCAGGTGTAATCAGCAGTGGCACTTGGGACAAGTGAAAAAAATTGTTGCAGTATGGACTAAAGAGTCACCACTGTCACGAACAGATTACAATTTCTAGTGGCAAACCCCAAAATTAGGTAAGTTTTCCCCTTTTGCAATAGATTGAAAAATGTGGATAAGAGCATTGTCTTTCCAAGAAAAAAAGGAAGAGGGTAAGGTAAAAATTATCAGCAGGAAAAAGATATACAGGTCTGGTCCGATCATCTTGAGAAAGCTGTCTCCCTCAACTGTCATCTGTTTCAATTCCTAGTCAGTTTGATTCCGAGATTTCCATGGCTTGTATAGAAACAGGTGTCAGATGGACTCTTCTTTACCTGTGAGATGTGTACTTAAGGCTGGAGTCTCTGAAGTTTGGCTGCCATCTGGGTAGTGAGGAGAACCTGGTACGGTCCCTTCCAAGGAGATATAAGGGCAGTCTTTGTTCTTAATGATTTCAAATCAGATGGGTGGGAGAAAATTGGAAATATTAGTTTAGAGATTTGTAGTCAGATATTTGGAGAAACTAGAAGAGTTTAGGACCCAGTCCAGTTTACATGTGTATAATAAAACCTTGAAGGCAATTAACAGGACAAGAATCTAACATCTATATAGGTGCAAACATAATTTCTCTCTTCATAATTATTCTCCTATTTTATCAAAGATAATCACAGCAAAGTTAATTTGTCTGTATTAAACTTGGCCTGATTATTTAGATAAATGCAGCAAGAATGGTTATTGATGGTTAGCTCTTTTCTTAAGATTGCTTTGCTGGAACCTTGACCAATTTTTTCAAACAGTTTCTTAAAGCTGTCTGGTCATATCTGAGTCTATGTCCACCTCTCTTGAATATAATAATTCAGTCAAGCCTTGGTAACATAACCAACATTTCCAATTGTTTTCTGTTAGAATGAGAACAGATTCTTATTGAACTTATGCAAATACATATATTGTAAAAAAAATAAAAATATTTGGGCTTTCCTGGTGGCGCAGTGGTTGAGTGTCCACCTGCCAATGCAGGGGACGTGGGTTCATACCTCAGTCTGGGAGGATCCCACATACTGCAGAGCAGCTAGTCCCGTGAGCCATGGACGATGAGCCTGCGCGTACGGAGCCTGCGCGTCTGGAGCCTGTGCTCCGCAACGGGAGAGGCTGCAACAGTGAGAGGCCCACGTACCACAAAATAATAATAATAATAATAATTTTAAAAAATAAGAATATTTAATGAGAGTTCCCAATTTTTGGAGAGATCAGGTACAGAAAACAGATAGATAAATGTTTCATCTTTATTTAAAAACGTATATTTTATCAAATTGCTATAAGTCATAGATGTTTAAGAAATGTTTCCTTAAATCTGGAAAAGTAAAATATTAGAGAACCTGCATAAGAAGTCATAAAAATTATAATCATCCTTAGTCTCCTGTAATTAATTCTTCTCAATTTGGATCTTGTGTTAGAAACTTTATGAATCAATGAGTTTTCCATTAAAGCTTTTAAAAATATTTACCCAGTTCACTGTTATGATTTTTCTGAGGTATGTTTGTACTTAATTTATTGAAATTATAATCTTGTGAAAATGCACAACGGAAACCTAAATCAAAATGGAGTGAGGAAACCATGAAGAGAGGGCTCTAACACACGTATCATTCACTGCATATTTCAAGCCCCAGGTGAAGAAAGAGTACCTTCTGACAGCAACAACAAGTTGCCTATAATTGCAGCCAATAAGAAACTGCCACAGCCCTCCCCAGTTTCCTTTTAAAATATAATAAAAACTGACTTTCCTTTGGTCTCCTTGAACTTGCCTATGGTTCATCATAGTTGGCTTGTCCTGAATTGCCATTCCTCTGCTATTCCCAAGTAAACCCATCTTGGCTAGCTAAAGGTCTGGTTATTTTATTTTTTAAGATCAACAATTTCAAATTATGGGTTTTTAAATTAATTTTTGAGTATAGTTGCTTTACAACGTTGTGCTGATTTCTACTGTACAGCAAAGTGAATCAGCTATAAGTATACATATATGCCCTCTTTTTTGGATTTTCTTCCCATTTAGGTCACCACAGAGCACTGAGTAGAGTGCCCTGTGCTATACAGTTTCTTATCAGTTATCTATTTTATACATAGTATCAATAGTTTATATAGGTCAATCCTAATCTCCCAATTCATCCCACCCCCCTTCCCCCTTGATATACATATGTTTGTTCTCTATGTCTGTGTCTTTACTTCTGCTTTGCAAATAAGATGATCTATATCATTTTTCTAGATTCCACATATACACATTAATATACAATATTTGTTTTTATAGTTCTGACTTACTTCACTCTGTATGACAGTCTCTAGGTCCATCCATGTCTCTACAAATCACCCAATTTCATTCCTTTTTATGGGTGAGTAATATTCCATTGTATATATATGTACCAATTCTTCTTTATCCATTTCTCTGTTGATGGACATTTAGGTTGCTTCCATGTCCTGGCTATTGTAAATAGTGCTGCAATGAACATTGGGGTGCATGTGTCATTTTTTTTTCCTTTTTTTTTTTTAACATCTTTATTGGAGTATAATTGCTTTACAATGGTGTGTTAGTTTCTGCTGTATAACAAAGTGAATCAGCTATTCATAATCATATATCCCCATATCTCCTCCCTCTTGCATCTCCCTTCCACCCTCCCTACCTCACCCCTCTAGGTGGCATGTGTCTTTTCAAATTATGGTTTTCTTTGGGTATATGCCCAGCAGTTGGATTTCTGGGTCACATGGTAGTTCCATTTTTTAATTTTTTTAAGGAACCTCCATACTGTTCTCCATAGTGGCTGTATCAATTTACATTCCCACCAACAGTGTAAGAGGGTTCCCTTTTCTCCATTTCCTCTCCAGCATTTATTGTTTGTAGATTTTTTTGACAATAGCCATTCTGACTGGTGTGAGGTGATACCTCATTGTAGTTTGATTTGCATTTCTTTAATAATTAGTGGCATTGAGCATATTTTCATGTGCCTCTTGTCCATCTGTATGCCCTATTTGCAGAAATATCTATTTAGGTCTTCTGCCCATTTTTTGATTGTGCTGTTTGTTTCTTTGATATTGAGCTGCATGAGTTGTTTGTGTATTTTGGAGATTACTCCTTTGTCAGTTGCTTCATATGCAAATATTTTCTCCCATTCTGATGGTTGTCTTTTTTTCTTGTTTATGGTTTCCTTTGCTGTGCAAAAGATTTTAAGTTTAGTTAGATCCCATTTGTTTATTTTTGTTTTTATTTTCATTACTCTAGAAGGTGGGTCAAAAAAGATTTTGCTGTGATTTATGCCAAAGAGTGTTCTGTCTATGTTTTCCTCTAAGATTTTTATAGTGTCTGTGCCTACATTTAGGTCTTTAATCAATTTTAAGTTTATTTTTGTGTAGGTGTTAGAGAGTGTTCTAATATTATTCTTTTACATGTAGCTGTCCAGTTTTCCCAGCACTTCTTTTTTTTTTTTTTTTTTTTTTTGTGGTATGCAGGCCTCTCACTGTTGTGGCCTCTCCCATTGTGGAGCACAGGTTCTGGACATACAGGCTCAGCAGCCATGGCTCACAGACCTAGCCGCTCTGTGACATGTGGGATCTTCCCTGATTGGGGCACGAACTCGTGTCTCCTGCACCAGCAGGTGAACTCTCAACGACTGCACCACCAGGGAAGCCCCCAGCACTTCTTATTGAAAAGGCTGTCTTTTCTCCATTGTATATTCTTGCCTCCTTTGTCATAGATTAGGTGAACATAGGTGTATGGGTTTATCTCTGGGCTTTCTAGCCTATTCCATTCATCTATATTTCTGTTTTTGTGCAAGTATCATATGTCTTGATTACTGTAGCTTTGTAATATAGTCTGAAGTCAAGAAGCATGATTCCCCCAGCTCTGTTTTTCTTTTTCAAGATTGAACATATATGAAAATTCCTCTTTAAAGATTCCTTTCTCATAAATATTCTATAACTTACTATTTTCATTTTCTTATCTTTTTTTTCCCTCTTATTCTGGCAATTGTTTTAGTTTAGAGCAAATTATGTTTTTTTCCTCAACAACAATGATAACAAAAAATGCATCTCCACTACTCATACTGTCTTTTACCGAAAACACATATCCTACTTTTCATATATAGTCATTTTTTTCGTTTTATTACTTTTAGTAGTTTTATTTTTAAGAAAACAACATTTTTGCTGAGACTTTCAAATTTATTAGTTTAAACGTTATTTTCTTAATTTCAAAAACTTACAAAGCTTATCTAGAAAAGAAATGATATAAGAATAATTACAGATTTACTCTTAGAGAATAGCATAATTGCCTATGCATTAAGTTAAATGAATATAAATTCCTTCTACATAATATAATTAAAATAAGCCATATATTTTTTTAGAAATTACAGTATGAAATTCACTTGTGTCTATAGGTTTATACTCTTAATTGCTCTGTTAGATTAAGGATGGTAGAATAGGTGAGGGCAGTAGGATCTTCACATTATTCCTGAAGAGGGCTGCTCTAAGTTGAGTAAGCAGAATAAAGATTTGAAAGATAGGACAACAACTTCTAAACTGATGGCACTGCTATGAACATCTTGGAAACGAAGACCAGAATTCCCAGCCTTGCATGTAGTTATAAGAAACGGGAGATGTTCTTTTAAACAAAGATTGCTGCCTGACTACAAATCTGAAAAGACAAGGCAACAAGTATGAGCCTGTCAAAGAGTGATTATAGCGTGGCATTGAGGAATTATCACTCTGTATGTGTGCAAAACAGAAAGAGTGGTTGTTCTTTTATTGGCCTTTTCAGCTGATTGTATAGACCCTTCTTTTGCTCAAGTCACTGTGGTATAAGAGCAGTGGCTTTCAAATATGTTGGATCATTCCATAGCAAGAAATATTAGTATATATATGGCCCAGCACATAGCTATACTTACAAAACCATATAAAAAATTGAAATAAAAGTATAACAAACTGACATGTAATTCCTATTTTTTAGTATATGCCATGCATGTATTGATTGGCACTTTATAAAATTACTCTTTTATGTATATATAAATAAATAAATTATAATAAATTTATCTATAAATTATATATAAAATTGAATATATATTATTTACTTATCTATATTGATATAGATACCATTTATATTTTCTATTTAAATAAATGTAAATCAGGGTGTGACATCAACATCATACTGGAGGGAGATGCTCTCTTTGTCTCTCCCCTTTTAACATACAACCAGTGAAACATCCACAACTCAACAAAGGTGCTTCTGCCCCACACACCAGGATGGCTGAGTATTCTCCATATCTGTACACCTAAAGTTATATGAGCTGGAACACATAGAGGAGTCAGAACCAGGGGGGACAGTGAAGGCAGTGCTTCAGAGAACCCAGTAGAAGCAAGGGAGGCAACACACATGACTCTCTACTTCCGACCACAGAAGCACCCATGGTCACAGGTAACTGGGCAGCAGAGGCAGTGGGCCTGTGACCCCATCTCTCCAGCTGTGGAAGCGCCCAAGACTCTGGACCCCCACCCCGTCCCTGCAGTGATGGAGCTCATGAACCCAACACCAGACATGGCACAGGAGCCCAGCACCCTGGGTCCCCTCCCCCACTTCCCCTACAGTGACAGAACCTGTGACTCAGGACATCCTGGACATTGCAGAGGCACCACCATCCTGGTGCCCCAGGCAGCAAAACCAATGACACCTGCTGTAGCAAGACACCAACAACCCTGGAAGCACAGCAACGATATCAAGGGTACTGAGCAACAGTCTGACAGAGGAAAGTGTCAACTCTCAAACATAGCCAGAGGCAGTTCAGGAAAGAGACACCAGAAACTTGTGCTAAAGTGCCACCTACTGAAAAATAAATGAAGACCCTAATTTCTAACATGAAACATTAGAATCAAGTGGAAGAAAAAAACAACAACAAAGCTTTATATAAAGAAGAAAGGACAACATTTACTTTACATGTGACAGTCATGGTGCCATCAAACACAATGAAGAACCGCAGTAAAACTGTATCACAAAAAGAAATGAGAATTCTTCAGAAACCAAACTTAGAGTCGTAGAATATTGTGATCTAACAAATAGAGAATTAAAAATAACTGTCATGAAGAAATTCAATGAGCTACAAGAAAACTCAGAAAGACAGTTCATGAGCTCAGGAATAAAATGAATGAACAGAAGAAACCCTTAACAAAGAGACTTAAACTCTAAAAAAGAAAATAACATAAATTCTGGAGCTGAAAAACAAGATGATGAATTCATTAGAAAACACTGGAAATAGAGCAGATCATATGGAAGAGAGAATTAGCAAGCTTGAAGATAGAAATCTAGAAATGATACAAGTAGAAGAGGAAAGATAAATAAGATATTTTAAAAATGAGAAAATTCTATGAGAGCTATCTGAGTCTTTTAGGAAAGGCAACATTAAGGTAATGTCTATACTAGAAGGAAAAGAGAAGGAGAAGGGAGCAGAGTTTATTTAAAGAAACAATAGCTTAAAACTTCCCAAACCTGGGAAGGAACTGGATATACAAGTCCATAAAGTTAAGAGAACATCTAATTACCACAATGAAAAATACCTTCTCTAAGACACATTATACTAAACCTGTCAAAAGTCAATGAAAAAGAAAGAAGTTTAAAAGCAACAAGGGCAAAAGGAACCTACAAAGAACCCCCATTAGGCTATGAAAAGATTTCTCAGCAGAAACTCTATAAGACAGGAGAGATTAGAATGACATTCTCACTCAAAATACTGAAACATAAAAATTGTCACCAAAGGATACTCTATCATTCAGATACAAAGGAAAAATACTATCCTGGACAAACAAAAGCTGAGGGAGTTAATCATCACTAGATTTGCCTTACTAGAAAGGATCTCTTCTACTAGAACCAAAATTCAAAAATACACAAAACTTTGAGTAACATGATAAACAGACAGACAGAATCAGAAAATTGCAACTCTATCAAAATAGATTGTAAAACAGTTTATTATACCACAATGGTGAAAGGGTGGGAAAGTATGAAAAAATAACTATGGCTACTTCACTTTGATAACAAACTCACAACATAAAAAGATATAATTTAGGACAACAAAAATATAAAAGGAGAAGAGGAAAAGGACAGACCCTGTATAGGCAAATAAAGGTAAGATTATATCAGCAAAAACAGGACAATTTTATCTGTGATTCATCTTATACAGATGCCATGGTAACCACAAAACATAAACTAGAGCAGAGACATGAAACAAAGAGAAAAAGAAATCAGAAAAACATCATAGAAAACCATTGAACCAAAATAGCAGACAGAAATTCAAGGAAAAGAAATAATGGAAATATTTGCAAATGAAGCAACTAACAAAGGATTAATCTCCAAAATATACAAATAGCTCATGCAGCTCAATATCAAAAACACAACAACCCAATTCAAAAATGGACAGAAGACCTAAATTGACTTTTCTCCAAAGAAGACATAAAAATTGCCAAGAGGCACATGAAAAGATGCTCAACATCACTAATTATCAGAGAAATGCAAATCAAAACTACAATGAGATACCACCAATACCAGTCAGAATGGCCATCATCAAAAAATCTACAAACAATAAATGCTGGAGAGGGTGTGGAGAAAAGGGAACCTTCTTACACTGTTGGTGGGAATGTAAATTGATACAGCCACGATGGGGAACAGTATGGAGATTCCTTAAAAAATTAAAAACACAACTATTGTATAACCCAGTAATCACACTCCTGGGCATATACCTGGAGAAAACTATAATTCTAAAATATACATGCACCACAATGTTCATTGCAGCACTATTTATAATAGCCAGGACATGGAAGCAACCTAAATGTCCATCAACAGAGGAATGAATAAAGAAGTTGTTGTACATATATACAATGGAATATTACTCAGCCATTAAAAGGGACAAAATCATGCCATTTGCAGAGACGTGGATGGACCTAGAGACTATCATACAGAGTAAAGTAAGTCAGAAAGAGAAAAACAAACATGTTTATTAACACATATATGTGAAATTTAGAAAAATGGCAGAGATGAACCTATTTGCAAAGCAGAAATAGAGACACAGATGTAGAGCACAAATGTATGGACACGAAGGAAGAAAAGGGATGGGATGGATTTGGATTGACATATATACACTATTTGTATTAAGTAGATGGTTGGTGAGGGCCTACTGTATAGCACAGGGGGAAAAAAAGAAATAATAGAGATATAGAGCAACCAGAAAACAAAAGATAAAATGGCAATACTACATCCTTAACTATTAATAATCATTCTAACTGTAAATGGATTGAATTCACCACTCAGAAGTCAGAGTGGCTGAATGGATTAAAAATCAAGACCCACCTATATGTTTCCTCTAGAAGACTCATCTCAGCTGTAAAGACAAACATGAGCTCAAAGTAAAGGGATGGAGAATGGTTACTCCAAGCAAATGACAGCCCTCCAAAAAAGCACATGTAGCCATACTCATATCAGACAAAATAGACTTCAAGCCAAAAAAGGTGACAAGAGACAAAGATGGACATTACATAATGATAAATGGGACAATTCATCAATAAGACATAACAGTTATTAATATATATGCACTTAACATAGGAGGGAAAAAACATCTAAAGCAATTACTAACAGAAGTAAAGGGAGAAATTGACAGTAACATGATGATAGTAGGGGACTTTAACACTTCACTTACATCAATGGACAGATTATCCAGAGAGAAAATCAATAAGGAAATAGTGGCCATAAGTGAACATTAGGCCAGATGGACTTAATAGATTTATATAGAGCATTTCTTCTCAATACATCAGAATACACATTCTTTCCAAGCATGCATGTAACATTCTCTAGAATAGACCTCATACCAGGCTACAAAACAAGCCTCAACAAATTTAAGAGGAGAGAAATTATTTCAAGCATCTTTTCTGATCACAGTGGTGTAAAACTAGAAGTCAACTACAAGAAGAAATCTGGAAAAATCACAAATATGTGGAGATTGAACAGTATGCTACTTAATAGTTATTGGGTCAACAAAGAAATCAAGGGAGAAATTTAAAAATACCTGAAGACGTATGAAAATGAAAATACAACAAACTAAACTTTATGGCATGCAACAAAAGTGGTATTTAGAGGTAATTTTATAGGAAAACTGGTCTACCTCAAAAAAACAAGAAAAAGTCTCAAATAAACCATCTAACTTTACACCTAACAGAACTAGAAAAAGAAGAACAAGCCCAATGTCAGTTGAAGGAAGGAAATAATAAAGATCATAGCAGAAATAAGTGAAATAGAAACTGAAAACACAATAGGAAGATCAATGAAATTAAGAGCTGATTCTTTGAAAAGATAAACAAAATTGACAAACCTTTAGCAAGACTCACTAAGAAAAAAGAGAGAAGGCTCTGATAAAGTCAGAAATGAAAGAGGAGAAACAAATACACAGAAATACAAAGGATTATAAAAGAATATTATGACAGCTATATATCAGCAAATTCCTAGAAACATATAACGTCCCAAGGCTGAGTAAAAAAGAAATAGAAAATATAAATAGACCAGTCACTAATAAAGCGATTGAAAGGGCAATCAAAAACCTCTCAAGAAACAAAAATCCAGAACCAGATGGCTTCACAGATGAATTCTACCAAACAATGAAGAAGATTTAATATACCCTTCTCAAACTCTTCCAAAAATTGAAGGGAGGGAACGTTTCCTAATTCATTTTGTGAGGCCAACTTTACCCTGATACAAAAACCAGACAAAGACAACACACAAACAAAAATTATAGGCCAATAAGTCTGATGAACATTGATACAACAATACTTAACAAAATATTAGCAAGGAAAAACACAATACATTAAAAGGATCATATGCCATAATAAAATGGAATTTATTCCAGGGATGCAAGGATGGTTCAACATCTACAAATCAATCAATGTAATACAGCACATTAACAAAATAAAGGAAAAAAGTATATGATCATCTAAATAGATGCAGAAAAAGCAGTTAAGATTCAATATCCATTTATAATTAAAACTCCCAATAAAATGGGTAGAGGTGGAACACACCCAAACACAATAAAGGGCATATATGACAAACCCACAGCTAACATGATACTCAATGATGAAAAACTGAAAGTTATCCCTCTTTTAGGAAAAAAGACAAGGATGCCCACTTTCACCATGCTTTTATTTATTTTTTCATCTTTATTGGAGTATAATTGCTTTACAATTGTGTGTTAGTTTCTGCTTTATAACAAAGTGAATCAGTTATACATATACATATGTTCCCATATTTCTTCCCTCTTGTGTCTCCCTCCTTCCCACGCTCCCTATCCCACCCCTCTAGGTGGTCACAAAGCACCGAGCTGACCTCTTTGTGCTATGCGGCTGCTTCCCACTAGCTATCTATTTTATGTTTGGTAGTGTATATATATCCATGCCACTCTTTCACTTTGTCACAGCTTACCCTTCACCCTCCCCATATCCTCAAGTCCATTCTCTAGTAGGTCTGTGTCTTTATTCCCACCTCACCCCTAGGTACTTCATGACATGTTTTTTTTCTTAGATTCCACATATATGTGTTACCAGACGGTATTTGTCTTTCTCTTTCTGACTTACTTCACCCTGTATGACAGACTCTAGGTCCATCCAACCTAACTACAAATAACTCAATTTCATTTCTTTTTATGGCTGAGTAATATTCCATTGTATATATGTGCCATATCTTCTTTATCTATTCATCTCTTGATGGACACTTAGGTTGCTTCCATCTCCTGTCTATGGTAAATAGAGCTACAATGAACATTTTGGTACATGACTCTTTCTGAATTATGGTTTTCTCAGGGTATATGCCCAGTAGTGGCATTGCTGGGTCAAATGGTAGCTCTATTTGTAGTATTTAAGGAACCTCCATACTGTTCTCCATAGTGGCTGTACCAATTCACATTCCAACCAGCAGTGCAAGAATGTTCCCTTTTCTCCACACCCTCTCCAGCATTTATTGTTTATAGATTTTTTGATGATGGCCATTCTGACTGGTGTAAGAAGATATCTCATTGTAGTTTTGATTCACATTTCTCTAATGATTAATGATGTTGAGCATTCTTTCATGTGTTTGTTGGAAGTCTGTATATCTTCTTTGGAGAACTGTATATTTATGTCTTCTGCTCATTTTTGGAATGGATTGTTTGTTTTTTTGTTATTGAGCTGCATGAGCTGCTTGTAAATTTTGGGGATTAATCCTTTGTCAGTTGCTTCATTTGCAAATATTTTCTCCCATTCTGAGGGTTGTCTTTTGGTCTTGTTTATGATTTCCTTTGCTGTGCAAAAGCTTTGAAGTTTCATTAGGTTCCATTTGTTTATTTTTGTTATTATTTCCATTTCTCTAGAAGGTGGGTCAAAAAGGATCTTGCTGTGATTTATGTCATACAGTGTTCTGCCTATGTTTTCTACTAAGAGTTTGATAGTTTCTGGCCTTACATTTAGGTCTTTAATCCATCTTGAGCTTATTTTTGTGTATGGTGTTAGGGAGTGATATAACCTCATACTTATACAGGTACTTGTCCAGTTTTCCCAGCACCACTTATTGAAGAGGCTGTCCTTTCTCCACTGTACATTCCTGCCTCTTTTATCAAAGATAAGGTGACCATATGTGCATGGGTATATCTCTGGGCTTTCTATCCTGTTCCATTGGTCTATCTTTCTGTTTTTGTGTCAGTACCATACTGTTTTGATTACTGTAGCTTTGTAGTATAGTCTGAAGTTAGGGAGCCTGATTCCTCCAGCTCCATTTATCGTTCTCAAGATTGCTTTGGCTATTCGGGGTCTTTTGTGTTTCCACACAAATTGTGAAATTTTTTGTTCTATTTCTGTGAAAAATGCCAGTTGTAGTTTGATAGGGATTGCATTGAATCTGTAGATTTCTTTGGGCAGTATACTCATTATCACAATGTTGATTCTTCCAATCCAAGAACATGGTATATCTCTGGATCTATTTGTATCATCTTTAATTTCTTTCATCAGAGTCTTATAATTTTCTGCATACAGGTCTTTTGTTTCCTTAGGTAGGTTTATTCCTAGATACTTTATTATTTTTGTTGCAATGGTAAATGGGAGTGTTTTCTTGATTTCACTTTCAGATTTTTCATCATTAGTGTATAGGAATGCTAGAGATTTATGTGCATTAATTTTGTATCCTGCTACTTTACCAAATTCATTGATTAGCTCTAGTAGATTTCTGGTAGCAACTTTAGGATTCTCTATGTATAGCATCATGTCATCTGCAAACAGTGACAGCTTTATTTCTCCTTTTCCGATTTGGATTCTTTTTATTTCCTTTTCTTCTCTGATTGCTGTGGTTAAAACTTCCAAAACTATGTTGAATAAGAGTGGTGGGAGTGGGCAACCTTGTCTTGTTCCTGATCTTAGTGGAAATGTTTTCAGTTTTACACCATTGAGCATGATGTTGGCTGTGGGTTTGTCATATATGACCTTGATTCTGTTGAGGAAAATTTCCTCTATGCCTACTTTCTGGAGGGTTTTTATCATAAATGGGTGTTGAATTTTGTCAAAAGATTTCTCTGCATCTATTGAGATGATCATATGTTTTTTCTCCTTCAATTTGTTAATATGGTGTATCACATTGATTGATTTGTGTATATTGAAGAATCTTTGCATTCCTGGGATAAACCGCACTTGTTCATGGTGTATGATCCTTTTAATGTGCTGTTGGATTCTGTTTGCTAGTATTTTGTTGAGGGTTTTTGCATCTATGTTCATCAGTGATATTGGCCTGTAGCTTTCTTTCTTTGTGACATCCTTGTCTGGTTTTGGTATCAGGGTGATGGTCGCTTCATAGAATGAGTTTGGGAGTGTTCTCCTTCGTCTATATTTTGGAAGAGTTGAGAAGGATAGGTGTTAGCTCTTCTCTAAATGTTTGATAGAATTCCCCTGTGAAGCCATTTGGCCCTGGGCTTTTGTTTGTTGGAAGATTTTTAATCACAGTTTCAATTACAGTGCTTGTGATTGGTCTGTTCATATTCACTATTTCTTCCTGATTCAGTCTTGGCAGGTTGTGCATTTCTAAGAATTTGTCCATTTCTTCCAGGTTTTCCATTTTATTGGCATAGAGTTGCTTGTAGTAATCTCTCATGATCCTTTGTATTTCTGCAGTGTCAGTTGTTACTTCTCCTTTTTCATTTCTAATGCTATTTATTTGAGTTTTCTCCCTTTTTTTCTTGATGAGTTTGGCTAATGGTTTATCAATATTGTTTACCTTCTCAAAGAACCAGGTTTTAGTTTTATTGATCTTTGCTATTGTTTCCTTCATTTCTTTTTCATTTATTTCTGATCTGATCTCTATAATTTGTTTCCTTCTGCTAACTTTGGTTTTCTTTTTGTTCTTCTTTCTCTAATTGTTTTAGGTGCAATGTTAGGTTGTTTATTCGAAATGTTTCCTGTTTTTAAGGTAGGATTGTACTGCTATAAACTTCCCTCTTAGAATTGCTTTCAATGCATCCCATAAGTTTTGGGTCGTTGTGTCTCCATTGTCATTTGTTTCTAGGTATTTTTTTTATTTCCTCTTTGATTTCTTCAGTGATCAATTTGTTTTTACTTAGTGTATTGTTTAGCTTCCATGTGTTTGTTTTTTAAAGATCTTTTCCTGTAATTGATATCTAGTCTCATAGTGTTGCGGTTGGAAAAGATACTTGATGCAATTTCAATTTTCTTAAATTTACCAAGGCTTGCTTGGTGACCCAAGCTATGATCTATCCTGGAGAATGTTCCATGAGCACTTGAGAAAAATGTGTATTCTGTTGTTTTTGGATGGAATGTCCTATATATATCAATGAAGTCCATCTTGTTTAATGTATCATTTAAAGCTTGTGTTTCCTTATTTATTTTCATTTTGGATGACTTGTCCATGGGTGAAAGTGGGGTGTTAAAGTCCCCTATTATGAATGTGTTACTGTCGATTTCCCCTTTTATGGCTCTTAGTATTTGCCTTATGTATTGAGTTGCTCCTATGTTGGGTGCATATATATTTACAATTGTTATATCTTCTTCTTGGATTGATCCCTTGATCATTATGTAGTGTCCTTTGTCTCTACTAATAGTCTTTATTTTAAAGTCTTTTTTTTCTGATATGAGAATTGTTACTCCAGCTTTCTTTTGGCTTCCATTTGCATGGAATATCTTTTTCCATCCCCTCACTTTCAGCCTGTATGTGTTTCTAGGTCTGAAGTGGGTCTCTTGTAGACAGCATATATATGGGTCTTGTTTTTGTATCCATTCAGCCAATCTGTGTCTTTTGGTGAAAGCATTGAATCCATTTACATTTAAGTTAATTATCAATATGTAAGTTCCTATTCCAATTTTCTTAATTGTTTTGGGTTTGTTATTATAGGTCTTTTCCTTCTCTTGTGTTTCTTGCCTAGAGAAGATCCTTTAGCATTTGTTGTAAAGCTGGTTTGGTGGTGCTGAATTCTCTTAGCTTTTGCTTGTCTGTAAAGGTTTTAATTTCTCCATCAAATCTGAATGAAATCCTTGCTGGGTAGAGTAATATTGGTTGTAGGTTTTTCTCCTTCATCACTTCAAATATGTCCTGCCTGTCCGTTCTAGCTTGTAGAATTTCTGCTGAAAGATCAGCTGTTAACCTATGGGGACTCCCTTGTGTGTATTTGTTGTTTTTCCCTTGTTGCTTTTAATATGTTTTCTTTACATTAAATTTTTGACAGCTTGATTAATATGTGTCTTGGCGTGTTTCTCCTTGGATTTATCCTGTATGGGACTCTCTGTGCTTCCTGGACTTGATTAACTATTTCCTCTCCCATATTAGGGAAGTTTTCAACTATAATCTCTTCAAATATTTTCTCTGTCCGTTTTTCTCCTCTTCTTCTGGAACCCTTATAATTTAATTGTTTGTGCATTTAATGTTGTCCCAGAGGTCTCTGATACTGTCCTCAGTTCTTTTCATTCTTTTTTCTTTATTCTGCCCCCCAGTAGTTATTTCCATTATTTTATCATCCAGGTCACTTATCCGTTTTTCTGCCTCAGTTATTCTGCTATTGATCCCTTCTAGAGTATTTTTAATTTCATTTATTGTGTTGTTCATCATTGTTTGTTTCCTCTTCAGTTCTTCTATGTCCTTGTTAAAAGTTTCTTGCATTTTTTGTATTCTATTTCCAAGATTTTAGATCATCTTTACTATCATTATTCTGAATTATTTTTCAGGTAGACTGCCTATTTCCTCTTCATCTGTTAGGTCTGGTGGGTTTTTATCTTGCTCCTTCATCTGCTGTGTGTTTTTCTGTCTTCTCATTTTGCTTATCTTACTGTGTTTGGGGTCTCCATTTTGCAGGCTGCAGGTTCATAGTTCCCATTGTTTTTGGTGTCTGTCCCCAGTTTTTAAAGTTGGTTCAGTGGTTGTGTAGGCTTCCTGGTGGAGGGGACTAGTGCCTGTGTTCTGGTGGATGATGCTGGACCTTGTCTTTCTGGTGGACAGGTCCACGTCTGGTGGTGTGTTTTAGGGTCTCTGTGGACTTATTATGATTTTAGTCAGCCTCTCTGCTAATGGGTGGGTTTGTGTTCCTGTCTTTCTAGTTGTTTGGCATAGGGTGTCCAGCACTGTATCTTGCTGGTCGTTGAGTGAAGCTGGGTGCTGGTGTTGAGATGTAGCTCTCTGGGAAATTTTCATTGTTTGATATTATGTGGATCTGGGAGGTTTCTTGTGGACCAGTGTCCTGAAGTTGGCTCTCCCACCTCAGAGGCACAGCACTGACTCCTGGCTGCAGCACCAAGAGCCTTTCATCCACACTGCTCAGAATAAAAGGGAGAAAAAATAGTAATAAAGAAAGAGGATAAAATAAAATAAAGTAAGTTAAAATAAAATAAAGTTATTAAAATAAAAATTATTATTAAGAAAAAAATTTTTTTAATAAAAGTAAGAAAAAAAACCCACACAAACAAAAAAGCAACAACAACAAAAAAAAAAAACGGATGGATAGAATCCTAGGACAAATGGTGAAAACAAAGCTATACAGACAAAATCTAACACAGAAGCATATACATACACACTCAGAAAAAGAGGAAAAGGGGAAAAAATAATAAATCTTGCTCTCAAAGTCCACCTCCTCAATTTGGGATGATTCGTTGTCTATTCAGGTATTCCACAGATGCAGGGTTCATCAAGTTGATTGTGGAGTTTTAATCTGCTGCTCCTGAGTCTGCTGGGAGAGATTTCCCTTTCTCTTCTTTGTTCTCACAGCTCCCGGGGCTCAGCTTTGGATCTGGCCCCGCCTCTGCGTGTAGGTCACTGGAGGGTGTCTGTCCTTCGATCAGACAGGACGAGGTTAAAGGAGTCGCTGCTTCGGGGACTCTGGCTCACTCAGGCCAGGGAGAGGGTGGGGTGCAGATGTGGGTCCTGCGGCAACAGAGGCCAGCATGACATTGCACCAGCCTGAGGTGTGCCGTGCGTTCTCCTGGGGAAGTTGTCCCTGGATCACGGGACCCTGGCCGTGGCGGGCTGCACAGGCTCCCCGGAAGGGAGGTGTGGAGAGTGACCTGTATTCGCACACAGGCTTCTTGGTAGCAGCAGCATCAGCCTTAGCATCTAATGCCCGTCTCTGTGGTCCACACTGTTAGCCACGGGTTGCACCCATCTCTGGAGCTCCTTTAAGAAGTGCTCTTAATCCCCTCTCCTCGCGCACCAGGAAACAAAGAGGGAAGAAAAAGTCTCTTGCCTCTTCGGAAGGTCCATACTTTTCCCTGGACTCCCTCCCAGCTAGCCGTGGTGCACTAACCCCTTCAGGCTGTGTTCACGCCACCAGTCCTCTCCCTGGGCTTCAACCAAAGCCTGAGCCTCAGTTCCCAGCCCCGCCCGCCCCAGCGGGTGAGTAGACAAACCTCTCGGGCTGTCTCACCACTCTCATTCAGCATAGTATTGGAAATCCTAGACAGAACATCATCAAGAAAGGATAAATTATATTCAACGTTCTTAATTCAGTAAGGCAAGAAGGTTTATAACCCTTAGAAATATCATTCTTTAAATTTTAAAGGGTTAATTTCTGTATCAGCACAGTTATGATTCCTGTAGTCATCTGAAACATCATTTCAAGTAGCATAGATAATTATTTTTAGAATTCAAGTTAAAGAAGATGTCCACATCTTGGTAATAATACAAGCAATGTTTGCCATTGTGTATATTTGTTTACTTGTTTGTTGCTCTAGGTATATTTAATTATTGGGTTGCCTGAAGCATATAGTATGATAACTTTGCTCTAACTCTGAAACCCAAGCTCTTTCTGATACGCTATAACAATTCTTAAAGATTCATATGAGGAAATTCATTAGACGGGAATACTCCTTTGATATAGGTTGCATAAATTCCCCTGAAAAGATGAGTAGGACCTATATCTGCTAACTGGGCATAACAATTTTATGTAAGCCTTCCAACCTATAGGCTTAAAAATTACATAAATACAAGCAACTTCCTGAAAGAGTCCCCAAATTAGTTTATTCTTCTGTTAACAAGAACTGTAATCTTTCCTCTACAAAATGGTGAGCAACTCTTTGAAAAACTTGTTAGAGAAATCAGTTGTTAAGAGTGTAAATGAAAAAAAAAAAAGAGTGTAAATGAAGACTTTAATCATGTATAGTCAGAAACCATAGTTGAGGACTATGCATTTCCATGCGGCCTAATGTTAGGTGTCCTAAAAAGCTGCAGTTGTTATGCTACTAAAAAAGCCTTAAAGGGTTTTAAAACTTTCTGACTTAGCTAGAGATCAATAAAATTAACCAGCCTTTGCTTAGGCAATTAAGCATTGATAAGAGACTGTCATCTCATTTTAATTTTTTAGACATCATTAGAATTTCATATTGACTATTGCCTTCCTGCATACTTCTTTAAAACGTTTTTCTACTAGTTATAAAATTATAACTAATGTATATACATATAAAACAAGAAAAAAAAAGTTAATCACTCTAATCTCACCATCCAGAATCAATAACTTTTATCATGGCAGTGTAATTTAAGTTAGTTCAGATTATCTTACATGTACAGTTTTAAATCCTGGGGGCTTGTTGTCATTGAAAATACTTTAAATAATATTTTTGCATGTTGGAATAGAGCTTTTGTTAACATCATTTTAAATGTCATATTCAATTCTATCTAATGTCCAGCTTAACTGAATTTATGTTTTTTCTAAATATGTCACAGATTTCATAGTTTCTATGAGAAACATAAATAGTTTTAAAAGAGGTATCAGTAAAGGCCTTTAAGTAATGGAGAGGAATTAGTTGATCAGTCAATTAACATGTATTTATTTAGCATCTTTGATGTGTCTCATGCTGAACTAAGAGCTATAAAGAATGACATAGTTCTGAACTAGGAGAATGAGATATGAATGGAAATGAAGGGAGAGTATAATGGTCCCAAGAAAGAGCACCCAACTGAGCCCTGGATTCTCATCCCAGCTACATCACCCAGTGCCCTGTAACTAACACTGATCAAATTGTTAAATTGCTCTGAGCCCATTCTCTCTGTCTTTAAATGAGAAATAAATAAAATAATCCACATAAAACTCTTAGCAAGATCCCTGACCCATAAAAATTTCACTAATTGCTAGTACTATTTTTACAGTCACTTGCTTTGTGATTTGGGGTAAACACTGAGATTCGCAGAGTGTAAGTTTCCTTAAAGCTCCCTTAGGGACCACAAAAAGTATGAGAGAGGTCCTAGGGAAGAAAGGTAAGTGAAACTGAGTACCTTAAAGGAAGACAACACATGAATAATCATTAACATACTGTGTGACTGTCATTATGCTACACAGATACATATAAACATGAATTACATTTATAACCTCCTAAAAACTCTATGGAGCAGATTACTTTAGACCTCATTATGCAGGTGAGGGAACTAAGGTTATAAATCTCAAGTAATTTTTCCAAGCTCACTAAACTTGTGAGTGGCCCAGCCAGGTTCAAGCCAAGCAGATGGACTTCAGAGCAAGTCCTGGTATACTGCACTTCCTTGCTATTAAAAAATTAAAAGAGAGAAGAAGGAAGGAAGGAAAGGAGGAAGGAAGGAGGGAGGGAAGGAAGGAAGTACCGAAGCAGTGAGGGAGGGAAGGAGGAAGGGAGGAAAGGAAAGAAGGCACGGTTAATTTAGTTTAAAAATGTATTGAAGGTAAAGCAATTATACCCCAATAAAGATGTTAAAAAAAAAAAAATGTATTGAGGGATCACTATATATCAGGAACTGTGTTAGATGCTGGAGTTACAAATATGAATACACTAAACATGATCCCAACTCTTCAGAAGTAGAAGCAGACATGTGAAGAGGTTGGTGCAAGGATAATGGTAAAAGTATATCCAAGGTCAGAAGGTAGCTCAGCAGTGATTAACTGATTTGCTCTGTGGGGAGGAGGGCCAAGGATGTCCTGGATCTTGGGATAAGGAAGGGCTTCACAGAGGAGGTATACCTGAAAAGTGTTTGAAGTGTTAAATAGGCAATTTCCACATTGTCAAGGGAAGAGGGGCATTGTGGGTAGAGGGGACAATACATCTGAAGGAATATAATTATGAACCAGCATAGGGTATTTTAGAGACAACATACAGTTTCAGCACTTCCAGGACATTGAATGAAGAGCCAGGAGGTTGACCTCTCT
Organism: Phocoena phocoena; assembly: GCF_963924675.1. Classification (NCBI taxonomy): domain Eukaryota; kingdom Metazoa; phylum Chordata; class Mammalia; order Artiodactyla; family Phocoenidae; genus Phocoena; species Phocoena phocoena. The sequence goes on along the minus strand of NC_089237.1, from coordinate 33,919,581 downwards.
ACCATTTAGGACATCTAGAAGTCTCATCAAAGGCTCTATTTAACCAAAACACACATACTACACTGTTTTAAATATTGGAATTTAACCTGATTAAAAATGACATTTTCAAGCCATAGACAAAAAATCTTGACATGAAAGGCAACTGTGCTTTACACTGCTTTGCAATAGTACATTCAGTGAACACTAGACTGTTCCCTAAGTGACCTCCACTTAACCAACATGCTTGTAAACTCTCATTCCAATCTCTCTGTAATACCCACTGACTGATGCTCGTGACAGTTGAATACTCATAGCTAGTAGGCAGTTCTCTAGTGTGTCCATGCATTTCTGAAACCATTAGATCAATTAGGAATATATTTGGCAGTAAGAATCAGAAAGCACCAAGGAATTGTTTTCCTCACTTTATAAGAAGTCAGAGGTAGGCAGTTACAGTTCAGTAACTCAAGACCCTACAGTCAAGAACATGGGATTGCACTAGCCTCTCCTTTATGTCACAAAATGGTTGCTGAAACTCCAGCTATCATGCCCAGTTCCTCCTTAACATGGAAGGAAAAAAGAAGGAGAAAAAAAGAGGTAAGGGTAATACTAATTACATTGTCTTATTTTTTTTTTGTTATTATTGGGTTTTTTTATTAGAAAAGCAAAAGATTCTTCAAAAACTAGTACAATAGCTTTACAAATGTTGTTGAATTAGGTGTATGAGGGAAAATGTAAAACATTTGGGAAGAAATCATGAAAATCTAAAAAAAAGTCTGTACTCAAATTGCTTGATATTTGTCATTAAGTTCTTGTTCCCTTCAAAGATACCAAAATTGAAATTTTGAAAGATGCACTACTGGTGTGTTTTATGCAAGAAAAAAACAAACAAACAAGGGACTTCATTGGGTGTAATGATACCCAAAGAAAGCCCTTGACCCTATATCAAAGGACTGGCAAATAAATGGGAATTTATATCCTTTGGTTAAAATAAAACAAAGTATATATGTATACTTTCATAAGAGTCTCTTCTTTGACTTTTGGATTAACCAATTACTTCATTCATTCACTCATTTATTCATCTATTTATTTAACAAACATCAATGAGCAACTGCTCTGTGCCAGCCAGCACAAGATGCCAGGGCTACACAGATGAACAAAGCATAATCCTATCTGGAAAATACAGAAAACCAACGCTAGAGATATTTTTAAAAATACCAGGGAAACTCAAGTGAGTTGGGGAACTTTACTTCCTAACACGAAAAGAGAAATACTTTAGCAACCAATCCCTGCCACCCATTACTGAATGAAGTGAACAACTTGTGCTTCAAGTAATTTATAAGGATCACAGGGGAAATTGTAACAGAGTTTTTAAAAAATATTTATCTCCAAAAGTATTACCTGTGTTATTTAAAATGCACACCATCACATTTGAAACACGACTATCATGCGCTAACTGCAAAGAGAATAAAACTGTTTTGTTGGGCTTAGCACTTTCCAAAGCTCTGGGAGTTGATTGTCAAAATAAAAACCTATTGTTCTGGGAGAGGTGAACAGCAGGAACGTCAAGAGTCCTGGAGAAGATTATTCATTTGCAGTCCTATTTGGCAGGATGTCAAATTTCTGAGTATTTCCGTGCCCAGAAACACTGAAGTCACAATGTTTGGTTTGATCAATTTTCGCCTCCTTGGCCTCTCCTCACCAGTCAGGGCAATTTACCATGCCGGGTCTGCCTCTAGGCTCTGCTTGCATTTTTAATGAGGATATTGCTTCCTTCTCCCTCGCCTCTGAGATATCTTTGTTATGCTTGAGTGGATTCAAGATCGTGTAGAAGTAACGGAATTAAGCTGTCAGCACAGCTCTGCTTAATATGTTTTTAGTCTGCCTTTGTTTGAGGGATTCATTTTTCTTAAATTCTCAGTGCTCTTCAGCACCACTGAACAGAATAACATTAGTGTGCATTTGTCATTATATCACTAGTTAGACATGCCCTTCTTTCACAGGAGAAAACTCAGAGCAATAGCACTCATTAACTACTTACATTAAAGCCTCGACAAAAGCCAGGATGGAGTGTGAAAACTCATTTACACCTGCTGGAAGGGGATCATTAGCCAACTGAACGATGAGAAGAGGTGCATGCTTAGGACTGGGAAGGACAAGAGGGTCACAGAATTTGACTTCTTGAAGCTTTTAATGCCAGTGATGTGGGGGCACTTAAGGATTCTTATCCCAGACTCAGAATTAGTTCTATGGCAAGCCTGAAGTGACACAGCCCTGAATTACTTTAGGGATTTTTCTCCATTCTAAGAAGGGCAAGGTCAAGAATATGCTTTTGATTAGAAAGTGCCAAGCATGATGATTAGCAAACCATTCTTAAATTTGGCATGCTTTGCTTTAAGAGTCCTCATGGTGTGGGGTGATTTCTTCCTCTTCTATATTTCTCTTTTATTGTGAGGAGTGAAGTTGGAAGACAACATGGTCACATTGTTTCTGTTTTAATGGAAATAAGAGATCCACAATTAAGGACAAAGAAAATTCAACACACTGAATTATAGACCACCTAGTCTAATGCTCTAGGTAGGAAGGGCCTGCATGCATCCTTACCATCAAAACAGTAGGCATAGAGGATGCTCCTCCACTGTCCCTCCCTTCTCCCTCTCCTCATTCTAATTCTCATCTTCTGTTCTACAAATAGGCAGATATGGGCAGAGATGCAAATGCATTGTCAACACTGTGTTCCTCTAGACAATGTAATGCCAGTTTTCCCTCCTTCTTATAGGTGTCCCCCAATCTCTATAAATGACTCTCTCTTAAGTTTCTCCTAAAAGCAGGATGTATACACCATCCATGAGATTCCCTACTCACACACATTTCTCATTCCTGCTCTTCTCCTCCTTCTTATGTGACCTGAGGGCAGGAAACGAGGAGAGCAATTTCATCTGGTTCTTAACAAAGCCTGAGGGACACGTGTGGCCCCAGTTCTTGTGACTCCTCACCTCTTTCCTTAGAATGTTTTGTACCTGATGCACCTTTATCCCAAGTTTTGGACCACTGTTAGCAGCCAGAGAAAAGAGGTAAAATTCCATTTAACATTTCTTCCATTAGTCTGAAAATAATACAGAATACCTGCCCTCCTTGTTGGCAGTTTTAATGATGTAACCCTCTTTTGGATTCAGCAATTACACCAGCTCAAATCTTGACCCAAATGTATGGCTGAACAAGTGAAGGTGCTGAAGATATAGGACTCCCTAAGGAGACTTTGGAAGAATGACCTCCACCTCCAAGCCCAGCAAACATCTGCTTCTGACACTTTCTCACAAATCACAACAATCTGCCTGGAAGGGAAGGGAGGATGGGAGAGTTTGACAGGTCTGTGTGTTTTTTGGTTGAATAATCACTGCTATCTTAACTGTTTAATTAGAGAAGAAAGGAAAATGCTTGCTTTCAGGATGAAGGATGAGGGAAGTTACCTAGCCTGAAAAATATGCTTTTTTTGTTTTTCTCCAGAGCTTTTGGTTTGTCATCAGAGTCATCAACCTTACTTATTTCTTCTGATAAAAGGGAGGTTGAGGATTGAGGACAATTTTTAAAGTTTATCAGCAAAATTTCTCTAAAGGAGTTTTGACTGGGTGCTGGTTCTGACTTGGGCTGAGAGTGACTACAGATGCACTGCAAGGAGAGGAAGGGAAGGGAGCCTTGGAGAACTTCATTTCAGTTACAGAATGTGAGTCTTCAAAGGAGAAGTGTGTAGTTGTCCTAGAAGGGACCAAAAAATTGGCTCAGCCCTGCAAAGAGAATCCAATAATTCCTTTTACATAACCAATTTCCTCCCCAGAGCCCAAAAAAGATTGCAAGTTGAATCCAAATGTTATTATTTATTTGTTTTTTTAAATTTATTTTCCCAATCAACTTTGTACTTGCCCAGAGAAAATAAGTCTCAGAAGAATCACATGTGGAGTGATCCAAGGGGAGAACTTCAAGATGACGGAGGAGTAAGACGTGGAGATCACCTTCCTCCCCATAAATACATAAAAAATTCACCTACATGTGGAACAACTCTTACAGAACACCTACTGAATGCTGGCAGAAGACCTCAGACTTCCCAAAAGTCAAGAAAATTCCCACGTTCCTGGGTAGGGCAAAAGAAAAAAGAAAAAACAGAGACAAAAGAATAGGGGTGGGACCTGCTCCTCTGGGAGGGAGCTGTGAAGGAGGGAAAGTTTCCACAACTAGGAAGCCCCTTCACTCTCAGGGACAGGCAGAGGGAAACTTCAGAGCCACAGAGGAGAGGACAGCAAACAAGGGTGCAGAGGGCAAAGCAGACAGATTCCCACACAGAGGATTGGTGCTGACCAGTACTCACCAGACTGAGATGCTTGTCTGTTCACCTGCCAGGGTGGGTGGGGGCTGGGAGCTGAAGCTCGGGATTTGGAGGTCAGACCCCAGGGAGAGGACTGGGTTTGGCTGTGTGAAGACAGTCTGAGGGCCTAGTGAGCCACAGCTAGCCAGAAGGGAGTCCGGGTAAAAGTCTGGACCTGCCTAAGAGGCAAGAGACCATTGTTTCGGGGTGCGCAAGGAGAGGGAATTCCTTTCCCGTGTGCCCACAGTAGGCAGAGCACTGCTTAAGTGAGCTCCAGAGAAAGGCATGAGCTGTTGCTATCAACTTGGACCCTGGAGGCAGGCACGCACCACTAACACTGCCTCCACTTCCACCAAGAATCCTGTGTGCAAGCGCAGGTCACTACCCACACCGCCCTGAGAACCTATGCAGCACACCACTGCCAGGGTCCCATGATCCAGGACTAACTTCCCTGGGAGAACACAGTGTACCTCAGGCTGTTGCACTGTCATGCTGGCCTCTGCTGCTGCAGGCTCACCCCACATTCCAATTATGACTACCATACCCCTCCCTCTCCCTGGCCTGAGTGAGCAAGAGTGCCCTAATCAGCTGCTGCGTTAACCTGCTCCTGTTTGGGTGGGGAAAAGACACCCGAGGACAGACTACACACAGAGGCTGGGCCAAAACCAAAGCTCAACCCCAGGAGCTGTGCAAACAAAGAAGAGAAAGGGAAATTTCTCCTTGAAACCTCAGGATCAGCAGATTAAATCCCCACAATCAACTTGATAAAACACTGCATTGGTGGAATACCTGAATTGAAAATGAATGTTCCCAAAATTGAGGTGGTGGACTTTGGGAGCAAATGTAGACATGGGGTTTGCTTTCTGTGTTTGATTTGTTTTTGGATTTATGTTTATCTTAGTATAGTTTTTAGTGCTTGTTTTCACTAATAGGTTTGTTTATTGGTTTGGTTGCTATCTTCCTTTTTTTTAATTCTCTCTTTGTTGGTGTGTGTGTGTATGTTTCTTTGTGTGAATTGGTCTGTTTAGATTTGCTTTTACCTTTTATCTTAAGGTTCTGCCTGTTCTTTTTTGTTTGTTTCTTTTTTTTGTTGAGAGTGTGTGTGTGTGTGTATGTTTCTTGGTGAGATTTTGTCTGTTTAGATTTGCTTTTACCTTTTATCTTAAGGTTCTGCCTGTTCTTTTTTGTTTGTTTCTTTTTTTTGTTGAGAGTGTGTGTGTGTGTGTGTGTGTGTGTGTATGTTTCTTGGTGTGATTTTGTCTGTTTAGTTTTGCTGTTGCCATTTGTTTTGGGGTTCTGTCTGCTCCTTTTTTTTTTTTCTTCCTTTTCCTCCATGCTATGCAGCTGGAAGGGTCTTGGTGCTGCAGCCGGGGGTTGGGCCTAAGCCTCCAAGGTGGGAGAGCCGAGTCCAGGACACTGGAGCACCAGAAACCTCCCAGCCTCATGCAATATTAATTGGACAGAGCTCTCCCAGAGATCTCCATCTCAACCTTAAGACCCAGTTCCACTAAGACCAGCAAGCTCAAGTGCTGGACACCCCATGCCAAACAAATAGCAAGACAGGAACACAACCCCACCAATTAGCAAACAGACGGCCTAAACTCATACTAAGTTCACAGACACCCCAAAACACACCACCGAATACAGCCCTGTCCACAAGAGGTACAAGATCCAGCCCCACCCACCAGAACACAGGCACCAGTTCCCACCATGAGGAAGCCTACACAAGCCACTGAACCAACATCACCCCCTGGGGGCAGACAGCAAAAAAACAGGAACTACGAACCTGCAGCCTGCGGAAAGGAGGCCACAAACACAGTAAGTTAAACAAAATGAGAAGACAAAGAAATATGCAGCAGATGAAGAAGCAAACAAATGAAGAGGAAATAGGCAGTCTACCTGAAAAAGAATTCAGATGATGATCGTAAAGATGATACAAAATCTCAGAAACAGAATGGAGAAAATAAAAGAAATGTTTAACAGGACCTAGAAGAACTAAAGAGCAAACAAATCATGATGAACAACACAATAAATGAAATTAAATATACTCTAGAAGGAATCAACAGTAGAATAAGTGAGGCAGTAAAATGGATAAGCAACCTGCAAGATAGAATAGTGGAAATAACTGCCACAGAGCAAAATAAAGAAAAAAAGAATGAAAAGAATTGAGGACAGTCTCAGAGACCTCTGGGACAACATTAAACTTAACAACATTCGAATTATAGGGGTCCTAGAAGAAGAAGAAGAGAAAAGGAAAGGGACTGAGAAAATATTTGAAGAGATTATAGTTAAAAACTTCCCTAACATGGGAAAGGAAATAGTCATTCAAGTACAGGAAGCGCAGAGAGTCACAAGCAGGATAAACTTAAGGAGAAACATGCCAAGACATGTATTAATCAAACTATTGAAAATTAAATACAAAGAAAAAATATTAAAAGTAGCAAGGAAAAAGCAACAAATAACATACAAGGGACTCCCAATAAGATGAACAGCTGATCTTTCAGCAGAAACTCTGCAAGCCAGAAGGGGGTGGCAGGACATATTTAAAGTGATGAAGGGGAAAAACCTACAACCAAGATTACTCTACCCAGCAAGGATATCATTCAGATTCAATGGAGAAATTAAAACCTTTACAGACAAGCAAAAGTTAAGAGAATTCAGCACCACCAAACCAGCTATACAACACATGCTAAAGGAACCTCTGTAAGTGGAAAACACAAGAGAAGGAAAAGACCTAAAAAACAAACCCAAAACAATTTTAAAAAATGGTAATAGAAACATACATATTGATAATTACCTCAAATGGGAATGGAGTAAACACTCCAACCAAAAGACATAGACTGGCTGAATGTATACAAGAACAAGACCTCTATATATGCTGTATAAAAGAGACCCACTTCAGATCTAGAGAAACATACAGACTGAAAATCAGGGAATAGAAAAAGATATTCCATGCAAATGGAAATCAAAAGCAAGTTAGAGTAACAATACTTATATCAAACAGAATAGACTTTTAAATAAAGAGTATTACAAGAGATAAAGGACACTATATAATGATCAAGGGATCAATCCAAAAAGAAGATATAACAATTGTAAATATGTATGCATCCAACACAGAAGCACCTCAATACATAAGGCAAATGCTAACAGCCATAAAAGGGGAAATTGACAGTAATACAATCATAGTAGGGGACTTAAACACCCCAGTTTCACCAATGGACAGATCATCCAAAATGAAAATAAATAAGGAAACACAGCTTTAAATGACACACTAGGTCAGATGGACTTAATTGATACTTATAGGACATTCCATCCAAAAACAACAGAATACACTTTCTTTGCAAGTGCACATCGAACATTCTCCAGGATAGATCATAGCTTGGGTCACAAATCAAGCCTCAGCAAATTTAAGAAAATGGTAATTGTATCAAGTATCTTTTCCAACCACAATGCTATGAGACTAGATATCAATTACAGGAAAAAAATCTGTAAAAAGTACAAACAAATGGAGGCTAAACAAATACACTACTAAATAACCAAGAGATCACTGAAGAAAACAAGAGAAATAAAAAAATACCTAGAAACAAATGACAATGAAATCAGGACAACCCAAAACCTATGGGATGCAGCAAAAGCAGTTCTAAGAGGGAAGTTTATAGCAATACAACCCTACCTCAAGAAACAAGAAACATCTCAAATAAACAACGTAACCTTACACTTAAAGCAATTAGAGAAAGAACAACAACAACAACAAAAACCCCATAGTTAGCAGAAAGAAAGAAATCATAAAGATCAGATCAGAAATAAATGAAAAAGAAATGAAGAGATCAATAAAGCTAAAAACTGGTGCTTTGAGAAGATAAACAAAATTAATAAACCATTAGCCAGACTCATCAAGAAAAAAGGGAAAAGGCCCAAATCTACAGAATTAGAAAAGAAAAATAAGTAACAACTGACACTGCAGAAACACAAAGGGTCATGAGACACTACTACAAGCAACTCTATGCCAATAACATGGACAAACTGGAAGAAGTGGACAAATTCTTTGAAAAGTACAACCTTCCAAGACTGAACCAGGAAGAAATAGAAAATATGAACAGACCGATCACAAGCACTGAAATTGAAAGTGTGATTAAAAATCCTCCAACAAACAAAAGCTCAGGGCCAAATGGCTTCACAGGTGAATTCTATCAAACATTTAGAGAAGAGCTAACATCGATACTTCTCAAACTCTTCCAAAATATGGCAGAGGGAGTAGCACTCCCAAACTTATTGTTCAAGGTATCATCATCCTGATACCAAAACCAGACAAACATATCACAAAATAAGAGAACTACAGGCCAATATCACAGATGAACAGAGATGCAAAAATCCTCAACAAAATACTAGCAAACAGTATCCAACAGCACATTCAAAGGATTATACACCATGATCAAATGGGGTTTATCCCAGGAATGCAAGGATTCTTCAGTACAGGCAAATCAATCATGTGATACACCATATTAACAACTGAAGGATTAAAAACCACATGATAATCTTAATAGATGCAGAAAAAAGTTTTGAACAAAATTCAACACCCATTTATGATAAAAATTCTCCAGAAAGTGGGTATAGAGGGAACCTACCTCAACATAATAAAGACGATATATGACAAATCCATAGCCGACATTGTTCTCAATCATGAAAAACTGAAACCATTTCCTCTAAGATCAGGAACAAGACAAGGGTACCCACTCTCACCAGTATTATTCAACATAGCTTTGGAATTTTTAGCCACGGCAGTCAGAGAAGAAAAGGAAATAAAAGAAATCAAATCAGAAAAGAAGAAGTAAAACTTTCACTGCTCACAGATGACATGATACTATACATAGAGAATCCTAAAGATGCTAAGAGAAAACTACTAGAGCTAATTGGTGAATTTGGTGAGGTAGCAGGATACAAAATTAATGCACAGAAATCGCTTGCATTTCTATACACTAACAGTGAAAAATCTGAAAGAGAAATTAAGAAAACACTCCCATTTAACATTGCAACAAAAAGAATAAAATACCTAGGGCTAAACATACCCAAGGAGAAAAAAGACCTGTATGCAGAAAACTATAAGAGACTGATGAAAGAAAACAAAGATGATACAAACAGATGGAGACATATACAATGTTCTTGGATTGGAAGAATCAACATTGTGAAAATGACTATACTACTCAAAGCAATCTACAGATTCCATGCAATTCCTATCAACCTACCAATGGCATTTTCCACAAAGCTAGAACAAAAAAATTTACAATTTGTATGGAAACACAAAAGACCTTGAATAGCCAAAGCAAACTTGAGAAAGAAAAATGGAGCTTGAGGGATCAGGCTCCCTGATTTCAGACTATACTACAAAGCTACAGTAATCAAGACAGTATAGTACTGGCACAAAAACAGAAATATAGATCAATGGAACAGGATAGAAGGTCCAGAGATAAGCCCACACACATATGGTCACTACATCTTTGACAAAGGAGGCAAGGTTTTAAAATGGAGAAAAGACAGCCTCTTCAATAAGTGATGCTGGGAAAACTGGACAGCTACATGTAAAAGAATGAAATTGGAACACTCCCTAACACCATACACAAAAATAAACTCAAAATGGATTAAAGACCTATATGTAAGACCAGACACTATAAAACTCTTAGAGGAAAATATAGGCAGAACACTCTATGACATAAATCACAGCAAGATCCTTTTTGACCAACATCCTAGCTTAATGGAAATAAAAACAAAAATAAACAAATGGGACCTAATTAAACTTCAAAGCTTTTGCACAGCAAAGGAAACCATAAACAAGACAAAAAGACAACCCTCAGAATGAGAGAAAGTATTTGCAAATGAAGCAACTGACAAAGAATTAATCTACAAAATATACAGGCAACTTATGCAGCTCAATATCAGAAAAACAAACAACCCAATCCAAAAATGGGTGGAAGACCTAAACAAACATTTCTCCAAAGAAGATATACAGATTGCCAACAAACACATGAAAGGTTGCTCAACATCACTAATCATACAAATACAAATGGAAACCACAATCAGGTATCCCCTCACACTTGTCAGTATGGCCATCATCAAAAAATCTATAAACAATAAATGCTGGAGAGCATGTGGAGAAATGGAAACCCTCTTGTACTGTTTGTAGGAATGTAAATTGATACAGTCACTATGGAGAACAGTGTGGAGGTTCCTTAAAAAACTAAAAATAGAACTTCTATATGACCCAGCAATCTTACTACTGGGCATATACCCTGAGAACCATAATTCAAAAAGAGACGTATCCCAATGTTCATTGCAGCACTATTTATAATAGCCAGGAAATGGAAGCAACCTAAGTGTCCATCCACAGATGAAAGGATAAAGAAGATGTGGCACATATATACAGTGGAATATTACTCAGCCATAGAAAGAAGCAAAATTGAGTTATTTGTAGTGAGGTGGTTGGACCTAGATTCTGTCATACAGAATTAAGTAAGTCAGAAAGAGAAAACCAGTACCATATGCTAACATATCTATATGGAATCTAAAAAAAAAAAAATGTTTCTGCTGAACCTAGGGACAGGACAGGAATAAAGATGCAGATGTAGAGAATGGACTTGAAGACATGGGTTGGGGGGAAAGGGTAAGCTGGGATGAAGAGAGAGAGTAGCATTGACACATATATGCTACCTAATGTAAAATAGCTAGTGGGAAGAAGCTGCACAGCACAGGGAGATCAGCTCGGTTCTTTGTGACTACCTAGAGGGGTGGTATAGCGAGGGTTGGAGGGAGGTGCAAGAGAGAGGGGATATGGGGATATATGTATACATATAGCTGATTCACTTTGTTTTACAGCATAAAATAGCACCACATTTTAAAGCAATTATACTCCAATAAAGATGTAAAAGAAAAAGAAAAAGCCCATGTGACAAATCATAGGGTAGAAGAAACCCCTCAACTCAGAAACACTCACATTTTGTGTTTGCTTGTATTGTGGATAAATGATAATACCGACAAACTTAAAATACTTCCATGAAAGCTCTTAATAATTTCTCAAATTTCTGTAACTCTTCACAGATGATAAATTACTGTCCCGCATATATCCTCATTTAGACACTAGAACAATCCTGTAAAATTACCATTTGTTATGTCCAGTTTTACAGAGTAGTAAGCAAATGCATAAAGTGTAAGGGACCTGCTGAATGTCTCACAGCCAGTCATTGGCAAAGATGGATCTTGAAACCAGGTATCATAAACCCATTTCCCCACACCATATATCCCTCTTTATTATCTCACTGAATTGTCCAGTATCTTCTCTACCTATTCAATTTCATTTTGTAAATGTTTGATACAGAGAGCTGACTGAAGTCAGGGCACTCACTCCATGATCCCCTCAACAGTGACCAACACAGCATTAGACCTTAAATAAACACTTATCTGATAAATGAATGAATGTCTATACCATTTATTGAGAACACATTTTTATTTTTAGATTCTATTCTTTTTTTTCTATTTTGGAAAATACAGATTTTTAAAAGTTAATTGTTATATTTTTATTAATTAATTTTATTGGAGTATAGTTGATTTACGATGTTGTGTTGGTGTGCCTTATGAGGTATTTTTATATGCACAATATTGTGTGATCCTTAAAATACTTCATTAAGTATCATCCCCATTTTATAGGGGAGGAAACTAAGGCCCAGAAAAGTAAGAGAACTTTCCCCATTCACTCACTAGAACGTACAAGTGTATTTGTAGACTGTGTTTATTTCTACATCTTTCCTCTTCTCCCTACATCTCTCCTTACCCAGTCTCTAAATCTGCACCATCCAATATAAGAGTCATTAGTGACCTGTGGCTATGGAGCACTTGAAAGTTGAGTAGTCCAAATGGATATCTGCCTTGAGTGCACAGTAGACACAAGATTTCAAAGACTTAATATGAAAATATGATTGGAAGATATATTGTTGATATTTTATGTTGATCACATGTTAAAGTTATAATGTTTTAGATAAAGTTAAATAAAATACATCATTAAATTAATTTCTTCTTTCTCTTTTTACTATTTATTTTGTGGCTACTGGAAAATTTTAAGTTACATAAATGACCACATTTTTGGCTTATGTTATATTAGAAAGTGCTACTCTAAATATTCCCTGTGACCTTTCAAGTATTACCTTCTCAAATATTCAAGTATATAGCACTTCTTTAAATTTCCAAGTCACTTGAAATATATATCATGAAAGTTAATACTTCCTTACATTTTTTCCTAATTCTTCTATGGAGAAGGAGTTAAGGAACAAAAATATCTCTATAATCTCCTCCTTTTAATTTGATTCAATTGTTGTGTGAATCCAAGTTCTCATTTCTTCCACTGTCCTTCCTCTCCTGCATCTCTGCCTAATAATAATAAGTACATTTTTTAAAGTATCTACTGTTGTATTAATCAAAATGGTTAGAATATGGTGCAGCCACCAATGACCCTAAAATCTTAACAAAAAAAGTTCATTTTTTCACTGGCATAAAACCCACCACAGGTATGGGTTTCTCTCTAAGTATTGGCTTAACATCCCAGGTTACTTTGATTTTATAGCACTTCCATTTCAACACAGCTTTCATCATTATCACTAAGAAGAAGAGTACAGAAGATTTTAAACTTCCACTCAGAAGTGATATGTATCACATTCCCACAATATTCCACTAGCTATAGAGAGCCACATAGCTAGGCTTAACTTTAATGGAATGGAGAAAAACAATTCAATGTATCTAAGGTAGTAGACAACTGAATATTGGTGAATAGTAGTAATGTCTACTATAACTTCTTGCTGAGTGTTGCATAGGTGGCCTTATGTTAAATATCTCCAATTCTCATAACAATCTTCTAAAATGTGTACTAACATCCTTAAACAGAGGAAGAAAAGAGATTAAATAAGTTGCCCAAATTCACAGCAAATCAGTAGCTGAGTCAGGGTTTGGCCAGAACCCAGATCTTTCTGGTTTCAAAACCTGTAAATTCCTAACTTCCTTCTTCACTCTTAGGCTAACGGAATTGTTCATTCTCTCTATGGGTTTCTGTTAGCATTTGGTTCAAACATTTAGCCTTTTAAAATTTATTCTTCATAATTAATTGTCTCTGTGGTTGAATTTCCAGCTATACTCTGAGTTCCTAAAGGAGACGATTATCTTCCTACTTTCTGTGCCTAAAAGAGTATCCAGGGCAGAGTTGTGGCTTAAAAATATTTTTTAATCAAATGACTACATTGATTCATTTTGCAGGGAACACTGTGGAACCACTCAAATGTGCAAAGCTAATTCTATAGATGTTATATAATTTAGAATTCTACCTATATGAAAGGACATTTTATATGACAATCATAAGGGAAGAAGTTTATACAGAATAATCAGGTTCTAATTAAGAAAATAAAGACAATTGAAAGAGTAGTTCTTGAGGAAAAATGTGTCAGTGAGAGTCTAACGGTTACCCCAGTCAAGTCAGTCAAACCCAGGGATCTAAACACAGCCATTGGGCAGGCCAAACTCAGCCTCACTTGAAATAACACTCCTTCTCGGTGGGACTCACACCTCATATTGGAACTTGAACCCACGATCCCTGACTAGGAGGGTACTCAAACCCACTGTCTTTTGATTAAAACTGCTCACCTGGTGTCAGGACTTACTGAAGCTCAGGTTCTTTTGTCTTGTCACAGAAAAAACTTAGCGTGAGGCAAAGCAGCAGGCAAAGAGTGAGTTTATTAACATAGGATGCTTGTGAGCTATACGAGTGGGCTGGCAAGGGAGTGCAACAGCCCCAAGAACAGAGAGGGCCATGCTCTTATGATCAAAGAAAAAGTGGGGAGAGGAGAAGACCACTTTCTTCCTCATTCTTGGGCAGATGTCAAGGCTTACATCATTAGTTCCTCCTTTGGCCCTATATGGTTTAACAAGGACTGTCATGGTGTTATTTAAAGCATCTGCATATTAGCAAAAGGGTGGTAATGTATACTAAAATATGGTAATTTATCTCAGGTTTCAGTATAATGTCCCCTTTCACCTAGCTTTTTTTCCCTTTCACCTATATTTCTGTCTTGGCTACATGCAGAAATGATACTCTTCAAGGACTATTAACATGTAACAAGATTCAGACCCTATAGTTATTGTCTTGTGTTTTAACTATCTGGGTTTGTGGCTTGAGTGTGTCTGACATTTGGATGCACCTGGTCTTCCTTCAAGGTAGTGTAGATTGTCGTTTGGTTACTAGATTCTTTTCTTGAGCAGTCATTAGCTTACAACAATCTCCCAAACTCCCTTAAAATTCCCTTTCTGTTTTTAATCCCCTAGTGGGATTTCTAAACTGACTATTTAATTAACCTACTCTATCCCTATCATACTCATTTGTTTACATATTGTCTATGCTACTTTTAGGCTATAAGGGCAGAGATGAGTAGTTGCAACAGAGGCCATATGGTGGGAAAAGATGAAAATAATAACTAGCCTCTTATAGAAAAAGTTTGCTAACCTCTAGTCAAACCAGAAGTCTTTCCTTGAGAGCTAATCAAAGAGGGCAGCTTTATCAAAGCCATACTTAAATCCAAGAGCTTCATTAGAAAAGGAACTTTTCAATGCCTTCCCACTAGGGACAAATAACAACACACCTGTAGTCAAGGAAAATTGTATTTTTTGGCTCATTGCAGCAAGAAAGAGAACACAGCATGGAAACTGTAAGGTGTCTCAGAAAGAGAGTACTAGAAGGGGCTTGTTGTAGGATTTGTGCATGTGTTCGGTAGTTTGGGGCGGGGGTGTTTAAGATGGTATAGTTTTGCTGTGTATTAGGAGCAGTCAGAAAGTGGGGAAAAATCTGAATCATTATCTGTATTAGTCAAGCTTCTCCAGAGAAACAGATTGAATGGTGCCCATCCATATTGGGGAAGGCAATCTGCTTTACAGTGTCCACCAATCCAAATGCTAATCTCATCCATAGATATTCTCAGAGAAACATCCAGAAATAATGTTTAATCTGAGCCCCTGTAACCAGTCAAGTTGACACTTAAAATTAACCACCACAATATTTTACCAACTTTTATCTATAAGGTAAGGGGGATGGAGCAGAGTGAAACCGTAGATAAAGCAGCAGTCACTCATATTAGCTGAACAGGGAGATGTTTGATCACTGCTGTAGTTTGGACAGTGTTGTTTTTGTCTGTGACTCTGGTGACAAAGTGGTACTGTTTTGACTTGTTCCAGGATGGTCAGAGTGACCTTTTCTGATACTGGGTCCTGTGAAATTATTTATGTTCAACGGGAGAACACCATGGCCCAACTCAGGTACAGTAGTCAAGGACAAATTTTCTCACATTCAGAACCTCACCTCTCTGTCTTTGGCCACTGCTCTCCTCTTTCTCAATCTCTCCCTTTATTTCTAGTAGAGACAATAGGTCACTTGACTCAGCAAACTGAATGAATTTAGAGCAATATCCTTATATAGAGTCAAAAAAATGTGTTCAACAAAAAGCAATCTCACCTCAAATTAAGGAGGGAACTTAATTTCTTGTAAAGAGTACATTAAGTCCCCTACATACGGATGAGTTCCATTCTGAGAGTGCGTTCGTAAGTCCAATTTGTTTGTAAATCCAACAAAGTTAGCCTAGATACCCAGCTAACACAGTCGGCTATATAGTACTGTGCTGTAGTAGGTTTACAATACTTTTCACACAAATAATACATAGAAAACAAGCAAACACAAAAAATAAAGAAAACACTTCTAATCTTACAGTGCAGTACCTTGAAAGGTACAGTAGTACAGCACAACAGCTGGCATCGAGTGACTGGCATCGAGTGAACAGGCAAGAAGAGTTACTGACCGGAGGAGGGAGAGGACGTGGGAGATGGTAGAGCTGAAGGATCAGATCGTCAGCAATAGGAGATGGAGAGCAAGCTGCAATTTCACTCATGGCTGACACTGTTGGTACAGGTTCTGGTTTCTTGCTGGATTCAATTCTATCTACCCTCTTGAAAAAACAATCCAGTGATGTCTGGATAGTAGCTCTTTTTTTTCTCATCATATATGACACGGTAGCCCTGGATTGCATTCTGAATGGCTGCTTCAACCTTTGGGTATTGTTCTATGTTTGGGTCCTATGCCTCAAAAACTAACAGTGCCTCCTCAAATAAAGAAAATCCCCTTGCCATTTCCTGTGTCGTGAATCTGTTTTTTTAGCTACTTCTTCCTCTTGTCTCTCTTTGTCCTTTCTCTGGGCCTCCAATTCCATCAGCTCTTCATTAGTAAGCTCCTCGTGTTGCACAGCAACAGTACTGTACAGTAAAGTACACAAAAGCACAACCATTTGTAGAGGATGCATGCACATGACAATGTACGCCAGACATGGGAACTAACTTATGTGACTGGACATGAGAATGCACGTTTGCATCTTTGAAAGTTCACAGTTTGAAGGTTCATATGTAGTGGACTTAATGTAGGTGCTTTGAAGACAGACATAACAGAGTTTAAAATCTGAGCTTCACCATTTTCAATGATATTTTCAAAAAAAATCTCAAAATAACTTTATTTTTCTTCATAAGCCTTATTAAGCTTAAATAAATAAGCCTTATTTTTCTTATATGTAAAACTATAAAATTGTTATAAGGATTATGTAAAATAATTTTTGTATAAGCACAAAGTACAATGTCTATCATGTAGGAATTTTTCAACAAATAATAGCTATTATTACTACCAAATAATGATGGGCACTTCCTGCATCAAATGTTTCATTTTAATGAACACAAATAATAAAGTGACAACAAATGTGGTGCTGTTAATTGGTAGAGAACAAGTGTACCCTTTTTGGTGATAGATTGTTAGTGACCTAGAAAAAATATTGCAAAATAGTGTTTAGTTCATGCTCCCAATTTTCATGAATAAAATGTCTTTGAATATTGGAAAAGTTGACTGTTTTACACACATATTACTGATTTATAGTTCTTCTTCTGTATGTTGAACACTCATATTCTTTGACCATTTTTATCAGATTATTGATTTTTTTCCCTACATTACCAAAACCAAAATAAATCATTGGAAAGGGAACTTGTCGATCACCTTTCTTTCAAAAATTCCCTGTAGTGACGTATTGACACGAGGGTTGTCACTTTATCTTAACTACTTGGCTCCTACTTTATGGTTCATGTTGTAATGTTGACAATGAAAGAAAATTACAATTTAAAAAATATTATAGTACCAAGAGGAGCTAATCTTGACTGTGAGCTGTAGAAAACAGGTAGGTTGAACCAACAAAAGGAGAATACTATGGGCCATCTGGTTTTTAGTGAATTGTTCTTAGAGCCGACAAATATGTTATGAGTCATTAAAAACTCTTTAGTTGACCATACATAAATTATGGCCCTAATTAGTTGGTTCAGTTTTGCTATGGGTGGTTTATGAGGCACCAGGCAGAAAAGACCAGCTCCTGCCTGACTTCAGATTGAGTTCACATTAGAATATTGGCAACCGAGCAAATATATCTCAATCACATGTTCCACTAATATCAGAAGAATGTGGCATGAATTCCATATAGTGAAAAAGTAGGCCAAGGAATTTTGGGTGACATAGAGCACATGGAAACCTAGAGGACTATGACAGCCCTACTGGAATCCTGCCATTTTACCAAGTGCTCAATAACAGATGGGATGTTAAAAAAAAAAACAAATCCCATGTATATTTTTCTTAATGGTTGCCATGGGATACAATTAACATATTTGTAATACAATAAACCATAGCCAAGAGTTAAAAAAATAAAATGTGAAACATCATAATCATCTATTCAAATGAGTTCAGAGAGTTCACAGGACACACATTTTTAGTGACTTAAAATT
Source organism: Phocoena phocoena (assembly GCF_963924675.1). Classification (NCBI taxonomy): domain Eukaryota; kingdom Metazoa; phylum Chordata; class Mammalia; order Artiodactyla; family Phocoenidae; genus Phocoena; species Phocoena phocoena. Next base: position 33,901,370 of record NC_089237.1, on the reverse strand, counting down.
TGGGGTGGAAACTAATACCTAGGGTTTTAGAATTCCTAGGAGAAACAATCAGAAAGAAAATAATTTTATTTCCCCCCTAAAATAGTACTTGTGTTGAACTCTGAGGCATGAGATTGAAAGCATATTTCCTCATGTAAGACTCTCACAGTTGATGGTAGAGGCATAAGTAAACAGATAACAAAATTTTATGACAAGAACTAGGCTAAATTACATATAGAGTAGGTCTGGAACACAAAAAAGTAGTGATCATCATCTGGGGAAAATTTGTCAGAAAAGAGGATGCTGTTGAGACCCCACCAAATCCCTGTCTGCTGAAAATGCTGGCTGATGACAATTTACAGCTCCCCTTTTCTCTAGAGAATTAGATAATTTGTTTAAAGGAGAACTGCCTCCTTGATACATTCTGTGTATACTCCCAGATCTTGGCCAATAACTGTTTGAAGTTAGGAAAAGCATATTCCCCTTGCCTCAAGATTGGGCATACTCTGGGGTGCAGTCTGTGCTCCAGACTTTACCCAAGGGATCAGATGGAAGCTAGTCTCCAGCTGACACCACCTCTTGCTTAGTTCATCTTGCCCTACTCTTCCATTACTCCCCTTCTCCTGTGAGCACTCTCCCAATAATTCCATTGTACAGGAATTCTTATCTCAGGAGTCATTTCCAGGGGGTCCTACCTAAGACAGCTTTTTTTGTGATCCAACAGAGCAAGCTAAGTGTTAAGGTACATGTATCTTTTCAACTGATAATAAATTCAACTATAGGGATGAAAATATTTTCCCCATCAACATGTCCCTCTTTATCCTGTATAAAGGTAAATACTGTCTAGACTGTAGTGCATTAGAAGTCAATCACTTCTTTGATATACACTTGGTCCTTTTTCTCCCCACAAATATCAGTATAGAAAATCTACTTAGTTATTTGTACTTAATTTGCCTTTTTAGCCCAGGCTTCTAAATTTAATGTCAAGTATATGATGCTTATTTTATGTTTGAAAGATCAAGTCTACTGTTATCAAAAAACGCTTCCTTATAATCCAGGAGCTCTTGATTTTTATGATAGTAATTGAATAGCATCACCAACTTCTACTTTTGGGATAGCCTAAAGTGCTAAATAAATTATGGGAGTTCTGTTGATACTCCCAGGGGGTACTCTGAAGAGCAGAGTAAAGTAGTTGCTGTTTGCTTATCTCCCACTACTCCAGCTCTCTGTCCCTTTTCAAATGAGAGAAGAGATTTAACAAATCACTTAAGCCTGAATCCCCACCACATGTTTGAATCCCCACCACATGCTTGAATCCACAGTTGAATATCTTGACCTGGTCATTCAAACTATGCATAAACATTCCAGGGTCAGGAAACTGACTCAACATAATACTTTTCACCCTAAAATGATAGAACATTTTAAAATAGAGAATGCTAGAGACAGACAAATCCAGGCTCTTCATTTCATTTGATGAGGTAGCTGAAGATCAGAGATGAGAAATTCCTTCAGTGCTATATAGATACTATTTATGATTTTTCATACAGTGCCACCAGATTATCTTTTCCTGGATTTCCAGTTTTCTCTCCTTGCTCTGTCTTGCTCAAAATAAAAAACCAAAACAATCAAAACACCAAAAACTGACAAAATCATTGTAGCAGATGACAAGTTAGAAAGTCTGTGGCATAGCTCATTAATGCTAGGAGCTCTTTGACTATACACATAAGCAGACTCTGAATATTAAGAATATCTGTCAGATTTATTAGGGAATCTGCCCATGTTGTGAAGCTTCACTTCTGCTTGACTGTGAAAGTCTTAATCATTAATTTGTCTCACCTGATACTTCATAAGATCACCAGATCTCAGAACTTAAATTCCAATTTGGATCTGATGTTATTTCTCAAGAAAATCTAGTCTAAGTCATAAATCCTACAGTTTTAAAGTCAAATATGAAATTTCTATTCTCCTATAAAGTGGCTAACTAGAAACAGCATCCTCAGGACATTTCACGTTTTTAATGCACAGCCTATAAAAATACATTTATTCATTCATTCAAAAAATATTAATGAGAACTTATCAGGTATCAAGCACTGTGCTGATTCAAAAATAAAAGTGCTCCCAGTGTAGTAGGAGGATTGACAAATATAATTATAATACTTGCTGTGCATACAGGCTTTTATGGAAACATATGCATGGGTTCCAGGCACTCCTGCCTCAAGACAAACCCTCACACTGAATAGGATGTGTATATATGTGTGTGGCAAGTTCAAAAATAATTGCATTGAAAATGTGCTAAGTGAAAAGGGGGAAATCATTAAGGCTGCTTGAGTGGGTTTTATGGAGTAAAAGGACTCAAACCGAATCTCAAAGACTAGAAAGGCTTATGCCAAGTGTACCTTGAAGGATCAGGAACTCCAGGTATGGGAATGTCATGCAAATAAGTTTGAAGCTGTAAAACAGCAAGACAAGTTCAAAACCTACAGATTATTCTTTTCAGCTGAAGTGTAAGGCATAGATATCAACGACAAGAGATTAAGAAGTATAGGAAAGAAGGAAACCATCATGGAGAAACTTATCTCCACTGTTGAGAAAGTTTAATTTCATCTTTTAAACAAGAAGGGAGACAGTGAAGGGTTTTAAGTATGTAGGTGATATGGTTAGGTTTCATGTATATATCTACAAACATATAAATATATATTTGCATATATATGTGTATATATTATGTGTATATATAGTATATGTATATGTGATATACACCTGTGTGTGCATATTATAAATATATTTCAAATATATATTTTACAGCATTGTCATTACCATAATTATGTTTTAGAGTATTTGGGAAGAAAGTGTGAATTTTTAAATAGATGATGCTTGAACGACTGGTTAATCAAGCAGGAAAAAGAAGGAAATTGGATTCCCAATTAATATTTAGACAAAAATAAATTTCAGGTAGATTAAAGACCAAAGTATGAAAAGCAAAATCTTTAAATATCCAAAGAATATATAGAAGAATACATTTAAGACCTTAGGGAAGGGTATACTTTTTTAAGAAATGAAAAGGAAAAAGAGTGATACATTTGACTACAGTAAAATGTCAAACCTCTGTTCAAACAAAAGCCCTGTAAATAAATCTAAAAGACAAGGCAGTGTCTGTGAGAGATACATTTGAGATACATGTAACTGACAAAGGACTAATCCATAATGAAGTACACTTAATATCCATTCTAATGGATAAAATTTTAAAAGTATAACAATTCCTCCTATTTTTGAAAAAACAGGAATTCTCACATATTACTGGAGAGAGTAAATGTTGGTACAACCACCAAGGACAACTTGGTCATACTCATGGAGCAGAAAAGGTGTATGTCTTCTTACCCAGCATCTCCACCTGTGAGTGTAGCCCTTAAGACAATGTTAATACATGGAATAAATGCTTCACAACAAATGCTATTCTTTTGTAATCTGATTTGCATCAGCAAAAATATTAAAAACATCTCAAATATCCGTTTACAGGACAATAAATGAATTGTGGTGCATTCATGTAATCTTTTAAGCAGTATAAAGCAATTAAAACAAATGAACTGAAAATGTACTTAACATGAAAAAAATCTCAAAAACCTACAGTTAAACAAAATAAGTATATTGTAAGATGATACGTATATGTGATACCAATTATATACAATTTTAAAACATGAATATTTTTACTATGTAGAATACATAAATATGTAATAATATGCAAAAGCATGCATGGGAATGATAAATACCAAAATTCATGATACTTCTACCTCATCAGCTACCAGTAAATAATTATAATATTTTTTTAACATCTTTTAAAAAAATAAATTTATTTATTTATTTATTTATGGCTGCATTGAGTCTTCGTTGCTGCGCGCAGGTTTTCTCTAGTTGCGGCAACGGGGGGGCTACTTTTCATTCTGGTGCATGGGCTTCTCTCTGCTGTGGCTTCTCATTGTGGAGCACCAGCTCTAGGCGTGTGGACTCAGTAGTTGTGGCACTCAGACTCAGTAGTTGTGGTGCACAGGCTTAGTTGCGGTGCACAGGCTTAGTTGCACCATAGCATGTGGGATCTTCCCAGACCAGGGTTTGAACCCATGTCCCCTGAATTGGCAGGCAGATTCTTAACCACTGAGCCACAAGGGAAGTCCCTTTTTTAACATCTTTATTGGAGTATAATTGTTTTACATTGCTGTGTTAGTTTATAATATTTTTTTGAGAATGGAATTAGTGTCATGTGTTGCTGCAAATGATTTACAGATACTTAATTCTATCATTTAATCACCATAACAACCTTATAAGATATATACCATTATTATTCCAAGTTTATAGATAAGAAAACTGAGGTACATGGAGATTAATAATTTGTCCTTGTTATATAGCTAGTAAATAATAAAATGCTGGAATTTTAACCCTGCTCTTAACTAAGACATGGTAATAGTTACCTCTGAGGAAAGTGGGATCCAGGGAAGTATACAGAAGGATTCAACTGAAATGTTTAATTTCATTAAAATTCTGGAGAAAATATGATAAAATGTTAAGACTTGATTAAACTAAGTAGGGAAACACAAGTCTTCATTATGTTATTCTCTTTAACTGTCTATGTATTCATATTAGATGGAGAAAGAGAATAAAGAAAGGGAATAAGAGAGAGAAGGAGATGGCACAGGTAGGGAAGTTAGGATGAGAAGGAGGGGGCAGAATAGGGGATGGGAAAGAGAGACTTCCCTGAGAGCAGAGTAAGGGATGAACTGGAACGGGGCAAACTAGAATCAAGGGGGCAAGTAAGAGAATCTTCTCTAGGCAAGAGATTACAAATGCAATCAAGACATTTACTGCTACTTGGTGATGATGTACCTAAAATGAGTCCTAAACTGTTTTATTCATGAAAAATCTAATAATATGCCTTAGAGTTTACAAAATCCCTTTCTACACATTTTACAATTTAAACATTCCCCGTAACCCTGTAAAGCAGGCAATATTATTACTCCCTCGGAAACCTGAGGCTTAAAGAAGCATAATAACTTGTCCAGTATCCCTGCAGCTAAGAGGTCTTGGGATCAGGACTTGGACTTGTGTCCACTGATTTAAAATCTCTTCTGCTTCTCCAATGTGAATAGTTCAAAGAGTCTCACAGCAGCCGTATCTATACTAAATTAACTACCTGACTTTAAAAATGTATTTACATGGTCCTTAGTAGCAGTCATATTCTTTAAACATAAAAACTTCATCTCACACATAATTTTCTGTAATCCATACTCTCAGTACTTGTGCTTTCAGAAACATCAATTTTAATTCCAGCTTTAAAGTGAGACTGGATAGGAGACTTCATATCATACTCATTTGCTATAACTTTTTGACTTCGAAGTTAACATAATTACCAAACACTCAGTTCTCCATTTGTTAGATTCTATCATTCCTGGCAATCTGATGTTATAGGTAATGTTATTCTGCTTTATAATACGGTGAAGAAAGAACTTGGAGACGGGAAAAAAAGCCTGAGCAATAATGTTTGCATCATCCTGGGTCACTGAAAGGTGATGTTTCCACTATGAATACATTGGTTGCTTATAGCCTCTCCCCACAAGTGGGGAGAACCCTGCTCAGGTTCAAGCACATTTTCTTTTTGAAGTTGCCAAACTTCCAATTTGACATCACTCTGAAAAAAGTGACAGATTATTGAACTACAGTAACTTTCTTGGAGCAGAGCCAATAACTAGAAACCTACACTTGTGCATAGAAAATTCTGCACAACAACTTTGCTTTATGAAAAGACTGGTCTTTAAAAAGATTACATCCAAATGTCTTGATATCTTAAGTTTTTCAACAAAACCGAAATATATTCACAGATGTAGAAAACAAACTTATGGTTACCAAGGGGGAGAGGGAGGAGGGATAAATTGGGAGATTGGTATTGACATATACACACTACTATATATAAAATAGATAACTAATAAGAACCTACTCTATAGTACAGGGAACTCTACTCAGTACTCTGTAATGACCTATATGGGAAAAGAATCTAAAAAAGACTAGATATATGTATATATATAACTGATTCACTCTGCTGTACAGCAGAAACTAATACAACATTGTAAATCAACTATATGCCAATAAAAATTAATTTAACAAAATAAAATTCAAAATATGGTGATTAGGTTGACTAAAATTTAGTTATTCCCAAATTTGCACAATTTGTGAATATTTCTGAAGCAAGCTACACCTACACAGACCCAGCTGTGGTTTTTTGTTTGTGTGTTCATTTGTTTTGCGCTGTTTTGTCTTAATGTCTGAATTTGCCTTAATATTTTGAACAGATCTAATATTTCCATGAACCACTGCTTTATGCCCCCTCTGCCAGGACATGGCTATCAGCTCCCCGCACCCTCTCACCATTCATACCACAACAAATCAGGAGCATTTATTTAATTGGGAAGAAGGCTAATCGCAACTTGTGAAAATTTGAATTGTGGGAATATATTTTTATATGCAGTTGCATTATTTCATTTCCTTGCATAATCCACGCCATTATTTTTCTGTGTGTTTACCTTAAAATAAAGACTGAGGTGTGAAAGAATACTGTCTGGTATTCTACTCTGCCATTCTCTTCCCTTCTATTACAGCTTTGTGTCTTAAAATGGCTTTAAGCTGAAGAAGATCTGTAGATTCTGATGTGAGAAATAGAACCAACTTGTTTACTAGATACTAAAACCTAATTAACACCTTGGTTGATTTAGATTCTCAGTGGCTTTTCTTCTAAAATCTGAAACCATAGTAAGAACTTCCAAGTCCCCAACAAAAAGGTTTATAACTAGAAATTAGGAGAAAAACACTCTTCTTTCTCCCTAATGTCTTGTATACACTACGGTTTCCAGGATGCAGAAAACAGGGGCCACAATGTGAACTAGGCTTTGAGGTGGAAATAACAAAAGCACACTTAGACAGTGGTGGAAAGACAAGTCGAAATGGAATAGTGGGTTCACTTGGGGAACTCTAGGGTGGTGCAATAATTGAGGACCAGATGATGAGAAAAATTGACTGCCAGAATATGGAGTCTATATTGTCCAGAATGAAGAACAATTAAAGATAGACTTTATTTCATTTGTGATGAGGATAGTGGTTGAAAGGAATAAGCAAATATGAAAGAGAATTTAAAGACTTAAATATTCAACAGAACTTGGCAACTAATTAAGTGGTTTATGTTCCAAGACTCTTGTTTAAAGTACTTTAAAAATATTATCTGATTTAATTCTGATTTTAAAGATACCCAAAAAGCTGGAATAATTAGTTGCAGTTAACAGATAATGAACCTGAACTTTAGGAAGGTTAACTACATTTCCTGAAGTCACACAGCACAAAAGTGATGGAGATAGAGTTTAACTCAAGTTGATCTAGATAGTATCCACATGACTTTTCTAACTCACTAAGCAGTCTTCCAAGGTACTCTCAAGTTTTGAGAGTTTATATAATAGAATGGTTAATAGCATGCATGGGTCTGGAGTAAGACTGGCTGGGTTCATGTCTCAGCTCCATCATTTAATACCCATTTTATTTGGGGCATATCACTTCAACTTGTATGTCATTTGTTAAGTAGGAATGAAAATAGTCCCTACCTCAAAGGGTTATGGTCAGAAGTAAGTACTTAGAACAGTGCCAAGAAAAGAGCATGCATTTATTAAGTGCTCATTGTTACTATTATTCTCCTCTTTGTTTGGAAAAACAGAATAGTGGTGTTATAGTTATAAGGAGGTGATACAGAGATAGGATTTTGGAAAAAATTGGGTGAGTTGGCTTTTAGATACGATGAGACTGTTATATTGGCAATGCATCTGTTAACCAAGAATTCCAAGAACAGAGACCTGGTTGAGGCAAAAAAATATAAATAAATAAGTGTGTATTTGAGGTTTGTTAGGATTACAGCCTGGGAAGCACGAATCCAAAGAAAACGCTTAAATTGTGTTCCACTGGACTACAAAATGAGGGAGCTTTATAAGGCAAAACCCCACAAGGTTACATAAATTGTCGAGAATTAGGATTGGAGCTGGCAAGAAGTAAGGGTGCTTGTTAAGCAAGGTTTGGTTGGGGTCAGAAATAATACACAGTTGCAAAGGTGGGGGGACTTTGAAACTACAAGGTTGCAGCTAGCAGCTACTAGCAGATACTGTTTTGAAAAAGTGCTGGTGGTATCCTTGAGTTTGACACAGTTCAGAGAAAATTCAAGTTCTCAGTAATGTAGGAACATGTCTGAAACCCTATCTACAATGGCCACCTGGCTCCATTTTGGATGCCTGAACCATAGTTACTCCATTCTGATTTTTAAATAATCTTAAATTTGTCATCACTACTATAGGTTCATTAGCAGCCATGGTTCCTGTAGTAACATCCTACTAGGACCAAAGTAAGGATTTCACTAGACCTAACATTATACCTGCCATCTGGTCATTAGGGGCTCAGTATATTAGCACTAAAATATTGGACTTACTATATTAGTAGGAGTAATTGACCTAATTACAGGGAGGAGATAAGGTTTATGCCTCATAGTAATGTAACAAGAAGAACAAACCCAACTCCATATTGGATCTTTCCTTTTGTGCTCTGTTGCCTGTGCTTAGTCATGCTGGCTCTGTACCTTTGTAAAGGAATGTTGCCTATAGCCCGAAATATACATAGTAGCCCTTTCTCAAGGTTCTGCCTCCCAGTCTTGACCTTTAAAGCCATAACATTTTTTCATTCACATAGAGATAAAAAGCTGCAGAACAGAAAATAGCATTTGTCTTATTAAAGGTTTACAGGAACATAGTGACCAGACCTACATGGACAGCTGCAAGAACAAAGGATTATCACATCCCCTCTGGGGTCTTGGAAGAACCAAGAAGTCTGCAACAACCAGCCAGACCCCCACCCCTTTAAATGTAAAAGAAGCCTGAATTCTAACTGAGGTAAGATGGTTCTTTAAGACACCAACTTCTAGGTCTGCTGGCTTTCTGAATAAAGTCACTATATATTTTTTTTTTTTTTTTTGCAGTACTCAGGCCTCTCACTGTTGTGGCCTCTCCCGTTGTGGAGCACAGGCTCCGGACGCACAGGCTCAGCGGCCATGGCTCATGGGCCCAGCCGCTCCGTGGCATGTGGGATCTTCCCGGACCGGAGCACAAACCCGTGTCCCCTGCATTGGCCAGTGGACTCTCAACCACTGCGCCACCAGGGAAGCCCATAAAGTCACTATTTCTTGCCCCCGCAACTTCTCTCTCCATTTATTGTGGTGAGGAGTACAAGCTTGGACTCAGTAACATTTTCAGATTTTAATCTTTTAAATTGACATGTCTTTTTATTCCTTATTAAATGCAAGGTTAAAAAAAAAAACTATAACATTCTCTATTAAATACGATGTAAAAGCTGTATTTCACATCACCCTCTGACTGAAGTTGAAATCATCTACAGTTCTTAACTACCTGAGTCCCAAACAAGTGGATTAACAAAGGAACACTCCTGCAGTCAGCATCTGATGCTCTGCAGGAATTTCTAGGTCATCAGCCCCAAAGGCTGTAATAAACATCTTTATAATCTTTATAATCTTTATAATCTTTTCAGGGGTAAAAAAAAATGCATCTTTAGATAAAGCCTAGTCCTATTAGACCCTAGGTAAACAAATACATGAAGAGTAAGTTCTCTACACAAAATAATTTCAAACAGGTAACCTATAAATTATATTTACCTTCTGTAGTGCAAACAGGGAAAACATCATGCAGTAAAAAAGGGCTGAATCATTTTTTTTTTACCATCTTGTTCAGGAACAGTGGATAATTTCAATATCTGCCATTCTTATAAAGAAAGAAGAAAGAAAATGTCATATGGCTGGTATCAGACACAATGGAGGGACTTTAACAAAAATGTCCTCCATAGCAACAATAATGGAAATTTCCAGGAAGCAAAAGTAAAGGAATGTAGTCTATGCAAGATGTTAGTACTGTCGGCATACAGGGTTTGAAGTCTTTGATATTTCCAACGACAAGAATAAGAAAGATCCAAGACCAGCAGCCAAAGATAGACACTAGAAGAATACTTCACTCGCTAGATTATAGGAGGAACAATAGAGTCAACAGAAGGAGACATTGAAATGATAAAAGAATAACAGCAACATTCTGGTTGTAAAAGGTTAAGGTGGTAAAAACTTCAAGTACCCAGCAGAGAGGTCTTGGAAAATGAAAAATGAAAAAAAGGTTAACAAATGTGTAAATAAGAAATTTAGAAAATGGCCTTCTTGAGAAGAGTTTCAATAGAATGATGGAAATAGAAACTACTTTTCAAGAGCCTACAAGGGAAATTGGTGAAGAAATTGAAATAGCAAAAAAATGTGCCTCTTATTTAAGAAGACTGACAAAATTGCCAATGCAAGTAAAGAGGATTGTACATAGACTTGTAAATACACAAGCATTTCCTGCCAAGTCGCCTTCATACATAGCCAAATATGATTTCATCCCAGCTGTTCTCGGAATTTTCAGGAGTGAATTAGTGAAGTGTTAATTAACAAATTTTTAAAAATTTATATCTTGATGTTCACTATCTAGATTTCTATTTTACTTAGGCAAATTTCACAGAATTTTATAATGTTTTACAGGATCAGAGTAACAATATATATATATATATTTTTGGTTATGATGATTGCAATAAGTTCGATATTTAAACAAAGTTTCAAGATATGGTATTTTCAGATAATACTTCGTATTTCTCTGGGTCCTAAATTTGTTGCTAGAAGAGTTGTTGCAAAAAAAAAAAGTCATCAAAAACTGAAGTTTCACAAATCTAAACATAATTTATATGTGCCAAGAAAGTTTATCTAAAGCAAGTTTATTTTTCTATCTACATCCAAATTTAACATTAATTTTAAACAATTCTATATTTTCTCATGCATACTTAGAAGCAACCAGCTGTGCATATGTATACAACACTTAGAAATGCAACTTGAATATTCCGTAAACTGCTGGTTTTCCATGTCAGCAACACATAAAGCCAGGCTCACCCACTTTGACCTCTTATACTCACTTTTCTCTCCAGCCGTCAGGACAATAGATTTCCTGTCTTGGGTTATTTTTTAGAAGAGGGAAGTCCAACAATAAATTTGTTTTTAACCTTTCTGATACTTTTTTTTTTTTTTTGTAGCGGTTTACAGGCCTCTCACTGTTGTAGCCTCTCCCGTTGCGGAGCACAGGCTCCGGACGCGCAGGCTCAGCGGCCATGGCTCACGGGCCCAGCCGCTCCGCGGCATGTGGGATCTTCCCGGACCGGGGCACGAACCCGTGTCCCCTGCATTGGCAGGCAGACTCGCAACCACTGCGCCACCAGGGAAGCCCTCTGATAAATTTTTAGTTTTACCTTGCAGCTTCTTTTTCCTCGGAATCCATGGGCACTTCCTCAAAGCCAGACCAGGTTCCTTCATAACAGTGGTTCCAAATTCAAATGCCAACTGTGGCTAGGCATATCACACAACTCAGAGGTCACAATGATGCCTTCAGGACTGTTTTCATAAATAAAGTTTTATTGGAACACAGCCACACTCATTCATCTATGCATTGTCTTTTGCTATTTTCCTGCTACAACAACGGAGTTGAGAAAGTAAGTCACCATATGGTCCTTGAAACCAAAAACATTTACTATTTGACCCCTGAAGTAAATGAGTTGGCCAGAAATAAACAATAGGAAATGGCAGGGACTGTGGTGAACCAACAAGGGTGCATTACATCTGAAGGACCTAATAATTATTACCATGCAGAAAAAAGCAGGCACAGCTTACCAAATTCAATATTTGATAAAAGTCAGAAATTCCGATTTTATATGAAATCTTCAAGTTTCTAAGTGTTAGCTACTAAATCCAACTTTTTAAATGAATGAAACCAAACAAAATTAATCTACTGCCTGCATCTACCCTTTTACAGCTTCTGAAGTAACCCTTACTAGCTATGTGGTATTTGGTAAGTAAGTTTCTCCGTGTGTATCAGTTTCTCATTTGCAAGCTGCCAGCACTCCAAAAATACCAACAAAGTAAACTCTGATGATTAAGCAGAACTGGAATTTTTGCTTACCTTCACTAAAGGAAGCAAGTACAGAGTCTTAGTCCTGTCTTAGCCGGGGAGTGGGGAGGGGGAAGGCAAGGCATTTATAAGACTTGGGAAAGAGTCTGTTTTCTTGTTTGTTTATCTGGTTTTGGTTTTGTTTTGTTTTTTGGCCATGTGGCATGTGGGATCTTTGTTCCCCAACCAGGGACCAGGGATTGAACTCATGCCCTCTGCCAGTGGAAGGGCGGAGTCTTAACCACTGGACCGCCAGAGAAGTCCTGGTGGGGGGACAGTCTGTTTTAAGGTGTGTCTTTCAGTGTGGGGAATGATAGGGATAGAGCAAATCTGTGACATAGTACAGGACAGGTGGACACAAAGAGGAGGCCTTGGGTTTGATGAGCCTGGTTGAACTATCTATCTATTGTACTGAAGAGGGGGTATTTAAGCTGATGACAGCTGGTTGATTAGTCTATTGTTTGGACAAATGGATTTGCAGTAAGCTCTTGAAACAACAAAAAGTTATTTTCAACTTAGTCTTCCTGGGCAGGAATTTCCTGGGATAGTAAATTAGCTCTGCTGTTGTAAATGGTTTCAGTTCTCAGACCCCCCTTGTGGTTACTCCTCAGGCTACCCTGATGGATATACCATTAAATATGGGAACAAAGGCAATCCTAATTTCACCACTGTGTGAGTTGTCATGATTGCACATGAAGTTTTAGTGGATGGCCATTTTAACTTCTAAAAAGTATCAGGTTTTCCTGTACTCCTTTGTTGGATCATTTGGTGGGACAGTGGCTAGGGGACAACAGCTATGCATCAGCATTTAAGACCATGGAGATCAGAGAGCTGAACATAGCAAATGAATACTAAGAGGAGGATTATGATCAGAGTTTATATACAGTGTAATTCTCAACCAGGAGCCAAGAATGTTCTAAGTCAAGGGGAAATATCCAAGCCCTAATCTGAAAAAACCCAGATCAGAAATGGGGTTATTAGCTATATTATATAATTTCTTTACTATTTGCTTCTTGGGTAATTTTTATAATATTAAAGATCCTGGAGAGGTATAAGCATAACATTCTTCCTTTAAAATAGCATATGTTTCCCAGTGAGAGGATAAATTATATCCAAAGAGCTTCTGTTCTAAACTAACACCTGATCAATTTCATGACCCTCTCTAGTGAGGAGTTCTATAGCCTTGGTGGTATTGTCTTGTTCCTCACACATTCTTTGAATCATAACCCATTGGAGTCCCCTGCTCTCTGGCCTATTTATAAAGCATGAAGTAAAGAAGCTTGAGGATAAAAGAAAGTGATCCAGAATTCCCCTTAAAAGGCTGGAGTTTCAGTCTTCTAATCAAGGCTCAGGTTGGTTTGTTTTCTGCTTTGAATTAAGCATCTAATTATCTCTTCTTCAGCAAAGGCAAACATGGATTTAAAAGTAACCCAAGTGATATCAGGGACTATCCTAAAGGCAGGTATTCCAACCACTAAATTGACAAATCCATTTCTAGTTTGCAGGTAATATAACCAGTTGACTTTTGTACCACAATCGAAGGACAGTCATCTAAAGTCAACTAATGATGTATTTTCCATATATATATATATATATATATATATATATATATATATATATGGCTATCAAATAGTTTTGAATGAAATCTATAATGAAGAGAGCATTAGGTAAGTCTAAATCAAAAGAGCTTTAAGTTGAATTTAACCAGCATATCTGACTTGTGAGGTCTGTGAAAGTTAGCAACCTCCAAATAGGCACCTTCTATTCCCTAGTCCTTTTTCAAGTTCTATGTCTGTGAAGGTTCAGTTACAAAAGCGACCTCCCACAGCAGGACCCTGTTCTTGGTAGAGATAGGAACCTCTCTAACCAGGTATGAAAATTTTAGATTTCTAAATTTTATATTTCTTGCTGTCTGACCCATTGTAGTATACACAATCTAAAAAGCCTTTTAATTGTCAAGTTATTTAGGAAACCAAGATCCATACCAAGTGGCACAAAGGGAAAGAAGCTATAAGGGTCCCAAAGGAAAATGTATACAAACCCAAATGATGGTTAATTTCAGTCTTTTATCAACATAATTAAAATCTAGCCAGGTGTTTTACTTATAGCTGAAATGACTAAGGAGGCAAAAATCAACACAAAGAATAGGGGCTTTATGGATAATAAAATGAAAGTTAATTTGATTCCAAAGAAAGAGGAAAGAAAATAGGAAAATACATACCTAAAGCTTACAGATTAAAGCATGACAACTTGGACTTCAAGTTGTTATCTGGATTTTAACCATGGATCTTGGTTGGAAGATACAGTCCATCCTAATTATTTGCTGATTTGATTTTTGCAAATTTGCCCACTCACTAACAATTATTTATAACTTCCAAATCAATATCCATGGTGCTTTTGTGGTCACTTTTGGATATTCCCAGCACAGCAGAAAATTTAAGTCTTCCAACATGCTCGTTCCAAGCTGAGGCTGAACATGGTAAAACTCTACCTTCTTGTTTCAGGTCTCATAGTGTTAGCAAGTATCCTTTCTGTTTTCTATTCAGTGGCATGTTTCTTGGGTTTTTTTTGCATTTTTGTGCTTTTTATTGGTGATTTTACTGTTTAAAATGGCCCCCAAGCACAGTGCCAAAGTGCTGCCTAGTGTTTCTAAATCCAAGAAGGCTTTGATGTGCCCTATGGAGAAAATATACACATTAGATAAGACATGAGTCATGATGCTGTTGACTGGAAGTTTAATGTTTGTGAATCCACAATATATATTAAGTAAGGTGTCTTGACACAGACACACACACAAAACCAAGTTATGTATTGATCAATTCACAAAAAATGGGACCAAAGAGTTGAAAGAACTTAACCCTATATTTCAATATGGGAGAAGTGGTTCAGTATTAATTAATCCAGTGCTCATGGCAACTTTATAGAATATAACTATCATGATAATGAGAATCTACTGTATCAGCATCTCATGCCGCCATCTATTTTCTCCAAAGGTCTTGAGTAAAAGCTGTCTTCCTCCAGAGATTGATTGTTAGTGGGAAATAAGACTGTAACTTCTGACTCAAAGGAAATCAAATAGATAAACACAATTTTATCTAAAATTCTTCTCATTGCCACAGAATTTTGGTCAATCTAGCAATTTATAATGTTATTTAAACCTCAAGGTACCTCAGCTATTTAGATAAGACTTTTGCTGTACTGATTTCATAGGACTTATAAGAATTTATGCCACTATTAATTTACTATCACTATTTTCTATCATGAGTCCTTTTCCTCAAAAGTCTATCCTCTCAAACATCTATTTGTTGGCTGCCTTAATCAATAAGAAAATCTATCAAATTCACTTTGATATGCTCTTCCATAAACTGAAATGATCTTTGAAGCAACTGTCAACCTTCCTTTCAAAAATCCCATGAAGTTATGTTTCCCTCTGAACAATATTAGACATATGTGCAATTCAAAAATTTTGGATTTGTAAATTCTTTATTTTTAAAATTAAATTAATAAATGCTTACTAAATTATGATAGGCATCGCTAGAATTGTTAAACTGAGTACATTTTCCTACTAAGAGGAAATTATTATTATTTTTTTTTGCGGTACGTGGGCCTCTCACTGTTGTGGCCTCTCCCGTTGCGGAGCGCAGGCTCCGGATGTGCAGGCTCAGCGGCCATGGCTCACGGGCCCAGCCACTCTGTGGCATGTGGGATCCTCCCGGACCGGGGCACGAACCCGTGTCCCCTGCATCGGCAGGTGGACTCTCAAGCACTGTGCCACCAGGGAAGCCCTAGAGGAAATAATGTTTAATAAGACTTCTATTCTGTTAAATATACTAAGTTTTCACACTAGTTGAGCATTACTGACCACTCTCAGATTTTAAAAAATATATTTAAAAATTATCTATTGCTTTTATCATAAAACTAACACATACTATTATACAGAAATGTGAAGAGCTTAGAAATATAGAGAATAAAAATTAAAATTCCTATTTGCTACTCAATTTCCATTCTTTAGAGGAAATCATGGTAAACAGTTTTGAGAATGAATATATTCATGTAGTCTATCAATAAGCAAAGGTGTGTGTATTCATATGTATGTGTGTATGTTCATGCAGGGGATGAGATCAGACTTTCCTCGAATGGAATCCTCTTATAGATGTGTTTCTTTCCTTGATACATACTTCTAATTCCCTTCCAAATTTGTATGTAAAAAACTGCCTTATCCTTTTTACCTCATCTTTTTAATATATATCCCACTGAATAAATGTGACATGGTTCACTGGGTATTGTTTATGTATCCAGCAAGACAATAACCTTAAAAATGTTATTCCCTGTTGTTATTTTTCCAGTATATTGCTGTCATTGTCCATCTTGGCAGGAAATATCCTTCTCTCCCTCTTGAAGTTTCCCCATTGAAATATCTAGGAATACAGGTGGTTTACTAAGACATCTGTTTTCCCTTCAGATGCCAAGTGGAGGGAAACTAGAGAGTACAATTAGCCCCCGACTGCCATTGCTCCTGCCTCTTCAAAGTGCCCTTTTGTTGAAAGCTGGTCCTATTGATGTGTATCTACTAGAAATGTTAGTAGATGTGTATCTACTAGGTGATTCCAAGATTGAGCTACACATTTACATTTGCATTCACAATCTCAGTTATTCCCAAATCAGGGCTACTGTGGTCTGATGTCTGGGTCAGCTTAGGGATTTTAGTCTCAGCCCCTTGCTGTGTTAGAAACAGCTTTTCCTTATGAGCCTGTAGTCTAGACCTGGGTGTTACACCCTGACTCTGGTCTAGATGCTTTTCTCAAAAGTTATGCCTACGTTAGGCTAAGCTGTCACTTCCAGTCAGAATTCACAACACTCTGACTCCATCAATAAGTTATAATGACACTGTGTTTCAAATGAAAAAAACCTGGGATCTCAATATAGTTGGGTTCCTCCCAACAGGTTACATGACTACTATGAAAATGTACCCAGCTTATTCCCATGAACCAGTACTCAGTATGGAGGAGTGTTTAGGGAGGCCTTTTGCCAGGCCATATGGAGTCCTGCTACAGACTTTTTCAACAGTTAGTGGTACTTACCTTAATTAGGGTAACCAAAGGGATCCTTTAAAGTGTTTTCAGAAGAGGTAAAAAGGTATATTTCAAAATTCTACCTTCCCAATCCAAGAAGCAGAAGCAGTTTCATCTACTAAAAGCTTGAAGACTCACTTCTCCAGGTATAAACTACATTTGTTTATAGGGAAGTAATAATTTTATATATTACTTTCAAACTAGTCAGTATGCTTATTGTTTCAAAATAGATTTTAATCAATTCTCTTTGGTTTTGTCAGCTGAAAGTAAAGGTTTTACTCCCTCTTTGCTGCTATTCATATCTCTTATTTTGTGTTCTTGTCTAATGGAAATAAGCTAGTTTTTCCACTCTGTGTTAAAAGTGACTGTGGGCTCCTTGTCTTGTTTGTAAATTTAATAGAAATGTTTCTAGTATTTCATATTAAACATGAGACTGACATTTTTTGAAATGATCACAAGGTTTTATTTCTGTTATGCTTTTAATTAATAGATTGTTATTTTCACCATTTTTATATTTTTATAATGAGCCCTGTTTTGTCATGCCACAGTATTCTTTTAAGTTACAGCTAGACTCTATGAACTTATTTATTAATTTAGAATATTTTCATCAAGATTAATAAATTAAATTCTACATGTATTTTTCTTTTTATGCATCCTGTATTAAATTGACTGTCTTCCAAAAAATAAAAAGAATTTTGATGTCTATCTTATTTCTCCATGCCCCTGAACCTCACAAATCACATCAGATTAATGAATTCTCTACACAATTAACCAGTGAAATATATAAGGCTAGTTGTTCATTTTTTTCTTTCCTTTTCATTTTAGAAGATAGTTCTCCAATAACTTTCTCAGGTATTTCTATGGCTATTGTCCTATTTTCTCTTACTCCTTAAAGACAGTTTTGATGATATATATTTTCCTTTAAAAATAGTATTTTTCCCAAGTTTTAAATTCATTTGCATAATATGATAAAAAGGTTCTCTCACATTTTAAAAAATGTTCTCTGTATCTGTGAATGGTTCACTTTTCAGTTCTAATTCTGTGTGTTTCTGCTTACTCTCATTTTTTTCTTAATTAGAATTGACAATTTACTTTCAATATACATCAACATAGACAGTATGATACTATGTAGGTATTAGTCTAAGTTACACTTAAGGTGAAAAAAATCCATAGACCTAATTATAAATTCATGACCCAGCTAACATACTATTTTGGAAGTCTATATTTCAAATGTGATTACTATAAGTGCTTCAGTTATTGATATACCAGTTACACCAGAAGCTTTGTAAATTAGCATAATTAATATCAGAAATGAATTTTCACCAGTAAAATTAGTGAGTTATTTATCTGTACAATAAATGTTACAGTGGACTCTTCCTGGAGAGATGGGTTACTCTCAATACATATAGATTAGCTACAACATATTTAAAATATTACCCTCCCTGAGAGATCATCTTCAAAGATGGCCAGCATCAATTTCATTTTTAAACACTAACAATGACCAATCCAAAAAGGACATTAAGAAACCAAATCTTAACAATACCATCGAAAAGAATAAAATACTTAGGAATAAGCTAAACCAAGGATGCAAAAACTTGTACGCTGAAAATTACAAAATGTAGCCTAAAAAAATCAAATAAGACCCAAGTAAATGAAAATACACCTCATGTTCATGGATTGGAAGACAATATTATTAAGATGTCAATACTACCCAAAGCAACCTATAGATTCAATACAATCTCTAACAAAATCTCAAAGGTGATTTTTTTTTTGCAGTAATAGAAAAATCCATTTTAAAATCTATATGGAATCCAAAACAGCCCAAACAATCTTGAAAAAGAAGAGCAAAGTTGGAGTTTTCACACTTCCTGATTTCAAAACTTACTTCAAAGCTACAGAAATCCAAGCAGGTTTGAAACTGACATAAAGACAGACATATAGACCAAGGAATAAAGAGCCCAGAAGTATAACTCTCATATATAGTCAAATGCTTTTTTAAATGGGTACCAAGATCATTCAAAGGGAATAGGACTGTCTTTTCAATAAATGATGCTGGGAAAACTGGATATCTATAAGGAAAAGAATGTATTTGGATCTTTACCTTATACCATATGCAAAAGTTAACTCAAAATGGATAAAAGACCTAAATATAAGAGCTAAAACTAAAATTCTTAGGAAAAAACATAAAACGAAAGTTTATTACATTGGATTTGGCAATGATTTCTGAATATAATATCCAAAGCACAGGTAACAAGAGAAAAAATAGATAAATTGGACTAAAAAAATCTTTAAAAGTTCTGTGCAGCAAAGGACACAATCAACACAGAGAAAAGAAACCCTATGAAATGGGAGGAAATATTTGCAAGTCATATATCTGAAGAGGGGTTAATATCCAAATATGTAAAGAACTCCTACAGCTAAACAACAAAAATCAAACAATCTAATTTTTTAAAGAGCAAAAGACTTGAATAGGCCAGAAGAGAGTGGGATGATGTTTTTTTTTAAGTGCTACAGGGGAAAAAACAAAACAAAACAAAAAAAAACTGTCTACCAAGAATTCCATACTCAACAAAATTATACATGAAGAATGAAGAAGAAATCAAGAATCCCTGCATACACAAAAGCTGAGGGAGTTCATCAAAAGCTGACTGGCCCTGGCCTACAAGAAATGCTAAAGGACGTCATTCAGGCTGAAATACACAGTAATTCAAAGCCATATGAAGAAATAGAGAACTCCAGTAAAGGTAACTCTATAAGCAAATATAAAAATCATATTATTGTACTTTTGATTTGCAATTCCTCCTATTTCCTACATTATTTAAAAGACAAATGCATAGAACAATTATTGTAAGTCTATGTTAACGAATACAAAATGTATAAATATATATTTGTGACAATAACAGTATAAAGGGGGGATAGAGCTATATTGTAGAAGAGTTTTGTATACTATTGAAGCAAAGATAATATCAATTAAAAATAAATTGTTATAAATTTAGTATGGTAACTGTAATTCCCATGGAAAACACTAAGAAAATATCTAAAAATATATACACAAAAGGAATTGGGAGTGAATCAAAATGGTACACTACAAAGAATCACCTAAAAGAAGGCACAAAAGAAGGGAGTAATGGAGAAAATGAAGGACAAAAAAAGTGTGACATACTGAAAACAAATATCAAAATAGCAGAAGTAAGTCCTTCCTGTCAGCAATTGCTTTAAAAGTAAATGGATTAAATTCTCCAATCAAATGTCAGAGGTTGGCAGACTGGATTTAAAAAACTGTACTTTGTCTATAAGAGGCTCATTTTAGATCCAATGACACAAATAGGTTAAAAGTGAAAGGATAGAAAATGATACTTCATGCAAATACAAGCAAAAGACTGCTGGGGTAGCTATACTAATATCAGACAAAATAGACTTCAAGTAAAAATCTCTTACAAGAGACAAAGAAGCATACCATATATTGATAAAAGGGTCAATTCATCAAGGAGATATAATAATCCAAACATGAGCACCAAACAATAGGTCTCCAAAATGTATGAAGCAAAATGCACAAAACTGAAGGGGGAAAATAGACAGCTTCACATTAATAGTTGGAGATTTCTTAAATAATTGATAGAATATCTATACCAAAGTTAAATAGGAAAATAGAGGATGTGAGCAGCACTATAAATCAACTAGATATAACAGATATATATAGATCACTTCACCCAATAAAAGCAAGTGCACATGAAATCATTTATAGTGCAAAATGTTTGAAATGTTCTGTTTCACATGTAAAATTTAAAAAATAAATAAATGTTGATATTCATGACAAATTTTAGTCTGAGACTTGTCATCAATAACTGGTAATGAGGTTTTAGAAGCTACTTTTATCTACCATATTTTACTATTTTGGAAGCTACCTTTGTGATTAAAAAGAACTAAATTGTCATAGGTCAGTTTACAATAGGTCAGAAAGTAGTTTGTCATGCCCTGCAAAGAACCAGTTTTTAGATTTCATCCTTTGTTCTTTTTATTTTCTGTTTTCTATCTCACTAACCTCTTCTTTTATCTTTATTTCCTCATTTAATTTTCCTTAAGTTTTTAAAAATCTTTCTTCCAACTTAGGTTCAGTTAACAGTTAATTCTTTTTGTATTATATTATTTAATAACACAAGTGTCTAAGAAATGAGTTTTTCTGAGTACAATTTTCAATAATATTATTTATATCGTGATTTATGTTTTTATTATTTTTACTTTTTAGACTACTTTAATTCACATTTTAACAAGTTATTTTGTGTGCCTTATATTTCTAAGTAGTTGTTTTTGTGTTACTTTTCTATTTTATTAGTAATTTCTAGTTTCAATGTACTTAGCTTAGATAATATAACCTTTATTATATAGCTTATGATCATATCAATAACTTTTGGAAGTTATTATGCTTTATAGGATAGAGACGTGTATGTATAAACTAAACAGAACAATAATTTACATATGTATAAACATATATAAAGAGAAATATACATGTATATCTCCCCAAAAAGCAAAATAATATGTGTGTATGAGTGTGCATGTCTGTGTGTGTGCATGTGTATGAACACTCTGTGTTGATTAAATTGAAGGGACATTCTCTGTTAGCTTCATAGAATCTGGAATATAGATTTATATCTTTGACTTATTTTTCCTCTTATTTATCCTCCTTAGTTATATTCATTTTTTGTCTGTCTATTTTATCCATAGCTGGCTGAGAGATGTGTTATGTTAATTTCTTGTCCTATTTTTGCTTTTGCTTGTTTTTGGTTTTTTTGCTTTATGTATTGTGATGGTATTTTAGTAGCTATACAAAGACTTGTGACATTTATATGTTCTTTGTGGATTACATCTTGTTCATTAGAAAGTGCCCCAGTTTGTCTCCTTTAAAGCTCTACCTTGCATTCAGTCTTGTCTGATCCTAACATTGCACTCCCTGATTATCTTTGTGCACATGTGACTTTTATCTTTTTAATGTCAACTGTTGTGCATTTGGGGCAGTTCATACTTGTCGTTCATCATGACCCTCAGTTCTCCACACTACCATGCAAAGAAAGACAGGTACATCTAACTTTAGAGGTTATTTCAGCTACTTGACAGTAAACATGAATTTATAATGTCAGAGGAGAATATGAAAAAAAAGCTAGGTATTACAGTCATCATTTTCCTGAGGAAAACACAAAAATAAACCCCTCTACATAGTTTCCTTTACCAACATTTCTCAATTCCTAGTCTTGGTATCCTCTACATAAAGCTCCCCTTTCCCACACCTGTTTCTTACCTCAGGCTTTCATACTACTTATCCCCACCATACTTTTGAAAAACCCCACACACTTCCACATTTCATTTTTCTCTTCCCCAGGCAATCTTATCCACTCTCACTATTTTCCATGCCATCTAAACACTTATGGTCTCCAAATGTAAATCTCCAGATTCAAATTGTCATTTGAGCTTTAGAACCACGCATGTGAATTCTTTGTTTCTCAGCCCCCAAATCTGTTCTTCCTCTGTCTTCCTCATCCCATTAATTGGCCTACCTACTTGCCCACACCAGAAACCTAAGATTCACACCTGTCCTCTTCTCCTCCACTTCTCACCTCTGCTTAATCATTACTAAATCTAATGGAGGCTGATTCCTAAAAAGCTCAAAACTCAACCACCTCTCTCTTTCTCTACTGCCATTCTCTTTTGGGAATCATTATTCTTTTCTCAAACAGTTAAAGGGGTCTTTTAAAATGCAAATCTTGTCATGCTTACCCCTCTCCACTTAGAATTATTCTATGGATTTGGATCAAATAACATGAGTCCCTGATTCCTGGTAGTTCCTCTAGGCTTACCTCATACACTCTTATTCCCTTTATTTTATGCAGTTACATTGGAATTTTCTATGTATCTGTAATAAGAAAAGTTCTCTCCTGTTGCAGGTAAAATGCTGGAATATTTTCTTCCTTTCTCCTCAGACTCCTGTGCTTCATTTTTTCAAGCTTCTGTAAAATTCAATTTTCATGGAAGTCTTCATAGACCAAATTAGATCTTTGTGTACACACCTCCCAGATGGCATTCTTCATACTTGTAATTGTTCACTTTGTGTTTTTCTCACCCTTTAGACTTCATGAATGCAGAGGGAAATCCTGTCCTGGATTTTTGCTATGTTCCCAGAACCTGTCATACTTCCTGAGATGTGATGGGTACTTAATAAATACTCATTAACTACAGGAGAAAAATATGAAGTAACTGAGGTGATTAGATAGATGGTACACACATTTCTTTCATTTATCTTTTTGCTGTATTGTTTATCTTTTTATTTTAAAATTGATGAAAGGATTGTTTACCCCAACACACACAGAACCCATTTGCTTACACCATGAAAATAATCTCCTCTACTCTAAATTAGAAAATTACTGCAGACATTAGAAAATCCTATGATTGTAAGTTTCTCTTTACTTAGCTCCTTATTTTATATGAAACCATCAGACTCCTGGAACATTACCAGATAATTCTGTCATGTTGTCTAATCATGAAATTCTAATCATTTCAAACAGAATAAATATGTTCTGGTTTACATGATTTCAGTCTTATTGTAGATTTCAGTCTGCACCCTTGACAATTGATATTGGGCAGCTGTATAAAATTAATCAAATGTATTTTCAAATAGACACCTTAGTGACAAGTTGCTTTTTCAGAGAGATAGAGTTACACTTTAAACTATTTTAATGAGTGTAGAAATTCAGTAGCAATATTTCCACCCAGTTTTCATTTAAAAGTAAAAAATAAGTTAACTGAAATTTAGATAATATATAAAAGAGCAAACTCTGCTAATAGACTTTTAAAATTCTTATTAAGTGAAGGAAGTGCACAGAAATGTGAGATGAGCTTATTTATAGAAATGTCAAAAATAACTTTCAACACATGCAGAAAACCCTTTTCTTTGTAACTACTTGAGTTGGCTTTATACTTTGGTTTGACACTTTTCCCTGAAGCTTTCTCTATTTTGGATATAAATAGAGTGGAATAGAATTAGACATTATTTTTTAAAAAATAGGTGGTATATAAAGTTTTTGTCACTTGGCCATATCTTGGACTTAACTTAAAGGCTCAATACCCTTCAATAGTTTCTAACTCTCCCAGAATCCTAAGAAAGTGAATTGAGAAAGTCCATGCAAAATAATTTGCCAAACTCTAGTACTTGTCTCAGCAAGAGATGGCATTCAGTCACTAAATAATGAAAACTGTTTATTTTTAAAATATAAGCATTTTAGTATTGGTAAGTTTTGAATGTTCTAGGAGACTAAGCTGTCTCCCTTACCTAGTCAAAAATCCTTTACTGATTACAGTTATGACTTTCAAATAGTGGATCACGAAATTCCTAGAATTCTACAGACATGCCTCAGCCATTAGAGTAGGTAACAAAGGGCTTAGGGCTTCAACACATGAATTTCAGAGGATGTATCAATCTAAACATTTATCCTCATAGAGATAGTTGGATATACAAATCTGATGTCTGGAAGAAAGTTCTGGGTTGGAGTCAATTTGGTAGTCATGCAAAAGTAGATAATATTAAAAGCCAAGAAATCAGGTGAGATCACCAAATGGTGATTGTGGATAGAAAAAGAGAAAAGAGATCCTAAAATTATAGCCATGGGCATTAAAATACTTAGAGACTGAGGAAATTAACTGAAACTAATAAGGGACATTAGGAAGTAATGAACAAAGGGTGCACACAAGTTGAGGACTTGGCTTTGATTAGGAACATGGATGGAAATCCATAGAACCAGAAGAGAAAGCAAAGGAAATGGTGCAGGTAGCTGAACTGAGGAGGTGGTGGAAGCTTGGGAATTTCTTTTTGGCTGCTTCTATTTTCTCAGTGAAATATGAAACAAGGTTCTTAGCTGAGAATGAGGATGTAGGAAAAGGTCTTGGGGGGATTTGAGGAGAGGAAAAAAATGAATGAAATGGTCTTCTAGGGGAGTGAGAGACTGAATAGACCAAGGAAATATATTCTGTCTGCTAGGCAGTATTAAAAGCCTACATGAAACCACAATTATGAATGTAAAAAGGAGACCTTTTAATGGTTAGAATGGCTATGTGCTTTCTCCAGCTGGGTTCAATCTTGTGCAGGGGCAGAATCCATGGAGAGTTGGAGTTAATCAGTTTAGCAAGTTAGTATCATAAAGAGAGAGAATGTATGCAAGGGAGAGACTCCAATATTTGGGTAAGAAGATGCAGTATGGAGTAGGGTGAGAGACAGTAAAAAGGTAGTATGACTGATGGGTTTTAAGCACAAGTGTGTGAAGGAATGCTAGTGATGGAGGACTAGAGGGAGTGAGCTAGAAAAATAGCAGGTGCTAGTTGAAGAGTGGAATGTTTAAATTGAGATAATGAAGAGGTCAGTAATACTGGTACTAACAAGGCTAGCACATGGCTGTGGAAATACTGACTTATGTACTTGCAAAAGAAGATCACTGGAGGAAAGGAACCCAGAAACTGAGAAGTGAGAATTAAAGAATGTTGCTATTGTGGAAACAAAGAGGACCAGTACATGATTGTGGGAATTAGTGGGATAAGCTCACTAGAGAAAAGAAAGTTCAGACACAGAGATCATCTACATAGATATGGAAGTCACCAAGATTATAATAAAGCCAACAGGGAGAGAGAATTAAGATCTTCAAAGATTGAATGAGAGTGACTCAAAGATCAGTTTGAAGACTTCATACTTAAATGTGGGTATCGTTAGAGAGGAAGAAAATGGAGAATAGTCTGGAAGCAGTAATGAGGAGCATGAAAACATTCTACCCCCTAGCTCTGTGACATGAGGAGCATGGGACAGAAAAGCACTTCAGAGTGCTTCAGGGGAACATTGTTCTGAGGAAAAGTCTGGTGCCCTTAGAGTTAAAAAGTAAGAGAAACACTCAGAGAAACTACAGGCACAGGATTAAACAGATGGATCAACATGGTGGAATGGATGTCCAAAATGGGTATAAAAACTTAAGGAAACTGAGTGTGATAGATGTGGCAATTTACATTGGTGGGAGAAAAACAGATTATTCAATACATGGGACAATTATTCCATCATTAGTGAAAGTAAAATCCTGCATCTATTTTTTTCTGAATCCATCATGAATCGCAATTTAAATATAAAAATAATAATTTAAAAGTTCTATAAAACATTTAAAAAAATAATTTTAAAATCTTCAAGAATGAAGTTTTTCAGAGCTTGCAAAGAAATATTGAAACATTAAAGGAAAGGGTTGAATGTTTATGCTATAAAAAGAGAACATTTCTGAATAAACACTAAAGAATTAAAAGGCAAACAATAAACTTGAAAAAAAAGTTTGAAATACTTATTACAGACAAAAGAAAAGTTTTGTTAATATATCAAAATGACACACTAATCAATAAAAAAAGAGATGAGAAAACTGATAGGCCACCAGTCCTGTAAGATTAGGGACCCACCCTCATGACTTCACTTAACTTTAATTACTTTTTAAAGACTCTATCTCCAAATACAGTCACATTGGGGATTAGGGCTTCCACATGTGGATTTGAAGAGGACACAATTCAGTCCACAGCAGGCAGGCATCAGCAGGTGAAGTCTAAGACATATGCCTGGGAACTAGATACAAAGGAACTTAATGAAACCTGAAAGATTGAATTTGACTGGAAATACTCCAAATATAGTAATAGTGTTCAAAGAATGCTGGGTAGAGAGAATATAACAAGTGCATCTGTTAATGCACTTAACTGCCTAACTTAATTCTGTTAAACAGAATTCAAGAAAATAAGACCTGGAATCACCATCTTAAACTAAGCTCCATATTGACAACATATAACCATATAACCTATATAACTTCTGCTTAAATGATACATAAATGAGATCTAGGAAAAAAATCAAGACAGCGAAGATGTTTAGCTCTTATAAACAATAGAATAATGTTGAAGAGCATAGAAAGGAGAGTGCCAGGGAGAGAAGAAAGGAGGGGAGGAAGAGTGACAGAGAGAACACTTAGCTTAGGGAGATATGTAGGTAAATTTTCTCCCTTGTAATAAAAATTTTTGCCAAAATAGTTAGAAAGAATTTTGTAAATAGTGTTAATTGGTGTGATGTAATGGGGCCCTTTCATATTCCATATAAATCTTTGAGTGATCTTTCTTGATTAGAAAATATGTGAAGTCAGACATAAAAACATATGCAATATTTTTAAAACCAAGGTTTTTATACCTTATACCAAGTGGGGCTCAAAGCTCACAGTTTTGATTTATCCATTTTCAAAGTTCTAGATGAAATAAATTAATCAGTGTAATAGGGAAAATTCTAAATTGCTACTGGAAACAAGTCTCTGAAAAGTTTCAGCAAGACACCAGAGCAGGGTGAGAGGAATGTTAATGTTGTCATTCATGAAATACATCAGTGGATGCTGCCTGAGAAGTAGAGGAGCAAGCACAATGTTCCCGGGATAGAACCTCAGCTCTCTGGCTGCATCACCGTGAACCACTCTTAAGAATGAGCCAGTATCATGTCATTGGACATGAAAAGGCCAAGGAGTTCAAGAACAGACATTCTGAGTACGTAGAGCAATGGCTTCCAATAAAACAGACCCTGTGGGAAATCGACACACCCATCTCATGCTTTCTACACCATAGACAGTTGTCAAATGTTAGCCTATAAAACAATCTACAAATATCTCAGCTTGTATGGTTTACCTAATTTTCTTTGCCTGGCATATTTCAAACAACATGAAATCAAGACATGTTGTTAAATTTTTAGTATTCCCTGTGGCAAAACAAAACTATGCTAATTTAGTGAAGGTCACTTTTAACCTTTTTATTTCAGATCACAGCAGGAAATAAAATAATAGCTGAACTTTTCTATCTTTTTGGCATAATGGAAATCCTGAAAACATTTCAATCTCATTTTTATCAATTACATTGGTAACCTCTATTAACTTTTCCCTTTTTCTTTAATCTACTTTTTCTAGTTTCTGTTCTGCCTGTCCTTGATAGAGGAGCTGCAAAGCCTCAGAGCCTGGGAGCAAATAAAACGTTTGCCTACTAAAAGTGAATGATCCTGAAGGACTTCCCTTTGGGTGGTCTAAAGATTGCAGCTGAGAAGTCACTTCGTGTTCTCTGGGGATCTGAGATTTCCAGCTATCAAATATGTAAATTAATTCAACTGTATTTTAATACGGATGAGGATATGACCACCATGAAAACAACACAACTTCTCTGGTTTTAAGTGAACATTTTATACTATTTCATTTTATCTCCTCTCAGTATGTCAATTATACTTCTCTTAAAAATTTTTAGTGATTGTTCTAAGGTTAACAATATAAATCTTTACCTAACCTAAATCCACTTTTAAATAACACTATATTGCTCCTATCCTCTGCGCATCATAAATGAAAGAGAAAGTATGATTGAATGACACTTTTCCATCAAGAGATGAAAACAACACAAACTCACCTGAGCCAAAGAAATTAATCAAATTTCTCAATCTTATCCAGGTGGATTTTGGTGTTTTTTGACTCCAGAAGAAAAACAGAAATAAAAAGAAACAATCAATAAATGCAGTTATATATGCATTTAAGTTAACTACAAAACAGTTAAATATATGATGGATATTAATATATCTATATCAATTTCTGGAATGTCTTTAAATGTAAATGGTTTAAAATCACCAGATCAGAGATTGTCAGACTCAATTTTAAAACAAACATCAACTGTATATTGTCCATACAAAACCCATTTTAATATAGTGACTCAAGTACATTAAATGTAAAAAGGCTGGAGAAAGCCATACCATGCAAACACTAATTAAAAGATTGGTGATTTCAGACAAAGCATACTTTAGAACAAGGGAGTGTATTAGGGATAAAGAGGAGTACTACATATTATAAAGGGGTCAATTTTATAAGAAGACATAACAGTCCTAAACAGTCATCCTCCTAACAATAGAATCTCAAAATATGTGAGGTAAAAACTAATAGAACTGAAGGAGAAATGGAAAAACACACTATTATAGTTGGAGACATCAACAGTCCTGTGTCAATCAGTAATTGACAGATCAATCAGGCAGGAAAATAATGTAGTCTGTAAGACTGATTTAAAAAGGAGTTGTAGTGAGCATTATATTCTAATTGATAAAGTTGGTTCCCAGAGGTATGGGTTAACAATTCTGAAACCGCTATATATATGTACACTAGAATTAAACAAGTAAATGGTTAGCAGATGAAAAGATTCAGATTATCAGTGTCAGAGTCAGGGATTACAGAAAAGCAAGGGGAAAAGGCAAGAATAATCCATGTGTTAATGGATCAGAGATTGAGACATCAATATGAGCTCATGTATAGTTAGCATAGATATAGATGGTTACATATAGAGATATCTACAAATACGTGCATATATACCAGTTAGTACACAAACATATATATATATATATATATATATATATATATATATATATATATATATTTCCTTTCTCTGTCAGCTGAGAGAGTCTAGAAACAATGACTCTTTAGCAGCAACAAGCATACCTAGAATCAAGATCTTGATGTCCAATGCCATTCTCTAAAACAGTAGCCAAGATTTTGGAGAAGTGGCTGATTCCAAGATTGGGGCAGAAAATAAGAAAAGTAAGAAAGTCGAATTAAATACACATGCACACACAAACACACACACACACACACACACACACACACACACACACGGACAGGAATTATGTTATGTCAAAGAGCCAAATGAAAGCGCTCTCAATCTCTAAAGCAGGACAATTAAAGTAGTATAGGATCATAACACAAAGAATGAAATAAGTACCCATTAGTCCATACTGATGTAAATAAACGATTGAATAAATAAATAAATGGGGGAGAATAGACAAATATCCCATGCAGAGAAATTCCACATAATTTATATAGATACTCATTCTTTAAATGATGGAACATAACTTTCCACTCCTTAAGTGTGGGTTGTGCATAGTGACTGGCTTCCTAAGAGTACAGTATAGAAAAAGGGGGGTGGGGGCGGAGAATAACTTTAAAATGGACAAAATTGTTAAACATTGCAAAGTTTGACCAGGGCAATATCAACAGTGATAAATCATGTTGATAGTATGTCCCCTTAATACGATGTGATGAGAATGGCATTTTACCCCTGTGATTATTCCTCCCCAATACCTGTAACTCCAGTCTAATCATGAGAAAAACATCAGACAAATCTCAACTGAGGGCTATTCTACGAAATATCTGTTCACTTCTTCTGAAAACCATCAAGGTTAGCAAAAACAAGGAAAACATGAGAAACTGCAACAGCCAAGAAGAACATGAGGAGACATGACAATTAATTATAATATGGTTGCCTAGATGAGATCCTGGTACATTATAAAGAAATTAGATAAAAGCCGAGGAGTCAATAAAATATGGACTTTTGATAATGATAATGTATCAATATTTGCTCATTAATTGTAACAAATGAACTACAAATGTAACTATTAATAATAAGGGAAATGGGTATAGGGTATATGGGAACTCTCTGTACTATCATAATTTTTTCTGTAACTCTAAAACTATCCTAAATTTTTTAAAAAGTTTATTTAAACAAATTTAAGCCTCTTTCTTTCTTTTTATTTTTGTTTTTTTTTTTTTGTTTTGTTTGTTTGGTACGCGTGCCTCTCACTGTTGTGGCCTCTCCCGTTGCGGAGCACAGGCTCCGGACCCGCAGGCTCAGCGGCCATGGCTCACGGGTGCAGCCGCTCCGCGGCATGTGGGATTTTCCCGGACTGGGGCACGAACCTGTGTCCCCTGCATCAGCAGGCAGACTCTCAACCACTGTGCCACCAGGGAAGCCCTAAGCCTCTTTTTTTGAGTGATAAAGAAAACCTTCCTCAGACTTTAAAATTGTAGTCCCAACCCCCTTCCCTTCTAGCCGTCAAGGTTTCAGAAAATTTTAACACTTAATCCTGGTCACTGAGTTACAGGCTCCAATGATCTCTTGGAAAATCCGTCTAGTAGGTGCTAATGTGATGAGCAAGATGATGTAGCCTTACATCGTCCTCTTGGATGATGTAACCTGCACGGTTTATGTGGAAAAAGGGCTGCAGTGTAATTAAGATCCAGTGCCTAAACAGTGTGGGTGTTTAATGATCGTTAGCTAAAGGAAAAATAGATGCATTCATTGTCTTATTCCAATAATGCTAGAAAAAAATAACTAAAACTTATGTCTAAGAAGTGGAAAACAGTATTCTCTGTCATTAAATTGAAAATTATCTTAATGTGTAATTAATGGACTACATGTGTGTGTATTACATATGTGTTTCTTAAAGAGTAAACCTAATAGTTGGCCAAGACTGGTTAAGTTATTCATTTAGCAGGGGGAGTCACTTAATGAAGTCAGTTAATTTCTATACTTATTGTCATTAAAATTAATTGACAAGACTTTTAAAAAGACATTCTCAGAATTCTGTTTTGGCAGTCATCATCACTGGTTCTACTCCTGAACATAGCTGTAGCTACATTTGTTCTTAAAAAACCATAGGTGCAAGCAGGAATTTAAATGTTTCTGACTTATAGACTGAAGCCTGTATTTTTCTGCTCTCATTGACGAGTCATGGACAAGAAGTTTGGAGGCCCTGAAACCACAACAGAAAAGAAGAATTTAAGATTTCTATTTAAATGTGATACAAGAAAGCAAGGTTTGGATAAAAAATTTCTCCTCTCAATTTCAACTTCATTTGGTTTTTACTTCTTTAATTCTTGCTCTTCTATTGGTTATAATTAATGACTTGTTAACATTGATAAAAAGAACTTAAATCACAGTTAATTTTTATCCTTGTAGATGTTTGAAAAATCATAAAATAGTTTAAAAATCATAATCTGAGATCTTTTTCCCTGCAGCTAAAATTAATTTGATCCAGCTAACCATAGAACATGATTTACTAAATTATACAAGATGATTATTTTTCCATGGATCAAAATATTTGAAATAAAAGAATTATAAAATTAGTGAATATAGTATGGCTATCATAGACCATAATATACATTTTTTTAACTTCTTTATTGGAGTATAATTGCTTTACAATGGTGTTTTAGTTTCTGCGTTATAACAAACTGAATCACAAATACATAAACATATGTTCCCATATCTTTTCCCTTTTGCATCTCCCACCCTTCCACCATCCCTATCCCACCCTTCTAGGTGGTCACAAACCACCTAGCTGATCTCCCTGTGCTATGCGGCTGCTCCCCACTAGCTATCTATTTTACGTTTGGTAGTGTATATATGTCCATGACACTCTCTCACTTTTTCACAACTTACCCTTCCCCCTCCCCATATCCTCAAGTCCATTCTCTAGTAGGTCTGTGTATTTATTCCCGTCTTACCCCTAGGTACTTCATGACATTTTTTTTTCTTAGATTCCATATTATGTGTTAGCATACAGTATTTGCTTTTCTCTTTCGGATTTACTTCACTCTGTATGACAGACTCTAGGTCCATCTACCTCAGTACAAATAACTCAATTTTGTTTCTTTTTATGGCTGAGTAATATTCCATTGTATATATGTGCCACATCTTCTTTATCCATTCATCTGTCGATGGACACTTAGGTTGCTTCCAAGTCCTGGCTATTGTAAATAGAGCTGCAATAAACATTTTGGTACATGACTCTTAGAATTATGGTTTTCTCAGGGTATATGCCCAGTAGTGGGATTGCTGGGTCATATGGTAGTTCTATTTGTAGATTTTTAAAGAACCTCCATATTGTTCTCCATAGTGACTGTATCAATTTACATTCCCACCAACAGTGCAAGAGTGTTCCCTTTTCTCCACACCCTCTCCAGCATTTATTGTTTCTAGATTTTTTGATGATGGCCATCGTGACTGGTGTGAGATAATATCACATTGTAGTTTTGATTTGCATTTCTCTAATGATTAATGATGTTGAGCATTCTTTCATGTGTTTGTTGGCAGTCTGTATATCTTCTTTAGAAAAATGTCTATTTAGGTCTTCTGCCCATTTTTGAATTGGGTTGTTTGTTTTTTTGAAATTGAGCTGCATGAGCTGCTTGTAGATTTTGGAGATTAATCCTGTGTGAGTTGCTTCACTTGCAAATATTTTCTCCCCTTCTGAGGGTTGTCTTTTGGTCTTGTTTATGGTTTCCTTTGATGTGCAAAAGCTTTGAAGTTTCATTAGGTCTCATTTGTTTATTATTTGTTTTTATTTCCGTTTCTCTAGGAGGTGGGTCAAAAAGGATCTTGCTGTGATTTATCTCATAGAGCGTCCTACCTATGTTTTCCTCTAACAGTTTGATAGTGTCTGGTCTTATATTTAGGTCTTTAAAGCATTTTGAGTTTATTTTAGTGTATGGTGTTAGGGAGTGTTCTAATGTCATACCTTTGCATGTAGCTCTCCAGTTTTCCCAGCACCACTTATTGAAGAGGCTGTCTTTTCTCCACTGTATATCCTTGCCTCCTTTATCAAGGTAAGGTGACCATATGTACGTGGGTTTATCTCTGGGCTTTCTATCCTGTTCCATTGATCTATATTTCTGTTTTTGTGCCAGTACCATACTGTCTTGATTACTGTAACTTTGTAGTATAGTCTGAAGTCAGGGAGCCTGATTCCTCCAGCTCCATTTTTCATTCTCAAGATTGCTTTTGCTATTCAGGGTTTTTTGTGTTTCCATACAAATTGTGAAATCTTTAGTTCTAGTTCTGTGAAAAATGCCAGTGGTAGTTTGATAGGGGTTGCATTGAATCTGTAGATTGTGTTGGGCAGTAGATTCATTTTCACAATGTTGATTCTTCCAATCCAAGAACGTGATATATCTCTCCATTTATTTGTGTCATCTTTAATTTCTTTCATCAGTGTCTTATAGTTTTCTGCATAAAGGTCTTTTGTCTCCTTAGGTAGGTGTATTCCTTAATATTTTATTCTTTTTGTTGCAACGGTAAATGGGAGTGTTTTCTTAATTTCATTTACAAATTTTTCATCGTTAGTGTATAAGAATGCCAGAGATTTCTGTGAATTAATTTTGTATCCTGCTACTTTACCAAATTCATTGATTAGCTCTAGTAGTTTCCTGGTAGCATCATTAGGATTCTCTATGTATTGTACCATGTCATCTGCAAACAGTGACAGCTTTACTTCATCTTTTCCAATTTGGATTCCTTTTATTTCTTTTTCTTCTCTGATTTTTGTGGCTAAAACTTCCAAAACTATGTTGAATAAGAGTGGTGAGAGTGAGCAACCTTCTGTTGTTCCTGATCTTAGTGGAAATGCTTTCAGGTTTCACCATTGAGGACGATGTTGGCTGTGGGTTTGTCATATATGGGCTTTATTATGTTAGGGAAATTTCCCTCTATGCCTACTTTCTGCAGGGTTTTTATCATAAATGAGTGTTGAATTTAATCAAAAGTTTTCTCTGCATCTATTGAGATGATCATACGGTGTTTCTCCTTCAATTTGTTAATATGGTTTATCCCGTTGATTGTTTTGCGTATATTGATGACTACTTGCATTCCTAGAATAAACCGCACTTGATCATGGTGTATGATCATTTTATTGTGCTGTTGGATTCTGTTTGCTAGTATTTTGTTGAGGATATTTACATCTATGTTCATCAGTGATATTGGCCTGTAGCTTTCTTTCTTTGTGACATCTTTGTCCGTTTTTAGTATGAGGGTGATGGAGGCTTCTTAGAATGAGTTTGGGAGTGTTCCTCCCTCTGCTATATTGTGGAAGAGTTTGAGAAGGATAGGTATTAGCTCTTCTCTAAATGTTTGATAGAATTCACCCGTGAAGCCATCTGGTCCTGAGCTTTTGTTTGTTGGAAGATTTTTAAGCACAGTTTCAATTTCAGTGCTTGTGCTTGGTCTGTTAATAGTTTCTATTTCTTCCTGGTTCAGTCTCGGCAGGGTGTGCATTTCTAAGAATTTCTCAATATCTTCCAGGTTGTCCAGTTTATTGGCATAGAGTTGCTTGTAGTAATCTCTCATGATCCTTTGTATTTCTGCAGTGTCAGTTGTCACTTCTCCTTTTTCATTTCTAATTCTATTGATTTGAGTCTTCTTCCTTTTTTCTTGATGAGTCTGCTAATGGTTTATCAATATTGTTTACCTTCTCAAGGAACCAGCTTTTAGTTTTATTGATCTTTGCTATCGTTTCCTTCATTTCTTTTTCATTTATTTTGGATACTATCTTTATGATTTCTTTCCTACTACTAACTTTAGGATATTTTTGTTCTTCTTTGTCTAATTGCTTTAGGTGCAAGGTTAGGTTGTTTATTTGAGATGTTTCCTGTTTCTTAAGGTATGATTGTATCGCTATAAACTTCCCTCTTAGAACTGCTTTTGCTGCATCCCATAGGTTTGGGGTCGTCATGGCTCCATTGTCATTTTTTCTAGGTATTTTTTGATTTCCTCTTTGATTTCTTCAGGTATCATTTTGTTATAAAGTAGTGTATTGTTTAGCCTCCATGTGTTTGTATTTTTTACAGACCTTTTCCTGTAATTGACATCTAGTGTCATAGCGTTGTGGTCAGAAAAGATACTTAATACAATTTTAATTTTCTTAAATTTACCAAGGCTTGGTTTGTGACCCAAGCTATGATCTATCCTGAAGAATATTCCGTGAGCACTTGAGAAAAATGTGTATTCTGTTGTTTTTGGATGCAATGTCCTATTAATATCAATTAAGTCCATCTTGTTAAATGTATCATTTAAAGCTTGTGTTTCCTTATTTATTTTCATTTTGTATGATCTGTCCACTGGTGAAAGTGGGGTGTTAAAGTCCCCTATTATGAATGGTGTACTGTTGATTTCCCCTTTTATGCCTCTTAGTATTTGCCTTACGTATTGAGGTGTTCCTATATTGGGTGCATACATATTTATAATTGTTATATCTTCTTCTTGGATGGATCCCTTGATCATTATGTAGTGTCCTTCTTTGTCTGTTCTAATAGTTTTTATTTTAAAGTCTATTTTTTTCTGATATGAGAATTGCTACTCCAGCTTTCTTTTGGTTTCCATTTGCATGGGATATCTTTTTCCATCACCTTACTTTCACTCTGTATGTGTCTCTAGGTCTGAAGTGGGTCTCTTGTAGACAACATATATATGGGTCTTGTTTTGTATCCATTCAGCCAATCTGTGTCTTTTGGTGGGAGCATTTAGTCCATTTACATTTAAGGTAATTATTGATATGTATGTTCCTATTCCCATTTTCTTAATTGTTTTGGCTTCATTATTGTAGGTCTTTTCCTTCCCTTTTATTGCTTGCCTAGAGAAGTTCCTTTACCATTTGTTGTAAAGCTGGTTTTGTGGTGCTGAACTCTCAGATTTTGCTTTTCTATAAAGGTTTTAATTTCTCCATCAAATCTGAATGAGATCCTTGCTGGGTAGAGTAATATTGGTTGTAGGTTTTTCTCCTTCATCACTTTAAATATGTCCTGCCTGTCCATTCTGGCTTGCAGAGTTTCTGCTGAAAGATCAGCTGTTAACCTTATGGGGATTCCCTTGTGTGTTATTTGTTGTTTTTCCCTTGCTGCTTTTAATATTTTTTCTTTGTATTTAGTTTTTCACAGTTTGATTAATATGTGTCTTGGTGTGTTTCTCCTTGGCTTTTTCCTTTATAGGACTCTCTGTGCTTCCTGGACTTGATTAACTACTTCCTTTCCCATATTAGGGAAGTTTTCAACTATAATCTCTTCAAATATTTTCTCAGTCCCATTCTTTTTCTCTTCTTCTTCTGGAATCCTTATAATTCGAATGTTGGTGTGTTTAATATTGTCCCAGAGGTCTCTGAGACTGTCCTCAGTTCTTTTAATTCTTTTTTCTTTATTTAGCTCTGCAGTAGTTATTTCCACTATTTTATCTTCTAGGTCACTTATCCGTTCTTCTGCCTCCGTTATTCTGCTATTGATCCCATCTAGAGTATTTTTAATTTCATTTATTGTGTTGTTCATCGTTGCTTGTTTCATCTTTAGCTCTTCTAGGTCCTTGTTGAATGTTTCTTGTCTTTTGTCTATTCTATTTCCAAGATTTTGGATCATCTTTACTATCATTATTCTGAATTCTTTTTCAGGTAGACTGCCTATTTCCCCTTCATTTGTTAGGTCTGGTGGGTTTTTATCTTGCTCCTTCATCTGCTGTGTGTTTTTCTGTCTTCTCATTTTGCTTATCTTACTGTGTTTGGGGTCTCCATTTTGCAGGCTGCAGGTTCGTAGTTCCCGTTGTTTTTGCTGTCTGTCCCCAGTGGCTAAAGTTGGTTCAGTGGGTTGTGTAGGCTTCCTTGTAGAGGGGACTAGTGCCTGTGTTCTGGTGGATGAGGCTGGATCTTGTCTTTCTGGTGGGCAGATCCATGTCTGGTGGTGTGTTTTAGGGTGTCTGTGGACTTATTATGATTTTAGTCAGCCTCTCTGCTAATGGGTGGGGTTCTGTGCCTGTCTTGCTAGTTGTTTGGCATAGAGTGTCCAGCACTGTAGCTTGCTAGTCATTGAGCAAAGCTGGGTCTTGGTGTTGAGATGGAGATGTCTGGGAGATTTTTGCCATTTTATATTAAGTGGAGCTGGGAGGTCTCTTGTGGACCAGTGTCCTGAAGTTGGCTCTCCCACCTCAGAGGCACAGTCCTGATGCCTGGCTGGAGCACCAACAGACTTTCATCCACACAGCTCAGAATAAAAGGGAGAAAAATTAGAAAGAAAGAAAAGAAAGAAAGAAAAGAAAGAAAGAAAGAAAGAAAGAAGGAAGGAAAGAGGATAATAT
The DNA here is from genome assembly GCF_963924675.1 of Phocoena phocoena. Taxonomy (NCBI): domain Eukaryota; kingdom Metazoa; phylum Chordata; class Mammalia; order Artiodactyla; family Phocoenidae; genus Phocoena; species Phocoena phocoena. The sequence continues at coordinate 33,863,470 of NC_089237.1, read as the reverse complement.
AAAATAATTAAAATAAAAAACAATTATTAAGAAAAAAAATTTTTTTAATGAAACAAGAAAAAGGACAGACAGAACCCTAGGACAAATGGTGAAAGCAAAGCTTTACAGACAAAATCTCACACAGAAACATACACACTCACAAAAAACGGGAAAAGGGGAAAAAATAATATATCTTGCTCCCAAAGTCCACCTCCTCAATTTGGGATGATTTGTTGTCTATTCAGGTATTCCACAGATGCAGGGTACATCAAGTTGATTGTGGAGCTTTAATCCGCTGCTCCTGAGGCTGCTGGGAGAGACTTCCCTTTCTCTTCTTTGTTCGCACAGCTCCTGGGGCTCAGCTTTGGATTTGACCCTGCCTCTGCATGTAGGTCACCTGAGGGTGTCTGTTCTTTGCTCAGACAGGACCCAGTTAAAACAGCCGCTGATTCTGGGGTTCTGGCTGACTCAGGCCGGGAGGAGGGAGTTGCATGGAGTGTGGGGTGAGCCTGTGGCGGCAGAGGCCATTGTGACGTTGCACCAGCCTGAGGAGCGCCATGCGTTCTCCCTGGAAGTTGTCCCTGGATCACGGGACCCTGGCAGTGGCGGGCTGCACAGGCTCCCTGGAAGGGAGGTGTGGATAATGACCTGTGTTCACACACAGTCTTCTTGGTGGTGGCAGCAGCAGCCTTAGCATCTCATGCCCATCTCTGGGGTCCGCGCTTTTAGCTGCAGCTTGCACCCGTCTCTGGAGTTCCTTTAAGCAACAATCTTCATCCCCTCTCCCCGCACACCAGGAAACAAAGAGGCAAGAAAAAATCTCTTGCCTTTTTGGCAGGTCCAGACTTTTTCCTGGACTCCCTCCAGACTAGCTGTGGTGCACTAAACCTCTGCAGGCTGTGTTCACGCCACCAGCCACAGTCCTCTCCCTGTGATCCGACCGAAGCCTGAGCCTCAGCTCCCAGCCCCCGCCCGACCCGGCGGGTGAGCAGACAAGCCTCTCGGGCTGGTGAGTGCCGGTCAGCACTGATCCTCTGTGTAGGAATCTCTCCACTTTGCCCTCCACACCCCTGTTGTTGTGCTCTCCTCTGTGGCTCCTAAGCTTCCCCACTCCTCATCCTGCAGTCTCTGCTCATGAAGGGGCTTCCTAGTGTGTGGAAACCTTTCCTCCTTCACAGTTCCCTCCCACTGGTGCAGGTCCCGTCCCTATTCTTTTGTCTCTGTTTTTTTCTTTTGTCCTACACAGGTACGTGGGGAGTTTCTTGCCTTTTGAGCAGTCTGAGATCTTCTGCCAGCATTCAGTGGGAGTTCTATAGGAGTTGTTCCACATGTAGATGTATTTCTGATGTATCTGTGGGGAGGAAGGTGACCTTCATGTCTTATTCTTCTGCCATATTCCTCAACTCCCTATACATTTTAAATGTAACGTCTGACACACATAGGGACATAATAACCATTTATTGAATTGATCTGTGCCATTTGTAGATTGGTACCTGTCTTACACAGAGCCTTTCATTAAATTTTAAAGGCATATAAGCCACTCGTGAGTAGCTGCATATTTGCTTATAATTTTAACAGAGAGGATATTTGGTTGTTGTTTTCTTTCCTTTCTTCTTTTTCTTTTTTTCTTCTTTTCCTTTTTCTTAAGAAAAGGCTCAACTGCATGGGGATTGTGCAATCAATAATCCATCACTCTGTTACCCATCTAGCTATTTGAACCACCCAAACCAGACACAACTGTAAATTAAAGTAGAAGTTAGCTTAATTGTGAATATGGTGCTGATGTAGGAACAAATTATATATTTGCTGGTTTTCTCAATTCAAACATATCAAGTAAGGGTAAATATTACACTATACATTCTATGTGCCATCTTTCAATTACACTGTCTAAACAGGAGTAACAAGCAAGTCTTCAGGGGCTGAACAGGTAACAAACATGTCAAGTAACTAAGATGCCAGGCAAAGGGGCATGGTTCTCACTAGTGTCATGGGGGTATAAATGTAAATTAAGCTTTATTAGAGAATAATTTATAAGTAGGAAATACATGATCATAAAGAGGAGTGCTTGACTTGGCATAGTGGTCTGTATGCACAACATAATATCTCTGGAATAGGAACTCTGCATTTCCAATGCTCTACCTCAGTAGTTTTCAAAATGTGGTCCCCCACTGCTCCACCCCTACACCTACAATAAACCAGCAGCATAAGTGTCAACCAGAAACTTATAAGAAATGCAAATTGTTGAATCTACTCCAGACCTATTGAATTGATTTCCCTTGAGACATCTTGTTTGACCTATGGAACATTTAGAAGTATGCCTTTTAATTTCCAAATATTTAGGGCTGTTAGGATTTTTCTTTTATCTTTCTGGTATAGATTTCTAGTTTGAGTCCATTATTGTAAGAGAACATTTTTTAATTATTTCACTTTTTTTAATTTAAGGTTTTGTTGTTTTGTTTTTTTGGGGTTTTTTGGTAGCCCAGGAAGTGATCTGTCTTGGTAAATGTTCCATAGGCACTTGAAAAAAATATGTATGCCGATGTTGGATGGTATGTACCATAAATGCTAGTTACATCCTATAGTTTTTGGTGTTTAGTTCTTCTGTATCTTTGCTGATTTACTAATAGTTCTACTAGTTATTGACACAGGGATGTTGAAATTCCCAACAATTGTAGATTTGTCTATTTTTCCTTTGTTCTATCATTTGTTTCATGAATTTAGAGGCCTTGTTGTTTAGTACTCATACATTTAGGATTGTTATATCCTCTTGTAAACTAACCTTTTATCATTATTTGATGTCGCTCTTTGTCCCAGTAATTTTCTTTGCTCTGAAATCCACTTTGTGGGAGAAAAAGTATATTAGTATAGCTATTCCAGGTTTCTTCTAATTAGTGATTGCATTGGGTATCTTTTTCCATTCTTTTATGTTCAACCTACCTACATTATTATAAGTCAGTTTCTTAAAGATATCATATAATTGGGTCATATGTTTTAGACAGATTCTATCAATCTCTGTCTTCTCCAGTCTGCTATAGAGTCCATCCAGTGAGTTTTTTATTTCATGTATTATATTTTTCAGTTCTAAAATTTCCCTCTTAGAAGTGAGTCCTTCAGCTCCAGCCATGCCTTCAGATGGCAGAAGTTCCAGCCAACATCTTGAGTGAAACTTATGAGAGATTATGAACCATTACAATCTAAAATATTCCCAGATTCCTCAGAATATGTGAGACGTTTGTTGTTTTAAGACACTGAGTTGTAACATAATTTCTTATGCATTGCTATCAATGCTAGTTTTTTTCAGAGACAGATGCATTAGGATAGGAAGGTGTCAGGCATTTATTTTGTTGTATCACTTTTATAAAGCAAATCAGACTTCAAGAAGATTATGCCCAAATTATGTAAAAATGGTATCAACAAACACCAGCCAAAGTTTATTTTGGTCTTTTCTGATGGAGAAAGTCTCTATCCCCAATATACTTGTCAGAGATAAGGTATGTGTTAAGAACTTAAATTTATTTATGCCATGAGCTATATCATTGACCATCTTGGAAATATTTTCATAATGTTAATACATTTTCTTGTCCAGAATACCAAGATATCACCTTTAACAGAATCCTTGACATTTTAAGGTCTCTTGTTGGAGCAATTTATAGCTGCAATGTCTCCTCCCCTATTCCTACTAAGAAACTGATATCTAAGGCCCCTTATGGGCAAGAAATACATTTTTATTTAAGATATATGGAAAGACATCTTATCAGAGATACTTTTGTCTGCTTCAGGTCCCTGTACACTTGGAAAAGTACCAAGCCATTTGAACAATGAAACAAATCCCAAATAGCCCAAGCTCTTTTCAGATTGAGTTTTTAACCCCAGACCATCAATGAACACCTGAGACTGCAAACATGAGAGCTTATTTGACTGGGCAGTTAAAATAATCAACACATATCACAAATAATTACTGTTGCTCTTTCTACCCTAGCCCACGTGTCCAGACAGAGAAAATTAATAACAAAATGGCCAAATGTGCAGGCCAACAAAATTTGTTTTGAGAGGCCTCTGAGGAATCTGGAAATCAGGATTTCTAGTTTGAAGTATTTGAAAGCACCTGTTCCTAGCATAAACTATTCAGATGTAAGATGCTGTTATAGTTTATCCTGGGACTAAAGAGATAATATTTGACCATTCTATGTCTATGAAGTCTTGGTTACATTCTGTCATTCAAAGTCATACAAAGAAAATATAATTTGTGTGTACCCATGCACTGCTTAGACAGATGGAAGCACAGCAGGTAGGTAAATACTGACATTCTCTTCCATGAATACCTTCAAAGAAAGGGTCAAAGATAAAATAGTAAGTAAAGTGAATACAGATTAGGCAGAACATCTGTTTAAATAGGATAACAGAGAAAACATTCACATAAAATTTTCTCTTCTAGTTTATCAATGAGCATCTGGTTAATTCTCCATTCCTTGTAGCCTACCATATTGGCTTTCTGATTAAAATTAATAGCTTGATAAAGTACAATTAGCCACAAGATATAATTTGTGCTTTCTCTTTCTTGATTAGAAATTGCTTGTCTTACAAGCATAAAGCTTTTAAGAACAGCAACCTTTGAAATATAAAGTTATTCTTGCAAACTTGTAACAGGAAATTTGAACTTCCATGGATTGAGCTGTGAGTTTTAATAAATTCTACTTCTGGTGGACAAAACAGGAGACTATTTTTAAGGAATAAAGAAATCAATATGATTTCATCTGGTTCATACCTTCTCTTATGCAACATATGATGCTTCTCACTTCCTTTCTTAAATCATTTCACCTCCCCAGCATTCATGACAGAAAGCAATCTTTGTTCTTTCACACCTATTATGTTCCTTCTTTTATGTTACATGAAACCTCCTCCATTTAAGCATTCTCTTCCAACTAGTTATTCCACAGAGTCTCATTTAGCTGATCTAGGTGGGGTCCAGGCCCAGGCTTACTTCTTCACATATCTAGTAATTTTTAACTGTATTCTGGACATTGTGTATAGAAGAAGAATGGGGATTGAAATATCATATTATTTTGTTTTGTTTTCAGAAAAGGAATGTCTGAAGGATATGCTGGATGGCTGGTCATTCACATTACTTCAAGAGTTGAGTTTAGTTGGGGCTGAGCTGCAGTTTTAAATACATTAACTTTACCCCATTAGCCTCACTGACAACTTCCTGAAACAACTAGGAAGATCAGGGATCAATCCCTTTGATTTTGACAGTGTTTGAAATGGGAGGGGTACTTGGCCACATTTTCAGATAGTTTTGATTCATCATTTGATTCAAATGCACAAGAGCTATAGAATCTAAATACTCTGAAAATGTGCAAGCCTGCACACACACACACACACACAAATCTGCCTTCTAACCCCTTGTCTGTACATTCTGTATACATAAAAGTTTTGGTGGGAAGAGGGTGTAGCAATGCGAGTTTCAGACTGAGTCTGAATATGTATAGATTTCAATTTATTGCACAATACTCTTATTTAAATACTCAGCTGGTTTCTCCTCATCCCTGAAAAATCTCATGTAAATCAGATCAATTGCTCCACTTGGACATATCTAAACCAGACACAATCCTTCAGGTATGAAACTTTCTGCTCATCTGTAAGGAACCCTTCTCAAGAATTCAGTTCATCAAGGCATCATTCTCTACTTTGTAACCTGATGTTTTTTTTTTAAAAAAAGCATGATCCTTATATTATCTGTTTTTGCCTCATGTTACCATGGGAGCAAAAGTATTTTGCTACTGGAAGCAGAAATCCACTCCTCCTAGAGATGCTCATTCATCAACCCATGGACCTTACTTTGAGAAAACTACTAGGAAATTGCACCATAAACAACATTTAGAGAAATCTGTTTAAAGTCATAACTTACAGATTGTTTTATATTCCTTACAGCCTAAGGCATGCATACAAGTCAAGCAACAGAAAAATGTTATTATCTCACCAAGATATTAGAACTATCAACCACTAAGAATCCTTTGTAAAGCATCTCTTCTTGGTTTAGACGACATTTATGTCAAATTTTACTATTGCTCACTCAGAGCCTAACACTCTTCTTATTTCAAGTATTGAAATAAGGCTTATCCTCAAAACGTGCATACCAAAGTCATCTTCTATTTTTCCTCTGAGTTAAATGAACATTTTTTTAAATTAATAAATATAATTTGCCTGTATTATATTCAACATGAAATTGACTTTGGCTCTTTGGGGATTTTTTTGGTTTCATACAAATTTTAGGATTATTTTTTCTAGTTCTGTGAAAAATGTCATTGATATTTTGATTGGGATTGCATTGAATCTGTAGATCTCCTTCTGTAGTATGGACATTTAAAAAATATTAATTCTTCCAATTCATGAGCATGGTATATCTTTCCATTATTTGTGTCATCTTCAATTTCTTTCATCAATATGTTATAGTTTTTAGAGTACAGGTTCTTCATCTCCTTGGTTAAATATATTTCTAGAAATTTTATTCTTTTTGGTACAGTTGTAAATAGAATTGTTTTCTTTTTAATTTCTCTTTCTGATAGTTCATTATTAGTGTATCGAAATAAAACAGATTTTTGTATATCAATTTTGTATCCTGCAAATTTACTGAATGTATTTATTATTATTATTTATTATATTAAAACTACTTTTTCTAACAGTTTTTTGTGTTGTCTATAGGATTTTCTATATATAGTATCATGTCATCTGCAAACAGTGAGAATTTTACTGCTTCCTTTCCAATTAAGATTCCTTTTATTTCTTTTTACTGTCTGATTGGCTAGGATTTCCAATACTGTGCTGAATAAGAGTGGCAAGAGTGGTCATCCTTGTCTTCTTCCTGATCTTACAGGAAATGTTTTTACTTTTTCACTGTTGAGTATGATGTTAGCTATAGGCCTGTCACATATGACCTTTACTATGTTTAGATATGTTCCCTCTATACTCACTTCGTTGAGAGTTTTTAATTATAAATGAGTGTTGAAGTTTTCAAAAGCTTTGTCTGCATATATTGAGATTTTTATCCTTTCTTTTTTTAGTATGTTATATCACATTTATTGATTGAACAATCCTTGCATCCCTGGAATAAGCCCCACTTGATTGTGAAGTATGTTATATTAAGGTATTGCTGGACTTGTAGAATGAGTTTGGAAACAATACCTTCCTCTTCAATTTTTGAAGTAGTTTGAGAAGGATAGGTGTTATCTCTTTCTTAAATATGTGATAGAATTCACGTGTGAAACCATCTGGTCCTGGACTTTTGTTTGTTGGAAGTTTTTTCTTACTGATTCAATTTCATTACTAGTAATTGATCTGCTCATATTTTCAATTTCTTCCTGATTCAGTCTTGGGAGATTTTACATTTGTAGGAATTTGTCCATTTCTTCTAGGTTGTCCAAGCAGTATATAATTGTTCATAGTAATTTTTATGGTCCTTTTTATTTCTGTGGTGTTAGTTGTAAATTCTCCTTTTTTATTTCTGATTTTGGGGAAGGTCTCTTTTTTTCTCTGAAGAGTCTGGTTGAAGGTTTATCAATTTTATTATCTTTTCAAAGAACCCAGCTCTTAGTTTCATTAACCTTTTGTACTGTTTTCTTTGGTCTCTATTTCATTTATCTCTGCTGTAATCTTTATTATTCCCTTCTTTCCACTAACTTTGTGTTTTGTTTATTTTTTTTCTTTTTCTAGTTCCTTTAGGTATAAGGTTAGATTGTTTGAGATTTTTCTTGTTCCCTGAGGTAAGCCTGTATCTTATAAACTTCCCTCTTAGAACTGCTTTTCCCATAGATTTTGGAAAGCTGTATTTCCATTTTCCTTTGTCTAAAGGTTTCTTTTAAATTTCTTCATTGATCCATTAGTTGTTTAGTAGCATGTCATTTAACCTCTACATGACTGTGTTTTTTCAAGTTTTCTTCTTATAACTGATTTCTAGTTGCATGCATTTGTGGTCAGAAAAAATGCTTGATATGATTTCAGTCTTCTTATATTAATTGAGACTTGTTTTTTGGCCTAACATGATCTATCCTAGAGAATATTCCATGTGCACTTGAAATGAATGTGCACTCTACTGTTTTAGGGTGTAATATTCTGTGTATATCTACTAAGTTCATCTGATCTAATGTGTCATTTAAGGCCAATGTTTTGTTATTGATTTTTCTCTCTGAATAATGTGTCCATTGAAGTGGGGTGTTAAGGTTTCCTACTATTATTGTGTTACTGTCAAGTTCTCCCTGTATGTTTGCTAATAGTTGCTTTATATATTTAAGTGCTCCTGTATTGGGTGCATATATATTTACAAATATTATCTCTTCTTGTTGTATTGAACCCATTATCATTTATGTAATGTCCTTCTTTGTCTCTTGTTGCAGTCTTTGTTTTAATGTCTTTTTTTCTGATTTAAGGAAAGCTGCCCTACCTTTTTACTTGTTTATTTCCATTTTCATTGAATATCTTTTTGCAACCCCTCACTTTTAGTCTGTGTATGTCTTTGAATCTGAAGTGAGTTTCTTGTAGTCAGCATAAATATGAATCTTGCTTTTTTTTAATCCATTCAGCCATGCTATGTCACTTTATTTTTAAGTACAGGGGTGTAATTTAAGTTTAATAATGGTACGACTTTAGAATGCTAGTAAAAGCACTATAAATGAGTCCAGAGAAAATTTCAATAATGAGGAGTATACTGGGTTCTGCTTGAATGTGAAAGGAGTTCTAGCCAGTCATCAGAGGAGAGAGAGACAAGCTAGCACTGCATGCTGAGAATCATTTCATCCATGGCTTCCCACACAAGAAGTTTGGACAATACCATGGAGCATATTTTCAGCAATTGTTTTGAGAAGTCTTCCAGTATTTTCTTTATGAACCTTTTTAATTGACTGTAAAATAAGTCTTCGCATTGAAGAATAATAAGCATTATAAGAAAGTAAGTAATTATTACTTTAAAAATAATCAACCTGATGCCTAAAGAAGTTAAAGAAATTTCTCCAATGATAAAACAAATCAAAGAAAGACAAGACCAAATTTTAAACTCAGATATTCCAAATTATGTCTTTTCCACAGATTATTTTTCCCTTTATTCTAAGATCTGTTTTCTCTACTTTGCATGCTGGAGTAGATTTTTTTCCTTGACATTCTGTCTTGGGGATGATTTTTTTTTAATTGAAGTATAGTTGATTTACAATACTGTGTTAGTTTTAGGTGAACATCAAAGTGATTCAGTTATATATATATATATATATATATATATATATATATATATATATATATATAGTTTTTAGATTATTTTCCATTATAGGTTATTACAATATATCGAATATAGTTTCCTTTGTTATACAGTAACTCCCTGTTGCTCATCTATTTTATGTATAGTAGTTTGTATCTATTAATCCCATACTCCTAATTTATCCCTCCCCCATCTTTCTCCTTTGTAGCTATAAGTTTGTTTTCTATGTCTGTTGGTCTGTTTCTATTTTGTATATAGATTCATTTGTATTATTTTTTTAGATTCCACATATAAGTGATGTCATATAGTATTCATCTTTCTCTGTCTGACTTACTTCTCTTAGTATGGTATTATCTAGGTCCATCCATGGTGCTGCAAATGGCAATACTTCATTCTTTTTTATGGCTGAGTAGTATTCCATTGTGTATATATGTCACATCTTCTGTCATCAAAAAGAGTACAAATAGGGCTTCCCTGGTGGCGCGGTGGTTGAGAGTCCACCTGTTGATGCAGGGTACATGGGTTTGTGCCCCAGTCCGGGAAGATCCCACATGTCACAGAGTGGCTGGGCCCATGAGCCATGGCCGCTGAGCCTGTGCATCTGGAGCCTGTGCTCCACAATGGGAGAGGCCACAACAGTGAGAGGCCCACTACCGCAAAATAAATAAATAAAAGAGTACAAATAACAAATGTTGGCAAGGATGTGGAGAAAAGGGAACTCATGTACAATGTTGGTGGGAATGTAAATTGGTGCAGCCACTGTGGAAAACAGTATGGAGGTTTCTCAAAGCATAAAAAATAGAACTACCACATAATCCAGCAATTCGACTCCTTGGTATATACCTGAAGAAAACATTAATTCAAAAAGTTACATGCATCCAATGTTCACTGCAGCATTCTTACAATAGCCAAGATATGCAGTCAGCCTAAGTGTCCATAACAGATGAATGTCCTTATTTTTTACCTACTGTATCAAGTTGAATTCTAATTTGACTGTTAAGGTTTCCACAGTGTGACTTCAAGTTACATTTTGAACTTACTTCTTTGCATGTATCTTGTGTCCCATCCAAACTGGAATAATATTCTCTGGGTTTCCTTAACAGGTCCTTTGCTTTTTCATCTAAATGATTATGTCTGTTCCAGATGAACATTCTCTGTTTCTCATTGCTCTCTTTATCCATCAAAATCCTATGCATCCTTTAGCACCATCACCTTGACATACATCCTGATCCATGAAACTTGACTTAATCCCTTTCTCTTTATTCTCCCTATAGCATGTGGCTTTTACCTCTCCAAAATGTTTGTTCAGCTCTATATTATAGTAACAAATTTTTTGTTTGTTTCTGAAACCAGAGTGTGAGATCATTGAAAGAAGGAGCTAAGCTAACTCATGTCTGTATCTCACACAGCCACATCCCCACCAGCAACGATCACATTGCATTATGGTTAGTATCTTTTACACAAATCTTCATTTAAAATATGATAATTTTATACTGGAAAGGTACAGGATCAATGTGAGTTTCTGTGTTCTCACCTCATTCACTTGGTAGACAAAATATATTGAGGCTCTAGAAAGTTTAATGAAATGAATTTCATTAAATTTAAACAAACCCAAATATAAACTATTAAAATGATACTTAAGTGATTCCATGTTAGATAAGATTAAGCATGATTTAAGTAGGAGAAAATATGTCCCTTAAATTGATTGTTTTCCATCTGTTGTTTAGATTCACCACAGTAGAATGTACTACTTTAATTTTTTTTCATATTCCATCCATTTATTCATCAAATATTTATCAAAAGCCAACACTGTTCTAGGTACTTCTACCCAAATCCCCTTAGGACAGACTGTTGCATTTCAGGGTTTTTCGTGTTCCTGTTTCTCTTCCCCCATTCCAATACACTTAAATTTTACTCTGAATTCAATAGTACCAACAGAGTCAAAAAAGACAAACCTTTATTCATTTTAATGGGTCTTCTGGAGTAACAACACAAAGTTTATAGAGTACTGCTATAACTAAGACATTTCAGGATATGCATTATTACCTAATTATGCATCTTGCAATAATAAGTGCTTTTATATATTCTCATTCTAGACCTTTTGAATAGTTTTTAAAACATTAATTCATTTATTAAAATTAATTCCAACTTTTAATTCTGAACATGTTGTGTAATATTTTGACCTGCGTGACAGCTGCTTCCTTGCAAGCAGTCAGATGGTATTATTAATACCATGAAACTTTGCATTTATGTTCCTTTGTATCTTTCCTCAAGGAATAACAGTGCTTCTGGGCTGGGTCATCAAGAGAAATCCAATATGTGAAGGGTACTGGAGGAGTGGTGAGTGGCTAGCCATAAAAAAACAAACGGGTTTGTAGTTCTCACCTGTGCCATACAAATCCACACAGGCTCACTTCAGAAAGGGAGAGTCTTTTGAACAAACATATAAATGATTCACCTTCAACTCTATTTCGTATTCAGTTATAGCTGCTCTAAAACTATTCTTTTATTTTGTAGAGCAACCTGGAATTCATCAGAGACAACCAAGGCCAGCATTGAAAAAATCAATACTCCTCCGGGTACTCACTCTTTTGTCACCTCCAACTTCTCCTGCATGCCACCACGTTGCCTTTCTAACAAGTAGAGTAGCATGTGAGCCATGTGTTTACATGTGTATATGCGGGCAGACGTTGCCAAGTGGAATCAGAGAAGTCTGTACTAATTCTTACTCGTATGAAGTCAATATTACTCTGTAGTCTCAAATTTAGCAGTTACACAGATGGAATCACAATCAACCTCTTGGAGACTGGATATACTCTTCTTTTAAATGAGCATGCTCAATATAAGAGAAACTGAAACGTCTATAAATATCTGTAAATTTTAAATTTATACATATAAGATATGTACTTATAAGTCATAAATATATACTATATATAAATATATATAAATTATATGTATTTCAGTTTCCCTTATATTGAGAGTATTATTGTTGGCCTGGTAATTATGGATGGGCACACACATCATGATGAAATTAATCCTGATGACTTCTTAAGGTAAGGTAGAGAGTCAGTTAAATTATAATAGCATTCTTGGGATTAGGCAGTTTATAGAAGTCAGGCAGAGAAGCCAGACAGTATTTTCTAATGGAGAGGAAAGTAATGAGACTCTTTTATATCCTACTAAGAGTAGTATTAAGCTTGGTAGGGTGTGATCAACAAACTCAATACTACTGAATAGATATCAGAAACTTGGAATAGCCATTTATTCCCAGATACAGACTAAATATGCATTTACTTATGTTTTCGTTCTTTGAAAATTTCTTGATTTGTCATTGGACCTTGATTTTATGACAGAACATTTTTACTTTGTAACTTGTCGAGTAGTAAAACTCAGAAGAAACCAACCTGAAATGTCTTTGTCCGAATTTCCTATAAGAAGTAGAAAATGAGGAGAAACAAACCTTAATTCTCTTAAAGACCTAAGATGCTGGAAAGAGGATTAACTTTTCCTACATTAAAATGGAATTTTCAAAATGTATATAACAAATTTCTTTTATATTTGGCTCCTAGTAACATTTTGAAGTGAAACAGAACTTGAAAATAATTGGGATTTTCATTAAGATTGAACTTAAGGCTCCTCCTCTTTTTCTTTCCCTTCCCATTCTTTTCCTTCCAAAACAATTCAGTCAAATAGCACAAACTAACACAACATAGTAAAGCAATTATACTCATATATATATATATATATATATATACAGGAAAGGACATTTGTACAATGTTTGTGCGTATAGTTCTATGTCATTATCACACGTGTAGATTTCTGTAACCATCACCAAAATCAAGATTCAGAACTGTTCTATCCTCACAAAGTTCTCTCTTATGCTACCTATCTATAGGCACATCCATCCTCTTTATGCATCATCCCTAAACCATGGCGACCAGTAATACGTTTTCCATCTATATAATTATCTTATTTCAAAAATGTTATATAGATAGAATTATATAGTATGTAACTTTTAAGAGTTCTCTTTTTTCACCCAGAGTAAAGACCTTGAGATCCAAAAAAAAAAAAAAAAAAATGCTATTAGGTAGAATTCAACAGGTAGGCATCATATTGGAAGGAGAATAAGGTAGACCCTGGAATGGATGTTGAAACCAAAGTGAGGAAAAGAAGGGGATCCACATGGGGGATGCAGCAACAGTGGTCCAAGATTTGGGGACCCCAGTAAAGAGAGGAAGCACCCACACAGGGGACAAACTGATGGCATCCAGTGAAGGGGGAGAGGGGTGTGTAACAGGCAGCAGCAACAGGAGATTAGGGAATAGATCAAATAAGTGAATATATTAAAGATAATGAGAGCAAAGTTTCTTTGTTGGAGAAGGGAGTTACAAGTATGGAAAGAGAGAAAACTGGAATGTATTTTGTGGTGTAGGATTTGAGTTGTAGATATCAGTGTGAACTCATGGTTTTCAAAATGGATGGATGGATAGATGATGATAGATAGATAGATAGATAGATTGATATAGATAGATGATAGATAAATGTGTGTATGTATGTATGCATGCGAATATGTATAGATATGGTGTGGGTGTGGGTGTGTGTCCCTAGCTCTGTCTACTGACAGTAACACTCAATACCAAGAAGCATACTTAGCATCCAGATCATGATTTTAAATACCCTTCTCCACCTATAGAAATCAGGACTTTTTAGAAAGATGGCTGGGAAGATACAAGCTGAGCCTGGAATATCTTCTTATACCTGAAAATAAGGCAACACCCCCCAAATGATGCAGATTTCTCAAAAGGATATAGAGCCATTTTGCAGGGGTACCACTGGTCAAATCTGAGACAGTTTGACTATCAAAATAAATAATAATAATTGATTATAATCATTGAGTAAAACCGGAATCTACAAGTCCATACTGATATAAAAAAAAACAAATAAATTGAGACTGTAATGAAGAATGATACATTTACATAGTCTCAAAATACCCCCCACAAAATACATATTAATTACAAATTGAAGAATCCTAGCAGACACCAACTTAAGTCATCAAAGTTAATATCCTCAGTAATGCTACAAATTAAAATGTTGTGCCACCTGAAAGGAGGCAGTAAGAATGCTGTATCATGTCTATGATATTCTACCAAAGGTGTATAACCTGAATCTAATCCTAAGAAAGCATCAGACAAGCTGAGGGACATTCAGTAAAACAACTAGACTCAGGACTAGCCACGTGATTTGTGGAGCCAAGTGCACACTGAAAAGGCAGGGACCCTTGTTCAAAACGTATCAACACTTTTAAGAAGTAACATAGAACACTAAACAAAGTACAGGGTCTTTCTAAGCATGGGGTCCTGTATGACTACACAAGTCACACACACATGAAGCTGCCCCTGCCTGGCCTTTTCAAAAGAGTCAAGGTCTCCAAAGTCAAGGGAAGACTTAGGAACTGCTCCCAGCTGAAGGCAAAAGAGACCTGACAACCAAATGCGATGCAGTATTCTGCACTGAATCCTTTTGCCAGAAAATATATTATTGGGACAAATGGCAAAACTTGAAAAAGGGCTGAGAATATGATGGTTGCAATGTATCAGTGATAAATTCCTAATTTTTAAATTACATTTTCGTTATATACAAAAATACTCTTGTGTAGGAAATACATACTGCAGCTTTTGCAGGTGATAGCAATTTGCCCACAAATGGCTTGGAGAAAAGGGGAGCTCTTTGTACTGTACTTTCAACTTTTCTGTAAATGTAAGATTATTCCAAAAATATATTAAATTTTAGGGTGAAACCTCTCTAGATCTGACTACCCGCTTGAAACCCTTTTTTTTTTAAAAAACCTTGTATGAAACAGGACAAAGAAGTAACTGCAAGCCCTTTCGTAAAATTATCAGAAGTCTTCATATGAGAAAGGCAGAGTTCTGGTTATAAGGAAACACTATGGTCTCATTTCTGAGCTTCTTTGATATCTGGGTTCAAAAGTCTCTGAAATCATATCACATTCTCACAAAGTGACTGTTTCATTGCAGGGCTGTCACACTTCCCCCACGCTCCAATCCCCCAAAACAGTGACTCAGTTATGCTTTCTAGGTTTACTATAGCAAATGTAGTGGAGTTTACCTGAGGATCTGACAGACTAAGGCCAAAGGGATAATACCGTTCTTTAGGTCACCACAACTCCACCTGGCTTCTCTTCCTTTTGCTGCTAATTTTCACGTGCACGCATGTGCACGTGTACAAACACACACACACACACACACACACACACACACACACACACCATAAATAAGAGTAAAATGGTAATAAAAATGAAACTGGTAGATTCTGATCCAGACATGTTGGCATAGACCTGTTTTTCCATGTTCTTCCTCATTAAATACAATAACCCCTGGAAATAAAGCCAGTGGTGACCAAAGGAGAGTTCTGAAAGGCGGTTAGAGGAAGTCAAACTTGTTTGGAGCCCCGTGACTGTAGGAACAACACAACAACATTCTTAGGACACCCTACCAGTGCATCCCAACAGAAGAAAGTAACCAAGCATGAGAGTTATTGACCCCTGACTGAGCAACAGAAGGCAGTCCAGGCAGGCTCGTTCCTCTTCTAGGATCAAACGGGAGTCCCCTGCATGCACCAGAAGAATTGGGCACCACTTCTCATTAGGGAACCCAGCTAAGAAGCAGCAGCTAGTCATTAGCAAGGGGGATCCCCCTTTCCCACCACCACAAGTAGTCGAGCCCAGGAAGCCCCTTTGTCTGTGGTCCTGAGACTCCCTTTTTCAACTGAGAGACACTTATGGGGCACAGTCTGGAGAAGTCCCTACTGTCCCCTCAGGCAGCACCAGCAGGGAACAATGGAGCCCCAGGGGCACCAGATATGCTAAACAGGACAAAAGGACACGCAAAAACTCTGACTAGGAAACTCTCATTGGAGATACAGCTCATAAAAGTAGGCCAGGAGTTGCATGCTTAAACCTTAAATGGTGTGACTATCTGTTAAATAAAAGATTTAAATAGGACCCAGAGTGTCCTGAGGTTATAGGCAAAATGTCCAGAGTATAGTAGATAAAAACTCATCATACCAAGAACTAGGAAAATCACAACTTGAAGGAGAAAAGACAATCGACTGATACCAAGGCTGAGACAAATCAGAGGTTGGAATTATGTGGCCAGAATTTTAAAGCGGCCATCGTAAAAACACTTAAACAGTTAATTATAAATTCTCTGAAGCAAGCTAAAAATAGCAAAACTCAATTTTAATAAGTAGTAGTTATAAAGAAGAATCTAATGGAAATTATATAAGTGAAAAATATGATAACATAAATTTTAAAAAACTCATTGAATGAACTGAATAATAAGGGGGAGATGACAAAGGATAGAACCAGTGAACTGAGGACAGATAAAAGAGCATACCCAATCAGAACAACAGAGAAAAGAGACAGGAAAAAAAAATGAGTAGAACCTTTGGAAACCTGTGGGACAATGATGAAAAATCCAATATTCTTGTCATTGGAATTCCAGAAGGAGAAGAGATAGAGAGTGGATCTGAAAGAATATTCGAAGAAATGACAGCTTTGATACCACCTCTCTAAATTTCCAAGGAAGAGTTGGTTTAAAAACAATCTAGTCTCCTTAACTCCTATAAATGTCCAAGAAGCAGAAAGAGAGAACTGGATTGGTTCTTTCCTGGTTCAGTGCTAACCCATAGGATGACTTTAGGTAAGTCGCTTTATCACTATGGCTTATGAGATTTCCATTTCTTCATTTGTAAAAGGAAAAGGGGGCAGTGGCTTAATGGAGACAATCCCCAGGGTTTTTCCAGCCCTCTGAATCAATGATATTTGCCTTCTGATTTTTTCCAATAGTTTTCAGAGCCCTAGGATGTATAAGTACTTGAATCCTTACTGTTCAGTTCTCAGCTCCCTTTGGGTGTGAATTCAGAGCTGATAAAATTTTAGGTCTCAAAGATCTGGTCTGATGACAAGCCTCACCCTTCCCTGACACCTCCCCATGTCTCCTAATTCTCAGGAAAACACACTTTCATTTTCACTTTTGCTGCTCAGGGCATGACTTCTACAAATATTCTATGTCACCTAGACCACTTCAAATCCACGCCTACAAACATCTTGATATTTATAATCAACACTTAAGTTGCCCCATTACTCCTCTGTTGTAGGTTAGCAGGGCACAGAAATTGCCAGGTGCCTACTGGAGAGTTTGTGCATATAATGTCAGGACTCTCACCTACATAAGATTTGCTGGAAGACGGTAGAAAAGCATTTAAACTCTCTCTGCTCCGATTTAAACACTGAGGAATAGGACAACATTTGGGAAGCATTTCAGTTTCTTGGATAAATAAAAATGCACTGGGCACTGAGGCCTATTATTATCCCACTTGTGAAGCACTTCATCTCTGTATGTAAGGGAGCTTCTGCCTACACTGAATGTGTAGGCAGCATGTCAGCAAGCTGCCAATGCCCTGCATTAAGTATTTCCTGTCATCTGTGCTTGTCAGAGATTAGTTTGCAGACATTTTTGCAGAAAGCATGAATAATACATACTGTTGAATACAATATTTATCATACAACAGCTCCAGTGATTGAAAAGCATCACCCAACAGCATCCTCTATTGTGTGATTTCTTTCCATCAATGTACCCTAACTAGGCAGTACATCACTAACCACTGAGTCACCCCTAGTCTAACACAGAGCCAAGACTAGGAGTTGACTCAGTTCTACAAGAGCATCGTGGTGTTCTCTGAATATATGTGTGTGGCTTCCCTTAAGGAAAAACTGAGGATACAAAAATATATATATTTTTTATTATTTATTTTTCCCCATAAATCCCCTGCTGCCCATTTCAGTTGAAAGTCAACTCCCTAAGGCCATGAGTTAGAATTAGGGGAAGAGATATACTCAGTTACAAGGAACATTAAGCAGCACCTCATCTTCCTTTTCCTAATATACATGCTCCTGGGATAATAAGATTTTGAACAAATTACTCTATTTCATGAGTTCCATGAATTCTGGCAGGGTTTACTTTGACAGCTATTTTAACGGTACCATTAACTCTAAAATCTGTCAGACCAAGTTTGTCTTCCCTCCACTAATGACATTCTTGCCAAGAGTCAAAGTAGGTTTTAGCAGAGGGGAGGAGATGTTGGAACCAAACCAGTCACAGAGGCTGGAGAGACCTCAGGTAAAGGACTGAGCCCTCCCCTGGAAAACATTCCACCTCTCTCTTCACTCTCCTGTAGGAAGGACATTTCAGACCAGTTTGTCAAGAAGCAAATGTCCCTTTCCTTGTTCTGTTCAACACACATAATGACAAGTGTGTACTACCTTCTTTCTCTACCCTGACTTAAATGCTGTCATTTTCTTCTTTGAGTTTCTTTTAACAGAATTGTTCTTAGTGTGGAACATTCAGTTCTTTTCCAACACTGCCCTTATGTTGAGGCCAGCATGTGATGGCAACAATATCATACTGAAGAAACATTGTGATCCCCAAGTGGGGACAATACTTCAAAACAGATTGGAAAGAAGGCACGAGCCAGGTAAGAGTGGAAAAGCACTGTTGTATCCTAATACCTCAGGAGTGAATGGAAGATAAGAATCCCACTCCGAAAACATTAGAGGAAAGCAACTCTAGAAAGAAAGGGAGGCAAAATATATGTACATCATATATATATATTTATTTCCAAAATGTTTTGTAGCCTGCTTGTGCCCCTCCCCAGTCTGTGAACAATGTATTATGGGAACATTTCTACATCAAGTCACAAATACCTACCTCATTTTGTTTGACATTTGAATGATAGTCTCTTGTAAGAATCCCCCATAACTTATTTAATCACCTGATTTGTTTCTAGTTTTCACTATTGTAAACAATTCTACACATAATTACTGGGCTCCTTGAAATAAATGTGTAAATGGTAGAAGTAAAACTGACAGATGAAAGGATATGCACAGATTGCCCTCCAAAAATATTGGATAATTACAACCAGACGTCCCAAAATATATGTATGGAGTGCTAACTTCCCAACATCCATGTCAACACTGAGCTTTATTCATTTTTAATCTTCAGTTTATTATTTAAATTTATATTTCTTTGATATTAAATGAGAGTAAACATTTTAGCCCATGTTTGTTGGTCAACAGCATTTTTGTATGTAGGTGTATGTGAAATACTTTTTCTTGTTTTTTTACCAACTTTTCCATTAAGGTATTAATTTTTTCTTAGTTATTTATAAGCATTTTTATCTACTAAAATGCCTAGTTATGTACTATGTAATTATTTTCCCAGTTTGTCAGTTATTTTTAAATATTGCTATGATGATTTTGCCATGCAGACTTTAAAAATATCATATGGTAAAAATCTTGCAGTCTATTCTTTGATGGCTTCTGACTTGGGGTCTTCCCCAACTAAAATTATAGATAGCCCTTGACCTTCATATGATTAATTTTCACACAAGCTGGAGTTCCCTATACTACACTGCTGTCCCCAAACCAACTTGCCAATAATGAACTCAGACATTTAGACATTCAGTGTTTATGACATTAGGTCATAAATATTCCATTTTAATTATTGTATGTTTTGCACTCTCTACTAGCCAAGGTCAGCTTCAACAACATAGCTATTTTTAACCTTGCAGTAGTGTTTCTACAATTAATTATATTTTACTCTGCTTTGCTTTAACAAAGATTGGTTCTATAAGGCAACATTTTCCCCTCTATTTTAATGGACCCCCACCACCCCCAAAATTAGTTAGGCTATGTAATGTTACTTGTTGTTCCAAACAACCCCAAAATATCAGTGGCTTACCACCATGAAAGTTTATTTCTCATTCACATCACAGAACAATACAGTTCTGAGTGGCTCTGTTTGAAATGGTTACTCATTGTGTAGCTTTTGCCTTGTCAGAGTCCTTTGCTTGTAGGCAGATAAACAGGAGAACAAAAGACTATGGGAGACTGCACAAACATTTGTGGTCAGGCCTTCAAATAGTCCTATATCCCTTTTTCACAGACCCCATTGGCCAGAACATAGTCACAAGATCCCAGTCAGATATAAAGGAGACTGAGAAATTTAAGCTCTCTGCATTTCCAAGAAAAGGAAACAGGACTTGAGAGTGTCTAGCCAGTTTACCACATCCCCTGACTATATAAAACAATACATATCTATTGCTTTACTTCCATACATATTTCATACACATGTATTATTTATGAAAGAATGGAACTATATGAATAAAAATATTTACTGGCTCTCTTCTATTACTTTTATGATTTTATTTTTAATATTACACATTGAATCCATCTGGAACTTGTATTTGTATAAGGAAGTATATACAATGTGACATTTGTTAAAAAAATAAACATTAAATAATCCTTTTCTTATTTACTGATTTGAACTGTTTCATTTATCATTCATTAAATTTTCAAAGATTTATTTAACAAATTCAATTAAATGCTAACTTTTTTTTTCTTTTAACATCTTTATTGGAGTATAATTGCTTTACAATGGTGTGTTAGTTTCTGCTGTATAACAAAGTGAATCAGCTATATGTATACATATATCCCCATATCCCCTCCCTCTTGCGTCTCCCTCCCACCCTCCCTATCCCACCCCTGTAGGTGGTCACAAAGCACTGAGCTGATCTCCCTGTGCAATGCAGCTACTTCCCACTAGCTATCTATTTTACATTTGGTAGTGTATATATTATTTAACAAATTCAATTAAATGCTAACTATATGCCAGGTACTTTTTTAACACTTAAAGTTAAACTACTTTATTCCCAAACAACCCTATGAAGTATTACTATTATTATTCCCATTATAAAGACCAGAAAACTGCAGCCTATAAGGGTTACTGAATTACCCAAAGTCATGGAGTTAGTAACTGGTAGAACTGGATTTGAACCTAGGCATCTGGCTCCAGGCAGGTTCTAAACCACTCTATTATGCTGCCTCTGCAAACATGTGAGCCTTTAATTGGACTCCTGCTGTGGTCATTTCAGAAATGGGAAGACCCCCCTGCAACATACATCCAAAACGTGATTCATAAGCTGAGACTGATGATAACAGACACACACACACACACACACACATACACACACACACACACACACTCCTCAAGAGGATAGGAAAAGATTTACTATTTACACAATGAAGCTTTCTGGAGAGAGCACAGTAGGGTCCAAAGCAGGTCCAACGATGGACTCAGGAACAGGGAAATGGTGCTGGTAGTAAGTCTGTATTAGTTTGCTATGTGTGCTGTAACAAAGCACGACACACTGGGTGCCTTAAACCAGGGGTCCCCAACCCCTAGGCCACGGACTGCTGTTGGTCTGTGGCCTGTTAGGAACCAGGCCACACAACAGGAGGTGAGCGGCAGGCGAGTGAGTGGAGCCTCATCTGTATTTACAGCCGCTCCCCATCACCCGCATTACCACCTGAGATCCGCCTCCTGTCAGCAATATGGTGAGTTATATAATTATTTCATTATATATTACAATGCAATAATAATAGAAATAAAGTGCACGATAAATGTAATGTGCTTGAATCATCCTGAAGCCATCCCCCCACACCCGCTGGTCCGTGGAAAAATTGTCTTCCACGAAACCGGTCCCTGGTGCCAAAAAGGTTGGGGACCTCTGGCTTAAACAACAGAAATGTATTCTGTCATAGTTCTGGAGGCTAGAAGTCTGAGATCAGGATGTCAGCAGGGTGGGTTTCTTCTGAGGGCCTTGAGGGCAGGATCTGTTCCAGGCCTCTCTCCTGGGCTTGTGGATGGCCATATTCATCCTCACATGGCATTCTCTCTGTCTGTCTGAGTCTAAATTTCTCCTTCTTATAGGGACACCAGTCATGGTGGATTAAAGCCCACTCTAATAGCCTTATTTTAACTTGATTACCTCTGTAAAAAAAAACTATCTCCAAGCAAGTTCACATTTTGAGGTAGTAGGGTTTAGGATATTAATACACGAATTTGGTAGAGGGGATGCAATTCAGTACATAACAATGCTTTTTTTATGGTGGTTAGGGATGGGGCCAGGGTGAGGGTTTCCCATGGACAGGCAGAATCTTCTGTGGTTTCAACTTCATGCTGATGCCAAAGAAGGGAACACCTGGGCTCTCTTATCAGTTTGCCCAGATGTAAGGCAGAAGGGGAGAAGAGATTGGTGGGGCTTCAAATTGTCTGCAAACATCAGAAACAGAGTCAGACCCCTTATTACAGTTTTAACCAGGTTATTAAGTCATTCCTGATCCAGCATGTTTTAATGTCCAGCATGTCCTGATCCATACAATGTTTTAATTACTGTACCTTTTTAACAACTTAACAGCTTAATAGAGCAAATGCCTACCTAATTATCCTTTATTCAGAATTTTAAAACTATATGTCTAATGCATTCACTTTTCCAGATGAACTAGTATATCCAATTTGTCAAAATCTTTGACCAAAAAGAAGCAATTTGATTGGAATAGCATTAAATTAATATATGAATATAAGGAGAATTGACATTTTGAAGAGTATTAGTCTTCCCATCCAGAAACATTGTAATTTTCTTAATGTGTTCATCTCTTCTTTAAATACCGGTGGTAACCACCCTCTAAGATATGTCGCCAATGATCTGCATCTCCTGGAATTAATGCCTTGGTACAGCTCTCTCCCACATTTTATCAAGGTTGTTCTGAGTGACCCCAGAATACAGCAGAGGTGAAAGTATATAACTTCAAAGGCTTTATCCTTGCTCTATCTTGGATTACTCATTCTGAAGGAAGCCAGTCATCATGTTGTGAGGACACTACAGTAGCCTACAGAGATGTCCAGTTAATGAGGAACTGTGGCTTCCTGTCAACAACCTACACCAACTTGCCAGCCATGCAATGAGCCATCTTGGAATCAGATCTTTTAACCTCAGTGAAGCCTTTAAATAACTATGACCCCAGCCAACATCTTAAATGTAACCTCATAAGAAACCCCAATCCAGAAACATCCAGCTGAGCTTCTCCAAAATTCCTGGCCCTCAGAAACTGTTAGGTAATTAATAATTGTTAAAGATTTAAGCTGCTAAGATTTGGGATAATTTTTATACAGAAATAGATAATGGTTTTATGCTTTCCTCACAAACGTGATCTACACTTCTTAGTAAATCCATTCTTTGGTATTTGACTTTTTTTGTTTGCAATACCCTGAAAAGATACAATGTCACTATGTCATGTCATTTACAAAAATCACTCCGCTGTACATTTCAGATACTGCACTATCTTTGTTGTAATGCTCAATCTTGAGGAAAAATTACATGACTTGGGTCACCTAGTTGTCATCAGGATAAACAGTGACAACAGGGAACACTCTGTATTTCAGATTCTTTGGAGTGTTCACCAGTTCAATGGAAGGAGATGATGGGATGAACAGGCTCAAATCAAAAAGAAGGAACAAAATATATTCATTGCAACATCTTTCTCTGTTCTCATTTCACTTTTTTCCTGTCGCTATGCACCACATGACATAGAGCAGCAGGGACATTTGACAAGAGAGTTGAGAAGTGCAAGCCTAGAAATAAAACTTTCTGCTGCTATCTTATCCAGTGGAGTTTTTTTTCTTAACCTCCTCCTGATAGGTTCTTAATATTTAATAATGCATAAGACCTATTCATCAACATCAAACGGTCCTGCCACTAGAAACAGGTACCAAGGCATCCTGGTGACAAGGATAGAATTTAGAACCAACTACATGTGCTTTTCCCAGTATCCTAAGCACATCCCAAAGTCCCTGCTCAGACGACCCTAGTCACAAAAGAAAATTCTAGAAGCACTCTGTATCTGTCAGGGTCTGTCAGAAGACAAAAGTTACATGAGTGATTTGCACAGAAAAAAAACTAATAACAAGAACTTTGATCACGTGAAAGGGGATTAACTATTAATAGGGGGAAAGTGAATGCTAAAGAATAACTGAACGGCAAACCTAAGAAACAGCCACTACCTTAGGCTGAGACAGCACTCGAGGAAGGAACAATGGAAAGGTCCTGCCTCCCCCAAGGCTAAGAGCCAGATCTCCTTGGAGCAGTGTGACTGTGTCTCCTTGGAGTGGGAAGATGTTTGCTGAGGTCATACCAGTCAATGTTAGCAAGTAGGAAGTGCCTGCGTAAGTACCAGCGGGACTTCCTGAGAAGCTCTTCAGGGTGGTGGCTGTGCTGAGATTCACTGACAAGCTGCCCACTGCCAAAGGAGTAAGAACACTACCAGAATCAATGAACACCCCTTTCATCTTGCAGCGTTCCTCCAGCGCCCTCTACTGACAAGGGCTAGCTTTGTTCCAGCTGGCAAAGAAGGAATGTATACAATATACCAACCCAGGGTTGCCAGGTATTACTAAAGACAAAGAAAGGTGGATTTGGAACTGAGCGGCAACAAGTTGATGACTGGCATACGCTCTAAAGCACAATGAAATGCAGAATGTTGAGAAATTTTTTTTAAACCCCTGGAAAAATAAGAAAAATCAGATTATAGCTGGACTCAGATTCTACCTTAAAATTGGAAATTCAATATTGCTCATCCTCTTCTCTATTATAACTCTCCTCCATGAACTTTCTCAACACTATTATTTTCATTTTATGGACAAGGAATATAGTAGGCCAAAGGATATGCTCAAAATATTTCCTTTCCAGCCCTCACAGTCACATTCTCTGACTGAGAGAAGAAATCAAGTTCAGAATTCCTGAGAGACAACAATTCTCTGAAAATAAAGGCTGTCATGTAATACTAAAATATTTTTTAATTACAATTTCTATTTTCCTTTCAACTCATTTCATTCTGCTAAATTAAATACATCAGCATAGATGCAGTGAAAAGGGGAATCAAAATGAATATTTTTCCCCCACCTGTGGGGAGCAACCATGAGCATCCCCCCTCACTCTGCAGTTGCTGACATGCAAGGATAAAACCCAGCAGTATCTACTCCTGCTTGGAAAAAGTACTCGGGATATATATTCTACCTGGAGGCTGTAAGTCTATGATCAGATCTACTTTGGGGAAAACTCCCTTTGGGGAAAATTCCCTGCTTCTCCCTTCCTTCTGTTTGAGTCTTCAGTATAATAAGCAATTTAATCAGCTCAGCTACACTAGAATGCTTCAGATATTTGCATATTAGCACTACTAGTCTTTCTTTTCCTTATTAAAATTAGCATCTACTGTGTCACAATGCAGAATTGCAGAGGCAAGCACCCGGGGCCGATGACAGCACAGATACACAGATGCTTGTTCAATAGCCTCAGTGTCGGTCTCTGCCACTTGTCCTTCAGACCTGCACTTTATCAGCTATAGAAAATCCATGTTGGTCCTACCTTATCCAAAACAAATCGGATGAGAGATGTATTTTATTATTGTTAATGAAACTGCTTACATAAAAGTTCAACACAAATATCTCTCTTGCATGATTAAAGCATTGACGGGGGGATGGGGGAAGATGGCAGAAGAGTAAGATGCGGAGATCACCTTCCTCCCCACAGATACACCAGAAATACATCTACACGTGGAACAACTCCTACAGAACACCTACTGAACGCTGGCAGAAGACCTCAGACCTCCCAAAAGGCAAGAAAGTCCCCACGTAACTGGGTAGGGCAAAAGAAAAAAGAATAAACAGAGACCAAAGGATAGGGACCCCTATCCCACCAGTGGGAGGGAGCTGTGAAGGAGGAAAGGTTTCCACACACTAGGAAGCCTATTCGTGGACGGAGACTACAGGTGGTGGAGGGGGAAGCTTCGGAGCCGCGGAGGAGAGCACAGCAACAGGGGTGCGGAGGGCAAAGCAGAGAGATTCCTGCACAGAGAATCGGTGCCAACTGGCACTCACCAGCCCGAGAGGCTTGTCTGCTCACCCACCGGGGCAGGCGGGGCTGGGAGCTGAGGCTCGGGCTTCGGTCAGAGCACAGGGAGAGGACTGGGATTGGCGGCATGAACACAACCTACAGGGGGTTAGTGCACCACGGCTAGCTGGGAGTCAGTCTGGGGAAAAGTCTGGACCTGCTGAAGAGGCAAGAGACTTTTTCTTCCCTCTTTGTTTCCTGGTGCGTGAGAAGAGGGGATTGAGAGCACTGCTTAAAGGAGCTCCAGAGACGGGTGCGAGCCACGGCTAAAAGTACGGACCTCAGAGATGGGCATGAGACGCTAAGGCTGCTGCTGCTGCCACCAAAAAGCCTGTGTGTGAGCACAGGTCACTATCCACACCTCCCTTCCGGGGAGCCTGTGCAGCCCGCCACTGCCAGGGTCCCGGGATCCAGGGACAACTACCCTGGGAGAACACACGGCGCGCCTCAGGCTGGTGTAACGTCACGCTGGCATCTGAAGCTGCAGGCTGGCCCCGTACTCTGTACCCCACCCTCCCCTTGGCCTGAGTGAGCCAGAGTCCCCAAAGCAGCTGCTCCTTTACCCCGTCCTGTCTGAGCGAAGAACAGATGCCCTCAGGCGACCTACATGCAGAGGCGGGGCCAAATCCAAAGCCGAGCCCCAGGAGCTGTGAGAACAAAGAAGAGAAAGGGAAATCTCTCCCAGCAGCCTCAGAAGCGGCGGATTGAACCTCCACAATCAACTTGATGTACCCTGCATCTGCAGAATACATGAATAGACAACAAATCATCCCAAATTGAGGAGGTGGACTTTGAGAGCAATATTTATTACTTTTTCCCCTTTTCCTCTTTTTGTGTGTATGTGTATGCTTCTCTGTGAGATTTTATCTGTATAGATTTGCTTCCACCATTTCGCCTAGGGTCCTATCTATCCCTTTTTTTCATTTGTTTGATTGTATTTCTTTTTTTTTTACTTTAAAATTTTTTTCTTAATAATAATTTTTTTTATTTTAATAACTTTATTTTATTTTACCTCACTTTATTAAATTTTATTTTATCCTCTGTCTTTCTTTCTACTTTTTCTCCCAATTATTCTGAGCTGTGTGGATGAAAGTCTCTTGGTGCTACAGCCAGGAGTCAGTGCTGTGCCTCTGAGGTGGGAGAGCCAACTTCAGGACACTGGTCCACAAGAGACCTACCAGCTCCACATAATATCAAATGATGAAAATCTCCCAGAAATCCCCATCTCAACACCAGCACCCAGCTTCACTCAAGGACCAGCAAATTACAGTGCTGGACACCCTATGCCAAACAACTAGCAAGACAGGCACAGAACCCCACCCATTAGCAGAGAGGCTGCCTAAAATCATAATAAGTCCACAGACACCCTAAAACACACCACCAGAGGTGGACCTGCCCACCAGAAAGACAAGATCCAGCCTCATCCACCAGAACACAGGCACTAGTCCCCTCTACAAGGAAGCCTACACAACCCACTGAACCAACTTTAGCCACTGGGGACAGACAGCAAAAACAACGGGAACTGCGAACCTGCAGCCTGCAAAATGGAGACCCCAAACACAGTAAGATAAGCAAAATGAGATGATAGAAAAACACACAGCAGATGAAGGAGCAAGATAAAAACTCACCAGACCTTACAAATGAAGGGGAAATAGGCAGTCTACCTGAAAAAGAATTCAGAATAATGATAGTAAAGATGATCCAAAATCTTGGAAATAGAATAGACAAAAGACAAGAAACATTCAACAAGGACCTAGAAGAGCTAAAGATGAAACAAGCAACGATGAACAACACAATAAATGAAATTAAAAATACTCTAGATGGGATCAATAGCAGAATAATGGAGGCAGAAGAACGGATAAGTGACCTAGAAGATAAAATAGTGGAAATAACTACTGCAGAGCTGAATAAAGAAAAAAGAATTAAAAGAACTGAGGACAGTCTCAGAGACCTCTGGGACAATATTAAACACACCAACATTCGAATTATAAAGATTCCAGAAGAAGAAGAGAAAAAGAATGGGACTGAGAAAATATTTGAAGAGATTATAGTTGAAAAGTTCCCTAATATGGGAAAGGAAGTAGTTAATCAAGTCCAGGAAGCACAGAGAGTCCCATAGAGGATAAATCCAAGGAGAAACATGCCTAGACACATATTAAGCAAACTGTCAAAAATTAAATAAAAAGAAAACATATTAAAAGCAGCAAGGGAAAAACAACAAATAACACACAAGAGAATCCCCATAATGTTAACAACTAAACTTCAGCAGAAACTCTGCAAGCCAGAAGGGACTGACAGGACATATTTAAAGTGAAGGAGAAGAAACTGCAACGAAGATTACTCTACCCAGCAAGGATCTCATTCCAATTTGATGGAGATATTAAAACCTTTACAGACAAGCAAAAGCTGAGAGAGTTCAGCACCACCAAACCAGCTTTATAACAAATGCTGAAGGAACTTCTCTAGGCAAGAAACACAAGAGAAGGAAAAGACCTCCAGTAAAAACCAAAAGAATTAAGAAAATGGGAATAGGAACATACATATCAATAATTACCTTAAATGTAAATGGACTAAATGCTCCCACCAAAAGACACAGATTGGCTGAATGGATACAAAAAAAAGACCCATATATATGCTGTCTACAAGAGACCCATTTCAGACCTAGAGACACATACAGAGTGAAAGTAAGGGGATGGAAAGAGATATCCCATGCAAATGGAAAACAAAAGAAAGCTGGAGTAGCAATTCTCATATCAGAAAAAATAGACTTTAAAATAAAGACTATTAGAAGAGACTAAGAAGGACACTACATAATGATCAAGGGATCTATCCAAGAAGAAGATATAACAATTGTAAATATTTATGCACCCAACATAGGAGCACCTCAATACATAAGGCAAATACTAAGAGCCATAAAAGGGGAAATCAACAGTAACACATTCATAATAGGGGACTTTAACACCCCACTTTCAGCAATGGACAGATCATACAAAACGAAAATAAATAAGGACACACAAGCTTTCAATGATACATTTAAAAAGATGCACTTAATTGATATTTATAGGACATTCCATCCAAAAACAAGAGAATACACATTTTTCTCAAGTGCTCATGGAACATTCTCCAGGATAGATCATATGTTGGGTCACAAATCAAGCATTGGTAAATTTAAGAAATTGTATCAAGTATCTTTTCTGACTACAACGCTATGACACTAGATGTCAATTACAGGAAAAGGTCTGTAAAAAAATACAAACACATGGAGGCTAAACAATACATTATTTAATAACGAAGTGATCACTGAAGAAATCAAACAGGAAATCAAAAAATACCTAGAAACAAATGACAATGGAGACACAATGATCCAAAACCTTTGGGATGCAGCAAAAGCAGTTCTAAGAGGGAAGTTTATAGCAATACAATCGTACCTTAAGAAACAGGAAACATCTTGAATAAACAACTTAACCTTGCACCTAAAGCAAGTAGAGAAAGAACAACAACAACAACAAAAAAAAAAAAAAAACAAAGTTAGCAGAAGGAAAGAAATCATAAAGATCAGATCAGAAATAAATGGAAAAGAAATGAAGGAAACAATAGCAAAGATCAATAAAAATAAAAGGTGGTTCTTTGAGAAGATAAAAACGTTGATAAACAATTAGCCAGACTCATCAAGAATAAAAGAGAGAAGACTCAAATCTGTAGAATTAGAAATGAAAAAGGAGATGTAACAACTGACACTGCAGAAACACAAAAATATAATGAGAGATTACTACAAGCAACTCTATGCCAATAAAATGGACAACCTGGAAGAAATGGACAAATTCTTAGAAATGCACTACCTGCCAACACTGAATCAGGAAGAAATAGAAAATATGAACAGACCAATTACAAGCACTGAAATTGAAACTGAGATTAAAACTCTTCCAACAAACAAAAGCCCAGGACCTGATGTCTTCAAAGGAAAATTCTATCAAACATTTAGAGAAGAGCTAACACCTATCCTTCTCAAACTCTTCCAAAATATAGCAGAGGGAAGAACACTCCCCAACTCATTCTATGAGGCCACCATCACCCTGATACCAAAACCAGACAAAGATGTCACAAAGAAAGAAAACTACAGGCCAATATCTCTGATGAACATAGATGCAAAAATCCTCAACAAAATACTAGCAAACAGAATTCAACAACACATTAAAAGGATCATACACCATGATCAAGTGGAGTTTATCTTGGGAATGCAAGGATTCTTCAATATATGCAAATCAATCAACGTGATACACCATATTAACAAATTGAAGGAGAAAAACCATATGATCACCTCAATAGATGCAGAGAAAGCTTTCAACAAAATTCAACACCCATTTATGATAAAACCCCTGCAGAAAGTAGGCATAGAGGGAAATTTCCTCAACATAATAAAGGCCATATATGACAAACCCACAGCCAACATCATCCTCAATGGTGACAAACTGAAAGCATTTCCACTAAGATCAGGAACAAAACAAGGTTGCCCACTTTCACCACTCTTATTCAACATAGTTTTCGAAGTCTTAGCCACAGCAATCAGAGAAGAAAAATAAATAAAAGGAATCCAAATTGGAAAAGAAGAAGTAAAGCTGTCACTGTTTGTAGATGACATGATACTATACATAGAGAATCCTAAAGATGCTACCAGAAAACTACTAGAGCTAATCAATGAATTTGGTAAAGTAAGAGGATACAAAATTAATGCACAGAAATCTTTGGCATTCCTAAACACTAATGATGAAAAATCTGAAAGTGAAATCAAGAAAACACTCCCATTTACCACTGCAACAAAAAGAATAAAATATCTATGAATAAACCTATCTAAGGAGACCAAAGACCTGTATGCAGAAAATTATAAAACACTGATGAAAGATCTTAAAGATGATACAAATAGATGTAGAGACATGCCATATTCTTTGATTGGAAGAATCAACATTTTGAGAATGACTCTACTACTCAAAGCAATCTACAGTTTCAATGCAATCCCTATCAAACTACCACTGACATTTTTCACAGAACTAGAACAAAAAATTTCACAATTTGCATGGAAACACAAAAGACCCCGAATAGCCAAAGCAATCTTGAGAATGAAAAACGGAGCTGTAGGAATCAGGCTCCCTGACTTCAGACTATACTACAAAGCTACAGTAATCAAGACAGTATGGTACTGGCACAAAAACAGAAAGATAGATCAATGGAACAGGATAGGAAGCCCAGAGATAAACCCACACACATATGGTCACCTTATCTTTGATAAAGGAGGCAGGAATATACAGTGGAGAAAGGACAGCCTCTTCAATAAGTGGTGCTGGGAAAACTGGACAGGTACATATAAAAGTATGAGATTAGATCACTCCCTAACATACACAAAAATAAGCTCAAAATGGATTAAAGACCTAAATTTAAGGGCAGAAACTATCAAACTCTTAGAGGAAAACATAAGCAGAACACTCTATGACATAAATCACAGCAAGATCCTTTTTGACCCACCTCGTAGAGATATGGAAATAAAAACAGAAATAAACAAATGGGACCTAATGAAACTTCAAACATTTTGCACAGCAAAGGAAACCATAAGTAAGACCAAAAGACAACCCTCAGAATGGGAGAAAATATTTGCAAATGAAGCAACGGACACAGGATTAATCTCCAAAATTTATAAGCAGCTCATGTAGCTCAATAACAGAAAAATAAACAACCCAATCCAAAAATGGGCAGAAGATCTAAATAGACATTTCTCCAAAGAAGATATACAGAATGCCAACAAACACATGAAAGAATGCTCAACATCATTAATCATTAGAGAAATACAAATCAAAACTACAATGAGATATCATCTCACACCAGTCAGAATGGTCATCATCAAAAAATCTAGAAACAGTAAATGCTGGAGGGGATTTGGAGAAAAGGGAACACTCTTGCACTGCTGGTGGGAATGTGAATTGGTACAGCTACTATGGAGAACAGTATGGAGGTTCCTTAAAAGACTAAAAATAGAACTACCTTATGACCCAGCAATCCCATTACTGGGCATATACCCTGAAAAAAACATAATTCAAAAAGTGTCATGTACCAAAATATTCATTGCAGCTCTATTTACAATAGCCCGGAGATGGAAACAAACTAAGTGTCCATCATCGGATGAATGGATAAAGAAGATGTGGCACATATATACAATGGAATATTACTCAGCCATAAAAATAAACGAATTTGAGTTATTTGTAATGAGGTGGATGGACCTAGAGTCTGTCATACAGAGTGAAGTAAGCCAGAAAGAGAAAGACAAATACCATATGTTAACACATATATATAGAATTTAAGAAAAAAAAAAAGTGTCATCAAGAACCTAGGGGTAAGACAGGAATAAAGACACAGACCTACTACAGAATGGACTTGAGGATATGGGGGGGGAGGGTAAGCTGTGACAAAGCAAGAGAATGGCATGGACATATATACACTACCAATCGTAAAATAGATAGCTACTGGGAAGCAGCTGCATAGCACAAGGAGATCAGCTCGGTGCTTTGTGACCACCTAGAGGGGTGGGATAGGGAAGGTGGGATCGAGGGAGCCACAAGAGGGAAGAGATATGGGAACATATGTATATGTATAACTGATTCACTTTGTTATAAAGCAGAAACTAACAGGCCAAGGGAAAGGTGAGAACATGACAAGTAATTACAGTAGTGGTATGACACTTGCAGATTTTATGTTACTATGTTTGTATACTATATTCAAACAGTGAGTAATTGTGCATATCAGTAAATTAGATACTAGGCTAGAAGTGCCACTAAAAAAAAAATCAGGTTTCATTATATTTTTTAAATTAAACCAAACAACCAGTGGGGCTTAGTGATCATGCAGTGATCTCCCTTAGCAACTAGCTTCTAGATGTGTTGACTCAGAAGTATTATTAAAATGTTGAATTAAATTATTGATTTTTAAAGTCTCATTTGTAATGTATGGGAGAGACTGCCCTTTATTCTTAAAATCCATTCTCTCACAAAGCCCACCTTGCATCAAGTTGTGTCCATGTAAGTAATTATCATCAAAGGAATGTGGTAAGAATTGATTTATATCACTTTCCAAGCAAGGCTTTCTAGAAATGTGTGTGTCTACTTACCACTCTGCTTCCCCTTCCATCAACTGAATACAGAAGATAGCATGACCATAGGACCTGCAGAATGGGGGAAGTCACAATTTGGAAGGAGCCTGGGTCCCTGAGTCATCAACAGGGAAGTCAGACTCCTACTGACAAAGCATACCTACGTTTGGCTTTCTCGTGAGAAAAAGTAAACTTTTACTGGGTTAGGACCATTATAAATTGGGATGGGGTCTCTGAATATTATGTATTTCTTTATGTATTACCAAAATATAAGAACCATTTTAGGCCAGTTAAAAGGTCTGGGAATCTGATCTTTCTCTTCCCAAATGCTACTTGATCTTAGCCAAGTCATCTAATCTTTCTAGCCCTAATCTTATCTGCCAAGAGTGTAAATTTGTTAGACATGCCCACAGAAAACATCTTCAGAAATACTAAAACTGCATTTTTAAACTATGGTCAAAAAAGTTGTTACTTCAGAGAAAATAAACATTGCATGTCTTGAGGTAGTTTTAGGATATAACAGATGAGACAGAATTTTTATTTCATTTGGGCTTTTGGCACATGCCAGCACTTTCCCACTGACATTTATTCAAAGTGACTAGTGACCTACAAAGCCACCAAAATATCCATCAAAGCAACTGAAATATCGCATTCCAAAATATAAGCGCTTTATGGCATCATGAATGATGCTTTCAAAATTCAGTATTTTCCATAGCACTAAGCACTGTGTTTTATGCTCAGTACATATTTATTGAATTTAATTGGTCAATTAGGAAGGAGCATCCATTTCTCTTAACTTAGATTCGATTGGCTAAAATCATCAATATTTCCAAATATGCTTTGTAATTTCAGTAGATAGATTTCACATTCTCATCTATTCTTAATGTCGCTTAACTTGTAGCTTTGCTAGTGGTGGATCCAAAGGACTTTCCTTAGCCTCCTTTCTTTTTTTAAATTTATTTTAATTTTTGAACCTGAAAAACACCTTTTTCCAAAATCATATTTCCTTTTAGTTATAGCACTTCTATGTAGCAGTAGCATACCTTCTATTATTTCTACTCATTTTTCTCTTTTGGTTATGTTTCCTCTTTCTTTTCTTACAGGCTTTCCTGTGAAGCTGTTTTTCTCTCTCTCTTGCTGTTTCATGTCTGAGATAGTGATGCCCAAATTTTTTCTCTAGGTTTGCCAATTTCCCTGAGATCTCAAATGCCTATTGTCAGTTGCTTAAGGAATGCACGTGTTTTCCTCACCATCGCTTCAGTTTCCACATGTCAGCATGTTTTCTTCCTTCAATATGGACATCTATCCCCCTACATAGTTGTTTGAATTAGCGACATAAAGTTCTGCCCATTGTGAAGCCTTTGAATAATCATTGAATTAGCCTTCTTATTCATTTTCCACATTGAATTTGTTGCCAAGTCCTTTCAGTGTTGCCTGCAAAGCACCTATTGAATTCATTTCCTTTTATTGCTATGATCAGCATCTCAGTCCAGATGCTCAATCCTCAAGTGTGGGCTTGACTATTCTATCCTAATTGACTATAACTCGAGGCAACCCCTACCCCCAACCCAAAATACAGTTTACCAATGGTTCTTAAATCTGGCTACACATTGAAATCTCTGGTGAGCTTTTAAGAACATATCAATATCAAGGCTCTCCCCTAGAAATTCTGATTTACTTTGGGGTACAATCTGAACATGAGGATTTTTTAATTCTCCCAGATTATAATAATATGCAGCCAAGATTAAGAACCACTGAGGTATCCCATTTCTAGACTGTTTATTTCAAGGAACATTTTTTTTCCCCCCTGTGGATGTAGTAAATCAGATCTGTTCTTTCATTATATTTTCTAAGTGGCTACTGTTGGTATATAGAAAAGCTATTGATTTCTGCACATTGATTTATAAGTAGAAATATTTTAATGAACTTTTTCACCTCTAAGAGAGTCTGAAAATTAATCATCTTGGGCTTTCCAGGTTTATAAACACATCATCTGTATTAGTTTCCTATTGCCCCTGTAACCAATTACTACAAACTTAGTGGCTTAAAGCAACACAAATTTTAGCAGTTCTGGAGCACAGAAGCCCACAGGGCTGTATTCCTTTTGAGGGCTCTAGGGAAGGATTTGTTTCCTTGCCTTTTCCAGCTTCTAGAGGCCACCTACATTCCGTGCTTATGGCCCTTTCCTCCATCTTCAAAGCCTACAGTATAGCATCTTTCTTCCTCTCTGATCTCTACTTCCATCTTTACATGTTTTCCTTACTTGTATTGCATCCCTCTTTTAAGGACCCTTGTGATTACTTAGGCCCACCTGGGTAATCTAATATAATCTCTGCATCTCATAATCCTTAACTTAATCATGTCTGCAAAGTCCCTTTTGCCAAGTAATGTAACACAGAGTGTTGTCATTATTCATCCCACTACATCATCTAAAGATAATGATGAATTCCCTCCTTCTATCAAATCTTTTTACCTCATCTCTTTCTCTTTTCTCTTGGCTTTGGTCAGTCCTTCCTGTTACTAATGAGATATATTCCCATCTTATGTGTAGATTATTATTTATCCCTGAATGTAAGCATTTCTCTCTGGTCCTATTATTTGCTAAAAATAGCAGTTGGGGTCAGGGATGAGCTTAGAACAGTGTCTTCTTTCTTAGGGAAATATCATTCCTCAGTTTTCAGAATTCCCACTTTTAGAGTTAAGAAGATTATTCAAAGCTCCCAGTCCTTCTTTGTAGTTTAGTATTATTTACCTCTGTTCAGCTGAATCTGAAGGGAACTTATAATAAAAAGCTGATTGCTGCTTCTCCCTCTCTTCTACTCTGCCTCACACCAGTTCATGTATCTTGGATCAGAGGCTATCTCAAGAAAAGGAAAGATGGCATGTATTTCTAATAGTATGAAACTGGGATCCTAAGGATGTGTTTCTTGCTTCTCCTTAGGCCAACTCACACTCTGATCATCCTCATTCCTAGTAAGAGACACTTTCTTTAGAGCTTTTAGGACAAGCTCACTGTGTTTAGGAATGTTTTACCTTTGTTTAGGTTTAAAAAAATATGAGTCTATGAAGAGGGTCAATTGATTAACATGTTCAAGCTCCCTTCCAAACTCCCTTCGGGTCCACCCTGACCCCCGATTTCCTGCATTTTGAGTGGAGTCTGATTTTTGCTAGATCAATTTCTACATGTCCATAATGAGCAACAACAGAATAGAAGAAATCAGCCAGACTGAAAATGTGGTAACAGAAGGAAGAAAATGGGAGAAGAGAAACCAGCAAAAGTGATTTTACAAAGTGTCACAAAGGATGTGTTTTTCTTCCATTTATTTGTTTGTCAAATATCTATTAACTTCTATACGTATCTTCTATATATTAGACACTGCAGGGTAGAGCAGTAAACAGATTCATCAAGTTTCCTTCCTCAAGCTCACATTCTAGTTGGTGAAGATAGTTAATAAATAAACAAACATACAAACAAACAACATTAGCTTCAGCTTGTTGTGGTAAATTCTAAAAAGGAAATAAACAAGATGGTAGGATGGAAGTGATGAGATGGAGAGACAGTTGAGGGGTCAATGAAGTACTCTTGGAGAAAGTAACATTTGAACTGTAGCCTGAAGGATTAAAGAAAGCTTCCTTTTGTAAAGCTGGTTAAGGGGTGTTCCTGTCAGAGGACATGAACCCTAAAACAGGAAATAACTTGCCTCATCTGAGTAGTGAACTGGTATGAGGAATGTCTCAGTGTGGCCAGATGGACAAAGGGGTGAGGGCAGAGTAGCACAAGGTGAGTGGGAGAGGGAACAGAGGCCAGATGGTGAAGCTCAAGTCCATGTGGCCCAGCCTTGAAGTAGCATCTCAGTCCAGCATCTAGAAACAATCAATAATTAATTCAATTAAACTTTTTTTCTTTCAGAAAAGTCTAGCTCCTCTGTTTGTAATCTGAATTTCTCTAATCTCCTCTATCTTCTTTGAAAACTTCAGTTCTACAGTTACCCTCTCTTTCCTACATCATGTGTCCCCCCAACCCCTGCCCTTTAATGGGATCAATTCAGGAGCATATGAACAAAGAAAAGTCCAGGACCAGATGGTCTCACAGGTGAATTCTACCAGAAACTTAAAGAATTAATACTTACCCTTCTCAAACTGTTTCCAAAAACTGAAGAGGAGGGAAACTCCCAAACTTATTTTATAAGGCCAGCATTACCCTGATACCAAAGCCAGATAAGGATACTAGAAGAAAACAAAACTACAGGCCAATATCCCTGATGAATATAGATGTAAAAATTCTCAACAAAATACTAGCAAGCCAAATTCAAGAGTTTATTAAGGGGGATTTGTCCTTGGATGCAAGGATGGTTCAACATACATGAATCAATAAATATAATGCACCACATTAATAGAATGAAAGACAAAAATCATATAATCATGTCAATAGATGCAGGAAAATAAATTTGACAAAATTCAACATGCTTTCATGATAAAAATTCTCAAAAAATTGGATATGGAAGGAATGTACTTCTACATAATAATGGCCATATATTGTATGACAAACCCACAGCTAACATCATATTAAATGGTAAAATGTTGAAATCTTTTCATCTAAGATCAAAAGAAAAGGGTGTCTACTCTCACCACTCCTATTCAACATAGTACTGGAAGTCCTAGTCAGAGGAATTAGGAAAGAAAAAGAAGTAAAAGTCATTTAAACTGAAAAGGAACAAGTAAAATTGTCTGTTTACTGATGACATGATCTTGCATATAGAAAGTCCTAAAGACTCCACAAAAAAACTGTTAGAGCCAAGAAACTAATTCAGTAAAATTTCAAGATAAAAAAATCAACATATAAAAATCAGTTGAGGGCTTCCCTGGTGGCGCAGTGGTTGGGGGTCCGCCTGCCGATGCGGGGGACGCGGGTTCGTGCCCCGGTCTGGGAGGATCCCGGGTGCCGCGGAGCGGCTGGACCCGTGGGCCGTGGCCGCTGGGCCTGCGCGTCCGGAGCATGTCCTCCGCGGCGGGAGGGGCCACGGCAGTGGGAGGCCCGCGTAACGCATAAAAAAAACAAAAAACAAAAACAAAAAAAAAAATCAGTTGAGTTTACTATAGGAAACACTGAGGAAAGAAATTGAAGAAAACACAAATAAATGGAAAAAAATCTCATGGATCAGAAAGTAAATATTATTTAAATGTCATACTACTCAAAGCCATCTATAGATTCAATGCAATTTCTATCATAATTCCAATGGCATTTTTCACAGATATAGAAAAAACAATCCTAAAATTTGTGTGGAATCATAAAAGACCCCAGGGGCTTCCTTGGTGGTGCAGTGGTTGAGAATCTGCCTGCTAATGTAGGGGACATGTGTTTGGGCCCTGGTCTGGGAGGATTCCACATGCCGCAGAGCAACTAGGCCCGTGAGCCACAACTACTGAGCCTGCGTGTCTGGAGCCTGTGCTCCACAAAAAGAGAGGCCGCGATAGTGAGAGGCCCGCGCACCGCGATGAAGAGTGGCCCCCGCTTGCCACAACTAGAGAAAGCCCTCGCACAGAAACAAAGACCCATAATAATAAATAAATTTATTATTTATTTAATAAATAAATAATAAATAAATTTATTATTTATTTAATAAATAAATAATAAATAAATTTATTATTTATTTAATAAATAAATAATAAATAAATTTATTATTTATTTAATAAATAAATAATAAATAAATTTATTATTTATTTAATAAATAAATTTAAGAAAAGACCCCAAATAGCCAAAGCCATCTTGAGAAAGACAAATCTAGAGATATCAAGCTTCCCAATTTCAAATTGTATTATGAAGCTATAGTAATCAAAACAGTATGGTACTGGCATAGAAAAAGACACATAGACCAATGGAATGGAATCAAGAGCCTCAAAATAAACCCATGTATATATGTTCAAATAACATTTGACAGGGTAGCCAAGAATAATCAATGCAGATAGGATAGTCTCTTCAACAAGTGGTGCTGGGAAAACTGGATATTCACATGCAAAATAATTAAATTGGACACTATCTCATACGATTCACAAAAATTAACTGGAAATGGATTAAGGACTTTAAGACCTAAAACCATAAAATTCCTAGAAGAGACCATATGGTAAGCTACTTTACATTGGTCTTGGCAATGGTTTTTGGATTTGGCACCAAAAGCAAAAGCAACAAAAATAAAAATAAACAATTGGGGGGGCTGGGCGGGAAGATGGCGGAAGAGTAAGACGTGGAGATCGCCTTCCTCCTCACGGATACACCAGAAATACATATACACGTGGAACAACTCCTACCGAACACCTACTGAAGGCTGGCAGAAGACCTCAGAGCTCCCAAAAGGCAAGAAACTCCCCACGTACCTGGGTAGGGCAAAAGAAAAAAGAAAAAACAGAGACAAAAGAATAAGGACGGCACCTGCACCAGTGGGAGGGAGCTGTGAAGAAGGAAAGGTCTCCACACACTAGGAAGCCCCTCCGCGGGCGGAGACTGCGGGAGGCGGAGGGGGGAGCTTCGGGACCGCGGAGTGGAGCACAGCGACGGGTGCGGAGGGCAAAGCGGGGGGATTCCTGCACAGACGATCGGTGCCGACCGGCACTCACCAACCCGAGAGGCTTGTCTGCTTACCCGCCGGGGCGGGCGGGGCTGCGAGCTGAGGCTCGGGTTTCGGTTTTGGACGGAGCGCGGGGAGAGGACTGGGGTTGGCGGCTTGAGCATAGCCTGGAGGGGTTGGTGCGCCACGACTAGCCGGGAGGGAGTTCGGGGAAAAGCCTGCACCGGCCGAAGAGGCAAGAGACTTTTTCTTCCCTCTTTGTTTCCTGGCGCGCGAGGAGAGGGGTTTAAGAGCGCTGCTTAAAGGAACTCCAGAGAAGGGCGCGAGCCGCGGCTAAAAAGCGCAAACCCCAGAGACGGGCGCGAGCCTCGGCTGAGGGCGCAAGCCCCCGAGACGGGCGCGAGCCGCGGCGGGAAGCGCGAGCCCCCGAGACGGGCGCGAGCCGCGGCGGGAAGCGCGAGCCCCAGAGACGGGCGCGAGCCGCGGCTGAAACTGCGGAGCCCAGAGACGGGCGGGAGACGCTGGGGCTGCTGCTGCCGCCACCAGGGGGGCTGTGTGCGAGCACAGGTCACTCTCCGCGCCCCTCTTCCGCGGAGCCTGTGCAGGCCGCCACTGCCGGGTTCCCGGGATCTGGGGACAGCTTCCCGCACGGCGGGTCTCAGGCTGGTGCAGCGTCACGCCGGCCTCTGCCGCCGCAGGCCCGCCCCGCACGCAGTGCCCCGCCTTCCCCCATCCCCCAACCCCCGGCCTGAGTGAGCCGGAGCTCCCGAATCAGCGGCTCCTTTAACCCCGTCCTGTCTGAGCAAAAAAAACAGACGCCCTCCAGCGATCAGCGCGCAGGGGCAGGGCCGGGTACAAAGCTGAGCTCCTGTGAGCTGTGAGAGCAGGGAGGAGAGGGGGAGGTCTCTCCCGGCAGCCGCGGAGGCAGCGGATTGAAGCTCCACAATCAACTTGATGTGCCCTGCATTGTGGAATACCTGAATAGACAGGGAGTGAGCCCAAATTGAAGAGGGGGAATTTAGGAGCGAGATCGGTGATTTTTTTCCCTTTTCCTCTTTTTGTGAATGTGGGCATGTATGCTTCTGTGTGAGATCTTGTCTGTATACTCTTGTTTCCACCATTTGTCCTAGGGCTCTATCCGTCCATGGGTTTTTTTTTTTTAAAAAAAAAAAAAAAAATTTTTTTTTAATAATTAATTTTAATTGTAATAACTTTATTGAACTTTACCTTCGTTCTTTCTTTCTTTCTTTCCTTCCTTCCTTCCCTCCTTTAGACAACTAATCACCCCAAATTGAGGAGGTGGTCTCTGGGAGCAGGATTTATGATTTTTCCCCCTTTGCCTCTCTTTGTGAACGTGTAGGTGTATGCTTCTGTGTAAGATTTTCTCTGTATAGCTTTGCTCCCAATAGTTGTCCTAGGGCTCTATCCTTCCATGGTTTTTTAAAAAAAAAAAAATTTTTTTTTCTTTCTTATTAATTTTAATTGCAATAACTTTATTGTACTTTACCTTCGTTCTTTCTTTCTTTCTTTCCTTCCTTCCTTCCCTCCTTTAGACAGCAAATCACCCCAGGTTGAGGAGGTGGTCTCTGGGAGCAGGATTTAGGATTTTTCCCCCTTTGCCTCTCTTTGTGAACGTGTATGTGTATGCTTCTGTGTAAGATTTTCTCTGTATAGCTTTGCTTCCAACATTTGTCCTAGGGCTCTATCCGTCCATGGTTTTTTTTTAAAAAAAAAAAAAATTTTTTTTCTTTCTTAATAATTAATTTTAATTGCAATAACTTTATTGTACTTTACCTTCGTTCTTTCTTTCTTTCTTTCCTTCCTTCCTTCCCTCCTTTAGACAGCAAATCACCCCAGGTTGAGGAGGTGGTCTCTGGGAGCAGGATTTAGGATTTTTCCCCCTTTGCCTCTCTTTGTGAACGTGTATGTGTATGCTTCTGTGTAAGATTTTCTCTGTATAGCTTTGCTTCCAACATTTGTCCTAGGGCTCTATCCGTCCATGTTTTTTTTTTAAAAAAAAAAATTTTTTTTCTTAATAATTAATTTTAATTGTAGTAACTTTATTGTACTTTACCTTCGTTCTTTCTTTCTTTCCTTCCTTCCTTCCCTCCTTTAGACAGCGAATCACCCCAGGTTGAGGAGGTGGTCTCTGGGAGCAGGATTTATGATTTTTCCCACTTTGCCTCTCTTTGTGAACACGTATGTGTATGCTTCTGTGTAAGATTTTCTCTGTATAGCTTTGTTTCCAGCATTTGTCCTAGGGTTCTATCTGTTCTTTTTTTTTTTTTTTTTTTTTCTTTTTCTTTTTTTTTTTTGTTCTAAATATTTTTTAGTACAATAACTATATTATACTTTATTTTATTTTTACTGTATCTTCTTTCTTTCTGTCTTTTTTCCTTCTTTCCTTCCTTCCTTCCTCCCTTCCTCCCTCCCTCCCTCCCTCCTTTCTTTCCTTCTTTGCTTCTTTCTTCCTTCCTTCCTTTCCTCCTTTCCTCCTTTCCTTCTTTCTTTCCTCAAACTTCTACTAATTCTCTCTACATTTTCTCCTTCTTTCCCTCCTTCTTTCCTTCCTTCCTCCCTCCCTCCCTCCCTCCTTTCTTTCCTTCTTTGCTTCTTTCTTCCTTCCTTCCTTTCCTCCTTTCCCTCTTTCTTTCCTCAAACTTCTAATAATTCTCTCTACATTTTCCCCTTCTTTCCCTCCTTCCTTCCTTCCTTCCTCCCTCCCTCCCTCCTTTCTTTCCTTCTTTGCTTCTTTCTTCCTTCCTTCCTTTCCTCCTTTCCTTCTTTCTTTCCTCATACTTCTAATAATTCTCTCTACTTTTCCTCCCTTTTATTCTGAGCCGTGTGGATGAAAGGCTCTTGGTGCTCCAGCCCA
Source organism: Phocoena phocoena (assembly GCF_963924675.1). NCBI lineage: Eukaryota > Metazoa > Chordata > Mammalia > Artiodactyla > Phocoenidae > Phocoena > Phocoena phocoena. The sequence goes on along the minus strand of NC_089237.1, from coordinate 33,820,814 downwards.
GGAGGCAGGGCTCTGCCTCTGAGGTAGGAGAGCCAACTTCAGGAAACTGATCAACAAGAGACCTCCCAGCTCCACATAATATTAAACGGTGGACATCTCCCAGAGACCTCCATCTTAACATCAGCACCCAGCTTCACTCAACGACCAGCAAGCCACAGTGCTGGACAACCTATGCCAAACAACTAGCAAAACAGGAACACAACCCCACCCATTAGCAGAGAGGCTGCCTAAAATCATAACAAGGCCACAGACACCCCAAAACACACCACCAGACGTGAATCTGCCCACTAGAGAGACAAGACCGAGCCTCATCCAGCACAACACAGGCACTAGTCCCCTCCACCAGGAAGCCTACACAACCCGCTGAAACAACCTTAGCCACTGGAGACAGACATCAAAAACAACGGGAACTACGAGCGTGCAGCCTGCAAAAAGGAGACCCCAAACACAGTAAGATAAGCAAAATGAGAAGACAGAAAAACACACAGCAGATGAAGGAGCAAGATAAAAACCCACCAGACCTAACAAATGAAGAGGAAATAGGCAATCTACCTGAAAAAGAATTCAGAATAATGATAGTAAGGATGATCCGAAATCTTGGAAGTAGAATAGACAAAATGCAAGAAACAGTTAACAAGGACCTAGAAGACATAAAGATGAAACAAGCAATGATGAACAACGCAATAAATGAAATTAAAAGTACTCTAGATAGGATCAATAGCAGAATAACTGAGGCAGAAGAACGGATAAGTGACCTGGAAGATAAAGTAGTGGAAATAACTACTGCAGAGCAGAATAAAGAAAAAAGAATGAAAAGAACTGAGGACAGTCTCAGAGAGCTCTGGGACAACATTAAACGCACCAACATTCGAATTATAGGGGTTCCAGAAGAAGAAGAGAAAAAGAAAGGGACTGAGAAAATATTTGAAGAGATTATAGTTGAAAACTTCCCTAATATGGGAAAGGAAATAGTTAATCAAGTCCAGGAAGCACAGAGAGTCCCATACAGGATAAATACAAGGAGAAATACGCCAAGACACATATTAATCAAACTATCAAAAATTAAATACAAAGAAAGCATATTAAAAGCAGCAAGGGAAAAACAACAAATAACACACAAGGGAATCCCCATAAGGTTAACAGCTGATCTCTCAGCAGAAACCCTACAAGCCAGAAGGGAGTGGCAGGACATACTGAAAGTGATGAAGGAGAAAAACCTGCAACCAAGACTACTCTACCCAGCAAGGATCTCATTCAGATTTGATGGAGAAATTAAAACCTTTACAGACAAGCAAAAGCTGAGAGAGTTCAGCACCACCAAACCAGCTTTACAACAAATGCTAAAGGAACTCCTCTAGATAAGAAATGCAAAAGAAGGAAACGACCTATAATAACGAACCCAAAACAATATAGAAAATGGGAATAGGAACATACATATCGATAATTACCTTAAATGTAAATGGACTAAATGCTCCCACCAAAAGACACAGATTGGCTGAATGGATACAAAAACAAGACCCTTATATATGCTGTCTACAAGAGACCCACCTCAGACCTAGAGACACATACAGACTGAAAGTAAGGGGATGGAAAAAGATATTCCATGCAAATGGAAACCAAAAGAAAGCTGGAGTAGCAATTCTCATATCAGACAAAATAGACTTTAAAATAAGGACTATTAAAAGGGATAAAGAAGGACACTACATAATGATCAAGGGATCGATCCAAGAAGAAGATATAACAATTGTAAATATTTATGCACCCAACATAGGAGCACCTCAATACATAAGGCAAATACTAACAGCCATAAAAGGGGAAATAGACAGTAACACATTCATAGTAGGGGACTTTAACACCCCACTTTCACCCATGGACAGATCATCCAAAATGAAAATAAATAAGGAAACACAAGCTTTAAATGATACATTAAACAAGATGGACTTAATTGATATTTATAGGACACTCCATCCAAAAACAACAGATTACACATTTTTCTCAAGTGCTCATGGAACATTCTCCAGGATAGATCATATCTTGGGTCACAAATCAAGCCTTGGTAAATTTAAGAAAATTGAAATTGTATCAAGTATCTTTTCTGACCACAACGCCATGAGACTAGATATCAATTACAGGAAAAGATCTGTAAAATATACAAGCACATGGAGGCTAAACAATACACTACTTAATAATGAAGTGATCACTGAAGAAATTAAAGAGGAAATAAAAAAATACCTAGAAACAAATGACAATGGAGACACAACGACCCAAAACCTATGGGATGCAGCAAAAGCAGTTCTAAGGGGGAAGTTTATAGCAATACAAGCCCACCTTAAGAAGCAGGAAACATCTCGAATAAACAACCTAACCTTGCACCTCAAGCAATTAGAGAAAGAAGAACAAAAAAGCCCCAAAGCTAGCAGAAGGAAAGAAATCATAAAAATCAGATCAGAAATAAATGAAAAAGAAATGAAGGAAACGATAGCAAAGATCAATAAAACTAAAAGCTGGTTCTTTGAGAAGATAAACAAAATAGATAAACCACTAGCTAGACTCATCAAGAAAAAAAGGGAGAAGACTCAAATCAATAGAATTAGAAATGAGAAAGGAGAAATAACAACTGACACTGCAGAAATAAAAAAAATCATGAGAGATTACTACAAGCAACTCTATGCCAATAAAATGGACAATCTGGAAGAAATGGACAAATTCTTAGAAATGCACAACCTGCCAAGACTGAATCAGGAAGAAATAGAAAATATGAACAGACCAATCACAAGCACTGAAATTGAAAGTGTGATTAAAAATCTTCCAACAAACAAAAGCCCAGGACCAGATGGCTTCACAGGTGAATTCTATCAAACGTTTAGAGAAGAGCTAACACCTATCCTTCTCAAACTCTTCCAAAATATAGCAGAGGGAGGAACACTCCCAAATTCCTTCTACGAGGCCACCATCACCTTGATACCAAAACCAGACAAGGATGTCACAAAGAAAGAAAACTACAGGCCAATATCACTGATGAACATAGATGCAAAAATCCTCAACAAAATACTAGCAAACAGAATCCACGAGCACATTAAAAGGATCATACACCATGATCAAGTGGGGTTTATTCCAGGAATGCAAGGATTCTTCAATATACGCAAATCTATCAATGTGATAAACCATATTAACAAATTGAAGGAGAAAAACCATATGATCATCTCAATAGATGCAGAGAAAGCTTTTGACAAAATTCAACACCCATTTATGATAAAAACCCTCCAGAAAGTGGGCATAGAGGGAACTTTCCTCAACATAATAAAGGCCATATATGACAAGCCCACAGCAAACATCATCCTCAATGGTGAAAAACTGAAAGCATTTCCACTAAGATCAGGAACAAGACAAGGTTGCCCACTCTCACCACTCTTATTCAACATAGTTTTGGAAGTTTTAGCCACAGCAATCAGAGAAGAAAAGGAAATAAAAGGAATCCACATCGGAAAAGAAGAAGTAAAGCTGTCACTGTTTGCAGATGACATGATACTATACATAGAGAATCCTAAAGATGCTACCAGAAAACTACTAGAGCTAATCAATGAATTTGGTAAAGTAGCAGGATACAAAATTAATGCACAGAAATCTCTGGCATTCCTATATACTAATGATGAAAAATCTGAAAGTGAAATCAAGAAAACACTCCCATTTACCATTGCAACAAAACGAATAAAATATCTAGGAATAAACCTACCTAAGGATACGAAAGACCTGTATGCAGAAAATTATAAGACACTGATGAAAGAAATTAAAGATGATACAAATAGATGGAGAGATATACCATGTTCTTGGATGGGAAGAATCAACATTGTGAAAATGACTCTACTACCCAAAGCAATCTACAGATTCAATGCAATCCCTATTAAACTACCACTGGCATTTTTCACAGAACTAGAACAAAAAATTTCGCAATTTGTATGGAAACACAAAAGACCCCGAATAGCCAAAGCAATTTTGAGAACGAAAAAAGGAGCTGGAGGAATCAGGCTCCCTGACTTCAGACTATACTACAAAGCAACAGTAATCAAGACAGTATGGTACTGGCACAAAAACAGAAAGATAGATCAGTGGAACAGGATAGAAAGCCCAGAGATAAACCCATGCACATATGGACACCTTATCTTTGATAAAGGAGGCAGGAATGTACAGTGGAGAAAGGACAGCCTCTTCAATAAATGGTGCTGGGAAAACTGGACAGGTACATGTAAAAGTATGAGATTAGATCACTCCCTAACACCATACACAAAAATAAGCTCAAAATGGATTAAAGACCTAAATGTAAGGCCAGAAACTATCAAACTCTTAGAGGAAAACATAGGAAGAACACTCTATGACATAAATCACAGCAAGATCCTTTCTGACCCACCTCCTAGAGTAATGGAAATAAAAACAAAAATAAACAAATGGGACCTAATGAAACTTCAAAGCTTTTGCACAGCAAAGGAAACCATAATCAAGACCAAAAGACAACCCTCAGAATGGGAGAAAACATTTGCAAATGAAGCAACTGACAAAGGATTAATCTCCAAAATTTACAAGCAGCTCATGCAGCTCAATAACAAAAAAACAAACAACCCCATCCAAAAATGGGCAGAAGACCTAAACAGACATTTCTCCAAAGAAGATATACAGAATGCCAACAAACACATGAAAGAATGCTCAACCTCATTAATCATTAGAGAAATGCAAATCAAAACTACAATGAGATATCATCTCACACCAGTCAGAATGGCCATCATCAAAAAATCTAGAAACAATAAATGCTGGAGAGGGTGTGGAGAAAAGGGGACACTCTTGCACTGCTGGTGGGAATGTGAATTGGTTCAGCCACTATGGAGAACAGTATGGAGGTTCCTTAAAAAACTACAAATAGAATTACCATATGACCCAGCAATCCCACTACTGGGCATATACCCTGAGAAAACCAAAATTCAAAAGGAGTCATGTACCAAAATGTTCATTGCAGCTCTATTTACAATAGCCCGGAGATGGAAAGAACCTAAGCGCCCATCATCGGACGAATGGATAAAGAAGATGTGGCACATATACACAATGGAATATTACTCAGCCTTAAAAAGAAATGAAATTGAGATATTTGTAATGAGATGGATAGACCTAGAGTCTGTCATACAGAGTGAAGTAAGTCAGAAAGACAAAGACAGATACCGTATGCTAACACATATATATGGAATTTGAGGGGAAAAAATGTCATGAAGAACCTAGGGATAAGACAGGAATGGAGGCGCAGACCTACTGGAGAGCGGACTTGGGGATATGGGGAGGGGGAAGGGTGAGTTTTGACAGGGGGAGAGAGAGTCATGGACATATACACACTAACAAACGTGGTGGGGTGGATAGCTGGGGGGAAGCAGCCGCAAGGCACAGGGATATTAGCTCGGGGCTTTGGGACAGCCTGGAGGGGTGGGAGGGGGAGAGTGGGAGGGAGGGAGATGCAGGAGGGAAGACACATGGGAGCACATGTATATGTATAGCTGATTCACTTTGTTATAAATCAGAAACTAACACACCATTGTAAAGCAATTATACCCCAATAAAGATGTTAAAAAAAAAAAAAAAAAAAAAAAAAAAAAAAATAAACAATTGGGACTGCATCAAACTAAAAGCTTCTGCACAGCAAAAGAAACCATCAACAAAATGAAAAGGCAACTTACAGAATGGGAAAAATGTTTGCAAACCATATATCTGATAAGGATTTTTTTTTTTTTTTTTTTTTTGCTGTATGTGGGCCTCTCACTGTTGTGACCTCTCCCATTGTGGAGCACAGGCTCCAGACACGCAGGCTTAGCTGCCATGGCTCACGGGCCTAGCCACTTCATGGCATGTGGGATCTTCCCAGGCCAGGGCATGAACCTGTGCCCCCTGCATCAGCAGGCGGACTCTCAACAACTGCGCCACCATGGAAGCCCTATAATTATTTCTTAATTTTATTGTGAAGGGAGGTTTATTCTTTTATTGTTTCAGGTAGGCTAAACATAGGGGACAATTAAAAATGCCATCTATTCTCTGTGATATTTTTACAGAAGTTCTCTACTAGTTTAAAGTAAAAGCCATGGTACTATTATTTACTTGTATGTTTTCTCCAGAAACTCAGTCTTAAATATCTATACCATAGGCATCATGGAATATGAATTTAAAAGCTAAACATTTTCTCTCTCTTTCCTTCTCTCCCTCTCCCTCCATCCCCTCCTCAACCTACCTCTATCTCTTCCCCTCACTCTCTCTCTTTCCCTCCCTCCCTCTTTCCTAGCCATAGTTTAAATACTATTGGCTTGAAAGTCAAACAGCATTTCCTTCCTTTCAGTGTTTTCTCTAAGGGTGTCCTAGGATGATGCTTAATTAGAAAATATAATGATTTAAATGTTTAATTCTTTTAACTAGGTCCAAAACTGTATGACTGTATTGGTATAATTTATTTTCGACCAACATTTCCAAGCTCATTTTCCAATTAGTAGACTCAGTTGAGATATTATGGACTAATTAATGATATTAACTTATTGTTTTCATAAAATCACACAACCATCAATCACACTTGAATATGAGTTAGGAATTTTATGTTGGTTTATTAACAGGCAGTGTAGCATGATTTGTTGGATGATATAAAAAGCCCAGAGAACAAGATCACTTCTTTGTATCTACATCCTTTGGCAAATTAAAAAGCCTAACTCTTTAATCTGAACAAATAGACTCCATTTCTTTCTTAGAACTGTCCCTTAAAATCCAAAGGACAGTTCATACCTCTCTCTCATATCATTTGTCCAGATTTAACCTTGGAATAAACTGGATTTTTGTCCTAGCTCTGTCCCCTCAAAGCTCTGAAACACAGACAAATTAATTCATCAATGCTCAGTTATCTCAATTAAAGAATATTTGTCTCATACAATTATTGTGAGGATTAAGTGAGAAAATGTTTGTGAAAGCACTTTAAGCTATAAAGCCATATAAAAATACATTGTCCTTATTTTATTTATCATCATAATCATCTTTATCATCATCATCACTATTTGGACATGTCCTCATTTATGATCATTAAAAATAATGCTTTAGGTAATATTTATGTATATATTTGTATAAATCTAGATGGTAAGCAACTTGATAGTAAGTTAAAACCAGGTTTTATTTTTATTCTCTCCCATAAGAACATTCCATAAATGTGTGTTGAAATGTGTACTAAATGTCTTATAAGTTTGTTCCTGCATTTTGAAAATGTTTCCTATCAAGCACAGCCCTCAATTTTTTTTTTAACATCTTTATTGGGGTATAATTGCTTTACAATGGTGTGTTAGTTTCTGCTTCATAACAAAGTGAATCAGTTATACATATACATATGCTCCCATATGTCTTCCATCTTGCATCTCCCTCCCTCCCACTCTCCCTATCCTACCCATCCAGGCTGTCACAAAGCACCGAGCTAACATCCCTGTGCCATGCGGCTGCTTCCCACTAGCTATCCACCTTACTACGTTTGTTAATGTGTATATGTCCATGACTCTCTCTCGCCCTGTCAAAGCTCACCCTTCCCCCTCCCAATATCCTCAAGTCCATTCTCCAGTAGGTCTGCGTCTTTATTCCTGTCTTACCCCTAGGTTCTTCATGACATTTTTTTTTTCTTAAATTCCATATATATGTGTTAGCATACGGTATTTGTCATTTTCTTTCTGACTTACTTCACTCTGTATGACAGACTCTAGGTCTATCCATCTCATTACAAATAGCTCAATTTCGTTTCTTTTTAAGGCTGAGTAATATTCCATTGTATATACGTGCCACATCTTCTTTATCCATTCATCCGATGATGGGCACTTAGGTTGTTTCCATCTCTGGGCTATTGTAAATAGAGCTGCAATGAACACTTTGGTACATGACTCTTTTTGAATTTTGGTTTTCTCAGGGTATATGCCCAGTAGTGGGATTACTGGGTCATATGGTAATTCTATTTGTAGTTTTTTAAGGAACCTCCATACTGTTCTCCATAGTGGCTGAACCAATTCACATTCCCACCAGCAGTGCAAGAGTGCTCCCTTTTCTCCACACCCTCTCCAGCATTTATTGTTTCTAGATTTTTTGATGATGGCCATTCTGACTGGTGTGAGAAGATATCTCATTGTAGTTTTGATTTGCATTTCTCTAATGATTAATGATGTTGAGCATTCTTTCATGTGCTTGTTGACAATCTGTATATCTTCTTTGGAGAAATGTCTATTTAGGTCTTCTGCCCATTTTTGGACTGGGTTGTTGGGTTTTTTTTGTTATTAAGCTGCATGAGCTGCTTATAAATTTTGGAGATTAATCCTTTGTCAGTTGCTTCATTTGCAAATATTTTCTCCCATTCTGAGAGTTGTCTTTTTGTCTTGTTTTTGGTTTCCTTTGCTGTGCAAAAGCTTTTAAGTTTCATTAGGTCCCATTTGTTTATTTCTGTTTTTATTTCCATTCCTCTAGGAGGTGGGTCAAAAAGGATCTTGCTGTGATTTATGTCATAGAGTGTCCTGCCTATGTTTTCCTCTAAGAGTTTGATAGTTTCTGACCTTACATTTAGGTCTTTAATCCATTTTGAGCTTACTTTTGTGTATGGTGTTAGGGAGTGATCTAATTTCATACTTTTACATGTACCTGTCCAGTTTTCCCAGCACCACTTATTGAAGAGACTGTCCTTTCTCCACTGTACATTCCTGCCTCCTTTATCAAAGATAAGGTGAGCATATGTGTGTGGGTTTATCTCTGGGCTTTCTATCCTGTTCCATTGATCTATCTTTCTGTTTTTGTGCCAGCACCATACTGTCTTGATTACTGTAGCTTTGTAGTATAGTCTGAACTCAGGAAGCCTGATCCCTCCAGCTCCGTTTTTCGTTCTCAACCAACCTAAGGAGACAAAAGACCTGTACGCAGAAAATTATAAGACACTGATGAAAGAAATTAAAGATGATACAAATAGATGTAGAGACATACCATGTTCTTGGATTGGAAGAATAAACATTGTGAAAATGACTCTACTACCCAAAGCAATCTACAGATTCAATGCAATCTCTATCAAACTACCACTGGCATTTTTCACAGAACTAGAACAAAAAATTTCACAACTTGTATGGAAACACAAAAGACCCCAAATAGCTGAGACTTTCCTTTAAAATGGGAATTTCTGATTCTGAAAAGACTGCTTACCTTAACACACTGGAAAGCCAAGTGAATCAGCTTGTGATCCCACTCCTGGGAAATATGTCTTAAGAAGGAATTGGTTTTGCAACATCTTCAACATCAATTACATTTAACATTGGAGACTTCAACTTCCTTGCCTAGCATATTTTATGACATTTTCACTGACCTCTTTTTTCTTTGGCTGCTTCTTTGCCCACAGGCTTTCTTTAGTTGCTGCGAGCAGGGGTTACTCTTCGTTGCAGTGCATGGGCTTCTCATTGCAGCGGCTTCTCTTGTTGCAGAACATGGGCTCTAAGCTCGCAGGCTTCAGTAGTTGTGGATCACGGACTCTAGAGCACAGGCTCAGTAGTTGTGTCACACGGGCTTAGTTGTTCTTTGGCATGTGGGATCTTCCCAGACCAGGGATCGAAACTGTATACCCTGCATTGGCAGGTGGATACTTAACCACTGCGCCACCAGGGAAGCCCTCAATGACCTCTTAATTGAGAAATAGCTGAGCCATATGCTGTCAATTTGGATAATTTTAAAGATGAACGGATGATTTTTATTGATTTCACTCCAAAAGCAGCATAGCATAGATATGAGGCCATGCCAAGAGGAGCTTTGGAGAACATGCTCCATTGGGGGCAGAGTCTTTATCTCCCACAGGGCCTAAGACAGTGTAAAAAACATAAGCTATCAATAAATGCCTGCTGAATTGAAATGAATCAAGATTGTTAAATTAAATGAGATACTAGAAGAAAAGTCAAAGCAACAAATAACAAGCAGGTTGTTGGAGAAATAAAGAAGACAGAGGTAAATTGCCCTCCATTTCATAACCAGTAAGTGTAGTAAATTGACATGTGGTATATTCTCATAATATATTTAATGATAGATAATTTGAGTTGTTTCATCACTTGCCAAGAGAAGAGAAATATGAAACAGTGCTCGGAATAAATTTGAAGAAAGTCTTTGTTTAATCAAACCATATTATGCTTTGTTAAATGGGAAAGCTGGATAAAAATACCTTGGAACCTCAAAATATTCATCAAATGTAGAACATTAATATAATAGTTGAGAGCATGTGACCTCTCATCTTTGCTCAACAATTCCTTTCCTTAGATGATGAGACTATGTAAGTGGGGTGAGTGGGAGAAACATGGGATTTCAAGTCAGACCAACAAGTTCAAATGTTATCTCTAATACTCTGACCTTGAACAAGTTACTTCTCTCTGATGGTGCTTCTCAAATTTGGGGATGCATAAGAATCACCTAGGACACCCAGGTGCCACTCACAGAGATTATTGATTAGTAAGTGTAGGGTAAGTTCCTGGAACCTGATTGTTAATAGGCACCCCAAGATATCCTAATGCAGGTGGCCAAAATATCTTTCTCCTAAGGAGGAAATGATAATACTCATTAGACTATGGAGTTGAGGGGTTTCTTGGCACAGGATCAGGGAAGAAAAATGAGGTAAAACATGTGAAGTCATGTAGTTCAGTATTGGCACTTTGGAGGTGCTAACTACATATTGTTAGGAGTAATTCCCAAAGTTATACAGGTATCATCCAGCTAAACCAACCACCACCACTTCTGCTGCTCCCATGCTTCAAAGCTTTCCTGATACCTCATGCTCTTGCTGTCATCAGCAGAAAATGTATCAGGAAACCATCTAAATAAGTGAATCAAATTTAAGTTTCTTAAACACACCCAAGAGGCAGTCATAAAGAAAAATGTATTAGATTAAACCTAAAATCTGCTGCTCCCAGGACCCCAAGTCCTGAAGCCCAATTATACACAAATCCTTAAAGTCACTGATGTGTCAGTCAATGTTCAGTCCAAAACAAAAACGAAGCAGGAATGGCTCTGGGAATTCCAAGTAGGAAGAATTTAATACAGCATTTCCAAAGTGTTGGACTGACTAGAGGAGAAAAATAAAAGTTTAGTTTGTTCAGACATTGGTAATGATAGGAAGCCTCCATTTTCTAATAGGACTGAAGGAGCAAAAGGGTAAATTGTGGTACCCAAAGCCTCTGCTGTGTCACTGAGGTTGCCAGAGCATCCACAGCCATTATTGGAACCCCATTTCTGCTACTTGGCAGAAAGCTAAGACACTGTTCTTCTGTTGATGCTGCTGTAAGTCCAAAGGCGTACTCAGCTATTATCATCACAGACACTGGGCCACAGGGCTATGCTACTGAGGCACTGGTGTCTACAGCTGCCATGCCACCCCTACCAGAACCAGAGCAGATAGCCCCATGCTGTGGAGGCTGCTGTGTCTTTGCTGCCACTGCACCATGTGGAACTCTACCTGAGCAGGACCTCAAGAGCCTGGACTTCTTTTGTCTGAGGAATCAACCAGGGGGACTGAATTCTTTTCTCCAGCCCTCCAATATGCCTTCAGTGTCTTCTATTGGAAGAACCTAATTAGAAGCCAGCTGGCAAGGGAATCAGAGAAATGTAGTTTGTAGGCTTCTAGTCTCTCGTGATAAAGTGAAAGCACAGACGGGAGGAAATGTTGCTAAGATCCAACAAAGTGTCAGAACAACCTGCTGCATATCTCTTACCAGGTGGGAAATAAGTCCATTTGTGAGGGTTATCCAGACACCAATGGATTAGAAAACTCACTCTTTACTTTTATTCTTTCTATATTTGATCAGAGAAAGTATGATAGAAGATTTTAGGAATAAAACAATACATTTGGAATTTTGTAAGGGTGAGCTCATCAGAATTTGGATTTCAGAGATTTTACCATGAAAGGTGAGTATAAGGTTTTAGTTGGAGTTTTCAGCATAGTAAATGGAGGTATTTCCTTCAGGACTCACTTATTACTTGTAGCGCATCAAATTAGTTCAGCTCAAGAAACTGCTTTCTCCTATGAACTCTTCCAGTACCTATTTCTGGAGTTATCTATTTAGTATCTAACATATAGTAATTGCGAAATGTTTGCCATGTAAATAAATGCCTTCTTGAGAACTGGATTATATGGTTTATGTCTCTTAGTTATCTAACATTTACCAAAGGTCTTTAGACATAGTAGTTGCATGATAAATGTTTGCAATAATGTTATTACAAAACAAAACAAATGCAATTTAAATAATAAAAAGTAATTTAAATAAAGATAATTTTGAATAAATATTAGTTAGCATTTTTGCTACATTTTCGCACTCCCCTCTCATTTCTGAACTATGTGCAGTACATAGCAAATACCATGACACTTCACCCCTAAATACCTCAGCATCTATCTCCTATGAACAAGAACATTATCCTATATAACCACAATGTTATTACAATGTCAAGAAATTTAACATGGATTTAATAATGTTGTCTAATATAAAATTCATCTTCAAATTTTTCCAAATGTCATTTATATCTGTTTTCCCCCCTGTCCAGAATCCAGAGTACATGTATTGCATTTGGTTCCTATTAAACCAAAATAATTTCCTTCAACCTAGAACAATCTCCTAATAGTTTAGGTCAGTTGACTAGTACAATGTCCCATATTCTAGATTTGCCTGATTCTTCATGATTAAATTCAGAGTAAACATTTTTGATAAGAATACTGCATAGGTGATGTTGTATAAATTCCTGAGTCACATTCGTTCCATTAATGGGGGCCCAAGTTTAAATATTTGACTCAGGTCAGATTAGTGTCCAATCTTTTCATTATGAAAGTACCCTTTCTCTGTCATTTAACAAGCAATCACTAGGGTGATATTCTGAGACTATGAAATATGTTGCTCCCTATTTCACCAAGTAATTTTAGCATCCTTGATGATCCTTGCCTGAATTATTATATTGGTGGTATCTAAATGGTTATATTCTAACACTATCATTTCTTCCACGTGTATTAGCTGGCATTCTTCTATGAAGTAAAGCACCCATCCCCCTTTCCCATTTTTTAGTATTGTTATAAGTTCATGTATTTTTTACTTGTATTATACTCCATTGCCATCAGTATTTTTTATGCTTAAATTGTCTCAAATTTAGCCAGACACATCAGTTTAGCTCTTGTATCCACTTGACATGTTCTCAATAGTTTTTGAACACTTTCTTACTTTCAGGCACTAAAACATTCCTAGGTTCACCTTGTATTTTCTCTGCCTCAGTCCTGGAATTACTCATTTCTCAAAGGAGTCCTGCTCCCTTTTATTGGGTATTTAGGGTCTCACTTTTCTTAATGAAGCCATTTAATTGAAGCTTTTCAAACCCAATTTTAAAGGCAATTTGCTAGTGGGCCACTTCATTATCTTCACATAATTTCAAGATGGTATTGATTTGAAACTCAAGCACTGATTGAACTCTTTCAAGAGGAATGGTTGATGTTCTCAAATTTTCCCAGTCTGTGCTATAAAAGATTAACAGCCAAAATATAGGATAGAAAAGTTGAATTTGATTATTACCTGAGACGATATTATGAGTAGATTATGTCCCTACCTTTGCACTTCTTAAATTTATGTCACAATGTGCATTACATAAATACAGTACTTTACTGCCTTGTCCATTTGCTTTCCCCCTAAATACTCAAATTGTGCTCAAATTATCTTATTAGTTCAGTATATTGTTCTAAACTAGGGATCAGCAAAACTTTTCTGTAAAAATTCAGAAAATAAATATATTAGGTTTTCAGTCTTTGTGGCAACCACTCAACTCTTTAGTTATAGCAAAATCAGCCATAGAAAATATGTAAATGAATGGGTGTGGCTATGCATCCAATAAAACTCTTTTTGCAAAAAATAGAAACTGAGTTGTAGTTTGCCAACGTCTGCTCTAAACGAAACAAAATTAACAACAACAATAATTATGACAACTCTTTATTTCTATATTATTGCTATTACAATTATAAATGAAATTTGGTGATAGTTCTAGAATCCAAGACATTCACTTTTAATGTTTTGCCATGCTTCCTTCCAGTCTTTAACCTATGCACTTTTCTTACATAATGGTCATTGTTCTCCATACATACAGTTTTTCTCCAGCATTTTTCATTAAATTCTATAATCAAGACACTTCTCCTTTGTAGAGATACTGCTGAATTTCCCCTGCCCCATTTTGCCTCCACCCTCCCTGAGTTCACTTGCAGTCACATGGACAGCTCCCAGACACGCTGACAGCTTCCTATCTCCATCATCAGCATCTCTGTTTTTCTGCTTGAAGACTTTCTCCAGGTTCATGGGAGCTTGCGGTCGCCCCAAAGTGCCATGGATTCAACCTTCCCAAGGGCAACCCTCAATCAGTGAGGCACTGGAACTGGTGGATCCAGCTTCCCTTTTCTTCAATGCCTATTTTTACAATTTATCACAATTATATTTTTGGTATATTTTCTCCAGTTTGTTGATATTCCCATTTTGTTTATAAATGTTTTATGTATATATGTTTTAAATATGTATTTTTATTAATTGATTTTTTTACTGTTTTATTAGCTTTAGGTTGATAAAATTCTCTCCCAGATAGTGATATATATGTATTCTTCAATTTAACTTTAGAATCACTTAGACAAATTACCAAAATCTTATGTATATATGATAAAATGTTGAATTAAGGTGTGTGTATATATATACACACACACCTTAATGAGAACTATATTTTAACAGATACATTTATTGACATGTTATTTTATCATATTGGAACTTTCCATCTATTAATTTAGAATGACTTGCCATAGTTTAGTCTTTTTTTTTCTTAGTATTTATTTATTTATTTTATAACCCTTTTTTATCGAATCATAGTTAATTTACAATGTTGGTTAGAGTTTAGTCTTTTTTTAACGTCTCTCAGTAGAGTTTATAGATTTCCTTGATATAGATGTCATGTAATCTAAGTTAAAATTATTGCTGGGTTTTTATCTTCTTCATTGCAATTGTGAAATAAGGTTTTTTTTTCATCCATTACATTCTGTAAATGGTTGAGTAGTTTATAATTATTACTGATTTTGTACATTTACCTTATACCTAAAAGTATTTTCATATTCATTCCTGTACAAGGTAGATGTGCATTTATGGAATTGTATTCTGTTGAGATGCTATCAGCTATATACAGGGACTGTGTGGGAACCATCTTTTAGAAAGACATTGCTGTAATGATATAAATATTTTGAGAAGGCCGTTCATAGTCCTTTTACAAGGATAAAATAGTCTACGGTCTGCATTTTTTTTTGTTTAATTTCTGGCTTCATTTAATATCCTTAGTCTCTCCTTATTCTAATATGCTAGCTTTCTGTATTTTATATCTTCTTATGGGTCTCCCTACATAATCTCTAGAACCACCAAAATTTAATTCCTTTAAAATGATATTAACTCTAATCATTAGAAGTTGATTCTTTTATTTTCTAAATATGCAAAGGAAATAGAATTTAGCTTCCTCTTTTTCAGTACAAATCAAATATTAAAATGCACTTTGCTCCTTTACAAAACATATTGCCATACAGTGCAATGGCATTTTTCTCCAGTTTGTTGATTTCCAATTTTGTTTATAATTTTTGATGAATACAGGTTTTAAATATTTATGTATTTATGTCAGTTTATTTTTACTGCTTTTTTGGCTTCAGGCTTATAAGATTCTCTCTTGGGTAGTGAATATTTGACTCTTAGATCAAATTCCAGCTCTGCAACTTACTGTGCGAACTTGGATGAGGTACTTAAACTTTTTGTGCCTCAGCTCCCCGATCTGTAAAATGAGGTTATAAGGACATCATGAGGATTAAGGTGGCACATTCTAATATGCCTGCTATGCCTTCACATTATGTATTTTATTAATTTTAGGCTCTCCTTTATTTTATAGTTATTCTATAAAGTGCTTAAAGCACAGATGTTGCCTACCCCTATATAAAAGAAAAAATTTAAGGGTGCCAAGGTTTACAACCAACCATTCCCTGTGGGGACCAGGAGGGGTTTTTTTAAGGCAGGAGTCAAGAGTAGTACCTGCCTCTTCCCCTACCAAAAACAACTCTTCTGCATCCTTAATTTGTTGCCAAACTATTCAAGAACTCCCAACATGCAGCACCAAAAGCAATCAGATAACTGGCCAAGAGGTGACCTGGAAAGGGCACTTATCTGGTTTGTATCTACATATCCCTAGAGGACTCATACAAAGCCCTAAAAAAGGCAGCAATTTGAGAGGACTCAAAGTACTCAAAGGACATAGAAGAGAGGGACTAAACCTACTCCCTGAGGAGCTATTCTTCCAGAAGAATGGGTGTTTGCTTCAGAGAGCAAGAAGGAAGAGGGACAGAGGGAGTCATACAGAACTAAGCCTGTACTTTAGACATCAATTGTGCTTTTGGCTGTGACACACAATTTAAAAATAATCTTGCATTCACCTAATTAGAAGAGCAAGTGAATCAAAGACAGTATACACAGACACACTCACACATGCATTTACTTTTTTGTATAACAAGATGAAACACTGGCATTCATAAATTGATAACATTTTAAATGCCTTTCCCATTTCTTCCCTATTCCTGCCCACCTTTCTCCCTTCTCTATTGAAATTTTCATTTCCTACACATGTGCATTACGAAGGATGCCAAGCGTAAGCCAACAGATATTGCAGGAGAAAAAGAAAAAGAAACATTTACCACTTCTCAGAAACATAAAGATACACTTTCTAAGTGGATTGAGTCATGTATATCAGATTGCACATTTATATGTATCTGAATTTCTTTTTACATCACCACCTCTCAATGGTGGGCCAATTTGTTCCTTTGACCAACAATGAAGGGAACATTAATATGATCATATGTATCAATAAAGGTGGCACCAGTGATAGAGAAAGCCTGTGCATTGGTAATCTGATCAGTCTTTAAGAAGGCAAGCATGCGGAATAATGGAGCCCATGTGTGATGGGTAAGGGGAAAAGAAAAGGGGGTTGGGCAAACTCTCTTGTGGTCTCAAATACCTTCAAAAAGACAGAACTGAAGGGATTTGAGTGGCTTGTATTACCCATGTAAGACAGAGATAATCTTGACTCACCTTCCTGTGTGTCTGATTCTACACTTCAATTTAGAGTACATGAGAACTTTTGTGACCCTGTGTTTGTCTTTGTGCATTATACCGGCTGAAAACTTCACAGAGATACACTTCTATGAGGTATCTTTTCAGTAACTTTGAAATTTATCAAATGCAAATTAGACTAGGGAGCTTCAAGATAGTAGAAGAATAAGATGTGGAGATTACCTTCCTCCCCACAAATATATCAGAAATACATCTACATGTGGAACAACTCCTGCAGAACACCTACTGAATGCTGGCAGAAGACCTCAGACCTCCCAAAAGGCAAGAAACTCCCCACGTACCTGGGTAGGGCAAAAGAAAAAAGAAAAAACAGAGACAAAAGAATAGGGACAGGACCTGCACCAGTGGGAGGGAGCTGTGAAGAAGGAAAGGTTTCCACACACTAGGAAGGCCCTTCGTGGGCGGAGAGTGTGGGTGGCGAAACGGGGGAGCTTTGGAGCCACGGAGGAGAGCACAGCAACAGGGGTGTGGAGGGCAAAATGGAGAGATTCCTGCACAGAGGATCAGTGCCGACCAGCACTCACCAGCACTAGAGGCTTGTCTGCTCACCCGCCGGGATGGGTGGGGGCTGGGAGCTGAGGCTCGGGCTTCGGAGGTCGGATCCCAGGGAAAAGACTGGGGTTGGCTGCATGAACACAGCCTGAAGGGGGCTAGAGCACCCTGGCTAGCCAGGAGGGAGTCCAGGAAAAGGTCTGGACCTGCCGAAGAGGCAAGAGACTTTTTCTTGACTCTTTGTTTCCTGGTGCGCCAGGAGAGGGGATTAAGACCACCGCTTAAAGGAGCTCCAGAGACGGGCGTGAGCTGCGGCTATCAGCGCAGACCCCAAAAACGGGCATGAGACACTAAGGCTGTTGCTGCCGCCGCCACCAGGAAGCCTGTGTGCAAGCACAGGTTACTATCCACACCTCCCCTCCCGGGAGCCTGTGCAGTCTGCCACTGCCAGGGTCCCGTGATCCAGGGACAACTTCCCTGGGAGAACACACAGCGCGCCTCACACTGGTGCAACATCAAGCCAGCTTCTACCTCCGCAGGCTCACCCCCACACTCCGCACCCCTCCCGTCCCACGGCCTGATTGAGCCAGAGCCCCCGAATCAGCTGCTCCTTTAACCCTGTCCTGTGTGAGTGAAGAACAGACGCCCTCAGGTGACCTACATGCAGAGGCGTGGCCAAATCCAAAGCTGAACCCCGGGAGCTGTGCAAACACAGAGAAAGGGAAATCTTTCCCAGAAGCCTCAGGAGCAGCGGATTAAATCTCCACAATCAACCTGAGGTATCCTGCATATCTGGAATACCTGAATAGACAACAACTCATCCCAAATTGAGGAGGTGGACTTTGGGAGGAACAATATATATATTTTTCCCCTTTTTCTCTTTTTGTGAGTGTGTATGTGTATGCTTCTGTGTGTGATTTTGTCTGTATAGCTTTGCTTTTACCATTTTCCTAGAGTTCTGTCTGTCCTTTCTTTTTCTTTTTTTTTTCCAAGTATACTTTTTAGCACTTGTTATCATTGGTGGATTTGTTTTTTGGTTTGCTTGCTCTCTTCTTTCTTTCTTTTTTTAATTTTTTTATTACTTAAAATAATTTTTTAAAAATAATTTTTTATTTTAATAACTTTTATTTTACTTTATTTTATTTTATCTTCTTTCTTTCCTTCTTTTATCCATTTTATTCTGAGCCATGTAGATGACAGGATCTTGGTGCTCCAGTGAGGCATCAGGGCTGTGCCTCTGAGGTGGGAGAGCCAAGTTCAGGACATTGGTCCACAAGACACCTCCCAGCTCCACGTAATATCAAATGGTGAAAATCTCCCAGAGATCTCCATCTCAATGCCAAGACCCAGCTTCACTCAAATACCAGCAAGCTACAGTGCTCGACACCCTATGCCAAACAACTAGCAAGACAGGAACACAAACCTATCCATTAGCACAGAGGCTGCCTAAAACCATAATAAGGCCACAGACACCACAAAACAAACCACCAGACATGAACTTGCCCACCAGAAAGACAAGATCCAGCCTCATCCACCAGAACACAGGTACTAGTCCCCTCCACCAGGAAGCCTACACAACACACTGAACCAACCTTAGCCACTGGGGACAGAGCCCGAAAACAACAGGAACTATGAAACTGCAACCTATGAAAAGGAGACCACAGCACAGTAAGTTAAGCAAAATGAGAAGACAGAGAAACACACAGCAGATGAAGGAGCAAGGCAAAAACCCACCAGACCTAACAAATGAAGAGGAAATAGGAAGTCTACCTGATAAAGAATTCAGAATAATGACAGTAAAGATGATCCAAAATCTTGGAAATAAAATAGACAAAATACAAGAAACGTTTAACAAGGACCTAGAAGAACTAAAGAGCAAACAAATAGTGATGAACAACCTAATAAATGAAATTAAAAATTCTCTAGAAGGGATCAATAGTAGAATAACTGAGGCAGAAGAAAGGATAAGTGACCTAGAAGATAAAATAATGTAAACAAGTACTACAGAGCAGAATAAAGAAAAAAGAATGAAAAGAATTGAGGAGAGTCTCAGAGACCTCTGGGACAATATTAAACACACCAATATTCAAATTATAGAGATCCCAGAAGAAAAAGAGAAAAAGAAAATATTTGAAGAGATTATAGTTGAAAACTTCCCTAATATGGGAAAGGAAATAGTTAATCAAGTCCCGGAAGCACAGAGAGTCCCATAAAGGAAAAAGCCAAGGAGAAACAAACCAAGACACATATTAATCAAACTATCAAAAATTAAATACAAAGAAAAAAATATTAAAAGCAGCAAGGGAAAAACAACAAATAACACACAAGGGAATTCCCACAAGGTTAACAGCTGATCTTTCATCAGAAACCCTGCAAGCCAGAAGGGAGTGGCAGGACATATTTAAAGTGATGAAGGAGAAAAACCTACAACCAAGATTACTCTACCCAGCAAGGAACTGATTCAGATTTGATGGAGAAATTAAAAGATTTACAGACAAGTAAAAGCTAAGAGAATTCAGTACTAACAACCCAGCTTTACAACAAATGCTAAAGAAACTTCTCTAGGAAGGAAAAACAAGAGAAGAAAAAAACCTCCAATAACAAACCCAAAACAATTAAGAAAATGGGAATATTAACATACATATTGATAATTACCTTAAACATAAATGGGTTAAATGCTCCAACCAAAAGACATAGACTGGCTGAATGGATACAAAAACAAGACATGTATATATGCTGCCGACAAGAGACCCACCTCAGACCTAGGAACATATACAGAGAAAGTGAGGGGTTGGAAAAAGATATTCCATGCAAATGGAAATCAAAAGAAAGCTGGAGCACCAATTCTCATATCAGACAAAATAGACTTTAAAACAAAGACTATTACAAGAGCTAAAGAAGGACACTACATAATGATCAAGGGAAGAAGATTTAAGAATTGTAAATATTTATGCACCCAACATAGGAGCACCTCAATACATAAGGCAAATACTAACAGCCATAAAAGGCGGAATCGACAATAACACAATCATAGTAGGGGACTTTAACACTCCACTTTCACAATGGACAGATCATCCAAAATGAAAATAAATAAGGAAACACAATCAAGGTGGACTTAATTGATATTTATAGGACATTCCATCCAAAAACAACAGAATACACATTCTTCTCAAGTGCTCATGGAACATTCTCCAGGATACATAATATCTTGGGTCACAAATCAAGCCTTTGTAAATTTAAGAAAATTGAAATTGTATCAAGTATCTTTTCCGACTGTAACGCTATGAGACTAGATATCAATTACAGGAAAAAATCTGTAAAAAATACAAACACATGGAGGCTAAACAATACACTACTTAATAACCAAGAGATCACTGAAGAAATCAAAGATGAATTCAAAAACTACCTAGAAATAAATGATAATGAAAACACAACCCAAAACCTATGGGATGCAACAAAAGCAGTTCTAAGAAGGAAGTTTATAGCAATACAATCCTACTTTAAGAAACAAGAAACATCTAAAACAACGTAACCTTACACCTAAAGCAGTCAAAGAAAGAAGAAGAAGAACAACAAAAAAACCCAAAGTTAGCAGAAGGAAAGAAATCATAAACACCAGATCAGAAAGAAATGAAAAAGAAATTAAGGAAATGATAGCCAAGATCAATAAAAATAAAAGCTGGTTCTTTGAGAAGATAGACAAAATTGATAAACCATTAGCCAGACTCATCAAGAAAAAAAGGGAGAAGAATCAAATCAATAGAATTAAGAATGAAAAAGGAGAAGTAACAACTGATACTGCAGAAATACAAAGGATTATGAGAGATTACTACAAGTAACTCTATGCCAATAAAATGGACAACCTGGAAGAAATGGACAAATTCTTAGAAATGCACAACCTGCCGAGACTGAACCAGGAAGAAATGGAAAATATGAGCAGACCAATCACAAGCACTAAAACTGAAACTGTGATTAAAAATCTTCCAACAGGGTTTCCCTGGTGGCGCAGTGGTTGATAGTCTGCCTGCCAATGCAGGGAACAGAGGTTCGCACCCCGGTCCAGGAATATCCCACATGCTGTGGAGTGGCTGGGCCCATGAGCCATGGCTGCTGAGCCTGTGCTTACGGAGCCAGGGCTCCACAGCAGGAGAGGCCACAACAGTGAGAGGCCCACGTACCGCAAAAAATAAATAAATAAATAAATAAAATCTTCCAACAAAGATTCCTGGCCCAGGACCAGATGGCTTCACAGGCAAATTCTATCAAATATTCAGAGAAGAGCTAATACCTATCCTTCTCAAGCTCTTCCAAAATATAGCAGTGCGAGGAACACTCCCAAACTCATTCTACATGGCCACCATCATCCTGATACCAAAACCAGACAAAGATGTCACAATGAAGTAAAAACACAGGCCAATATCACTGATTAACATAAATGCAAAAATCCTCAACAAAATACTAGCAAACAGAATCCAACAGCACATTAAAAGGATCATACAACATGATCAACTGGCATTTATCCAAGGAATGCAAGGATTCTTCAATATACGCAAATCAATCAACGTGATACACCATATTAACAAATTGAAGGAGAAAAACCATATGATCATCTCAATAGATGCAGAGAAAGCTTTTGACAAAATTCAACATGAATTTATGATAAAAACCATGCAAAAAGTAGGCATAGAGAGAACTTTCCTGAACATAATAAAGGCAGTATATGACAAAACCACAGTCAACAACATCCTCAATGGTGAAAGACTGAAACCATTTCCACTAAGATCAGAAAAAAGACAAGTTTGCCCACTATCACCACTATTATTCAATGTAGTTTTGGAAGTTTTAGCCACAGCAATCAGAGAAGAAAAATAAATAAAAGGAATCCAAATTGGAAAAGAAGAAGTAAAGCTGTCACTGTTTGCAGATGACATGATACTATACATAGAGAATCCTAAAGATGCTACCAGAAAACTACTAGAGCTAATCAATGAATTTGGTAAAGTAGCAGTATACAAAAGTAATTCACAGAAATCTCTTGCATTCCTATACACTAATGATGAAAAATCTGAAAGTGAAGTTAAGAAAACACTCTCATTTACCACTGCAACAAAAAGAATAAAATATTTAGGAATAAACCTACCTAAGGAGACCAAAGACCTGTATGCAGAAAATTATAAGACACTGATGAAAGAACTTAAAGATGATACAAATAGATAGAGAGATATACCATGTTCTTGGATTGGAAGAATCAGCATTGTGAAAATGACTCTACTACACAAAGCAATCTACAGATTCAATGCAATTCCTATCAAACTACCACTGGCATTTTTCACAGAACTAGAACAAAAAAATGTCACAATTTGTATGGAAACACAAAAGACCCCCAAATAGCCAAAGCAATCTTGAGAACGAAAAACAGAGCTGGAAGAATCAGGCTCCCTGACAAACAACTCCAAAAATGGGCAGAAGACCTAAATGGACATTTCTCCCAAGAAGATATACAGATTGCCAACAAACACATGAAAGAATGCTCAACATTATTAATCATTAGAGAAATACGAATAAAAACTACGATGAGATATCTTCTTACACCGGTCAGAATGGCCATCTTCAAAAAATCTACAAACAATAATTGCTGGAGAGGGTGTGGAGAAAAGGGACCCCTCTTGCACTGTTGGTGGGAATGTAAACTGATATAGCCACTATGGAGAGCAGTATGGAGGTTCCTTAAAACACTAAAAATAGAACTACCATACGACCCAGCAACCCCACTACTGGGCATATTCCCTGAGAAAACCATAATTCAAAAGGCGTCATGTGCCAAAATGTTCATTGCCGTTCTATTTACAATACCCAGGACGTGGAATCATCCTACATGTCCATCAACAGATGAATGGATAAAGAAGATGTGGCACATATATACAATGGAATATTACTCAGTCATATAAAGAAATGAAATTGAGTTATTTTTAGTGAGGTTAATGGACCTAGAGTCTGTCATACAGAGTGAAGTAAGTCAGAAAGAGAAAAACAAATACTGTATGCTAACACATATATATGGGATCCAAAAAAAAAAAAAAAGTTCATGAAGAGCCTAGGGCAAACGGGAACAAAGACACAGACCTCCTAGAATGGACTTGAAGATATGGGGAGTGGGAAGGGCAAGCTGGGACAAAGTGAGAGAGTGGCATGGACATATATACACTACCAAATGTAAAATATATAGCTAGTGGGTAGCTGCCGTATAGCACAGGGAGATCAACTCAGTGCTTTGTGACCACTTAGAGGGGTGCGATAGGGAGGGTGGGAGGGAGGGAGATGCAAGAGGGAAGAGATATGGGGACATATGTATATGTATAACTGATTCACTTTGTTATAAAGCAGAAACTAACACACCATAGTAAAGCAATTATAATCCAATAAAGATGTTTTTTTTAAAAAAAAAAAGCAAATTAAATGGTAGTTCCATTATTACTGCCAGCACGTCTGCCACAGAAAGGACCAGTGGGCAGCATTCCCTGACTATTCCGTAAACTTGACAATTAGGTTCCACTTTTTTGCATTTTTACTCATGCTTCACTTTCTGATACATATTGAATTCATTGCTTAAACCACTATGATAGATTCATGTGCATGTGATTTTAGATTAGGTAAAAGTATACACATCATTTATTTATTTTAGAGAGTACAAAATACTAAGATCTTTGGAGGAAAAGCAAACAAATAACCATAAAATTATATAGCAACTAACTGGAGTACGTTAAAACCCACCTGGGTTGAAAAAACAAAAATAATTATAGATGGAGCATCACAGTAAGTGGACTCCCAGTAGCTGATTCAGCTGACATGGCCACAGATGGAAATGCATTTCCCTCAAATAAATGACTAATTGAATTTATGCCAAATAGATTTCATGCCAAGCAATTGTGAAACAAATGCATTTTAATTCTTTTCACTAGGTCAATAGGCTATTTTCCTTGGTTGCAAAGGAAAATAACAATTAATGTCTTTGTGTATGAGCTGAGAGCTGAGGGTTTCTTTTCCCCTCTAATCCCCTAGTAATAATTAGAGTTACATAGAAATATAAGTGAAGTAGAACTGCTTGCTTTGATCATTTGGATAACGTGAAGAGTTCATGGAATTTTTATTCCTAAAGATGCCTATAAGTAGAAATACCCTCCTGACTTACGTGGTATAGCTAGTAATAATGGACACTGTATTCTATTCATCCTGAAATGTCCCTGTAACTACCAGGATCTGATATATGATAGAGGCTTAATAAAAGTTTTTTGAATGAAGTTCTAGAAACAGGAAACTAGACAAAATGATCCTCAGAATTCACTTCAGTTTCTACAATTTCAAAACAATAGTAAGGGAAGTAAATTTTCACGTTCATTCAGACAAAAAATATCATAGATTAAAAATAGATTTGTGACTACATTTAGATTGCCTGATTAGTTACATCCAGTTTATCATATAAATACTCACATATGAGGTCCATTTTGTCCAGATAAACTTTCTGACCAATGAGAATTTTAATTTTCTTTCAGATGCCTTTATGATTTCAGCATTTTTAAATTGTTTGAAGTCAGCAGCGACTGTATACAAACAGATCTCTAGGACTCAGAGAAATGTCTGAGTTTGCATGGTGAAAAACAGTGGCCATCATTCTAATGCTTGCATTCATTATTGCAGTGAGGTACTGCTGAAAAGGAAACATTTAAGCAACTGCTTTGATCAAAATTGGTATTTGTTGCAGGAATCATTAAACAAAATCAACAATGGTTTCTTTTGATTTATTCATTGCAGATGTGCAGAGCATTAAACTTCTTATTCCAAATGGCAACTTTACTGCAATTAGGGTGTAATCATTATTCGTAGTATAATAGTGCACTCTGCAGGATTTCATTTCTAAATGCAAGATGTGCTAATTATGCCTTTGACAGAGACAGAGAAAGATGGAAGAAGAAAAAAGAGAGACAGAGAGGAAATGATGAAAAAATGGAGGCGGGGCTGAGGAAAAGAAGGAACAATCAGAAAAGGATTTGTGGAATAGTGGTAAAGAGGCCCCAAATATTTCCATGCCCAGTTTACCAGGAAAGGAAATACCTAATTTAAAAAGGGAAAACAAAAGAAAAAGTGTTCTTTTGACTGCAAAGTACCCTGTCTTAGATATTTTAGGAAGCTGACTTGGGCAGTTCCATCCTTTAAGAAGAAAATGACCAATGATTTTACTGTATATCTGTCTATTATCTGAAAAGATAGATAAATTTCAAGTAGGACCCATTTTTTTTCCAGCTTTATTGAGGTATAATTGACAAATAAAATTGTAAGATATTTAAAGTGTACATTGTGATGGTTTGATACAGGTATACATTGTCAAACGGTTCCTCCCATCTAATTAATTAACACACCCCTCACCTCACATATTTAGATAGATAGATACATAGATAGATAGGGAGGGAAAAACATTTAATTTCTAGTCTCTTAGCAAGTTTCAATTATATAATACAGTGTTATCAACTATAGTCACCACACTGTACAGTAGACCCTCAGATCTTACTCATTTTATAGCTGAAAGATTGTATCCTTTTAACAATCTATATTTCCCCTATCCCTCATCCCCTAGCAAACTACTTTTCTACTCTCTGTATCTGAGTTTGGCTTTTAAAAATAGATTACATATATAAGTGATACCACACAGTATTTGTCTTTCTGTGTCTGGTTTATTTCACTCAACATAGTGCCTTCAAGGCCCATCCATGTTGTTGCAAATGGCAGGATTTTATTCTTTCTCATGGCTAAATAATATTCCATTGTATGTAATGTACCACAACTTCTTTATCCATTCATCCATTGATGAACACTTAGATTGTTTCTATATCTTGGCTCTTGTGAATATGCTGCAATGAACTTATGAGTGCTGATATCTCTCTGAGATAGTGTTTTCATTTCTTTTGGATACATACGTGGAAGTAAGATTGCTGGATCATACAGCAGTTCTATTTTCAATTTTTGAGAAACCTCCATGATGTTCTCCACAGTGGCTGCACCGATTTACATTTTCATCATCAGTGCACCTGGTTTCCCTTTTCTCCACAGCCTTGCCAACACTTGTTATCTCTTATCTTTCTGAGGATGGTCATTCCTTTTTATATAATGTTATTTTTCCAGTTTTATTAATTATTGACATATATCACTGTATAAGTTTAAGGTGTACAGCATGATGGTTTGATTTTCATATATTGTGAAGGATGATAGCCATTCTGACAGGTATGAGGTAATATCTTTTTTTTTTTTTTTTTGCAGTACGCGGGCCTCTCACTGTTGCAGCCTCTCCCGTTGCGGAGCACAGGCTCTGGACGCGCAGGCTCAGCGGCCATGGCTCACGGGCCCAGACGCTCCGCGGCATGTGGGATCTTTCTGGACCGGGGCACGAACCCGTGTCCCCTACATCAGCAGGCAGACTCTCAACCACTGCGCCACCAGGGAAGCCCTGAGGTAATATCTTATTATGGCTTTGATTTGCATTTCCTTGATGATTAGTGCTGTTGAGAACATTTTCATGTGCCTGATGACCATTCATATGTCTTCTTTGGAAAAATGTCTGTTCCATTCCTCTGCCTATTTTTTAATCAGATTGTTTTTTTCTATTGAGTTGTGTGACTTCTTTATATATTTGGATTGTTAACCACTTAACAGATATATGGCTTGCAAATATTTTCTTTCATTCCATAGGTCGCCTTTTCATTTTATTGCTGGTTTCCTTTGCTGTGCAGAAGTTTTTTTAATTTGATGTAGTCCCAGTTGTTTATTTTTGTTCTTGTTGCCTTTGCTTTTGGTGTCAAATCCAAAAAATCATTCCTAAGCCCGATGACAAGGAGCATAATCCCTAAGTTTTCTCCCAGGAGCTTTATGGTTTCAGGTCTTAAATTTAAGTCCTTAATCTATTTCCTGTTATTTTGGGTGAGAAGTATGAGATAAGGGTGCAGTTTAATTCTTTTGCATGTGAATATCCAGTTTCCCCAGCACTATTTGAGACTACTGTTTCCCCATTTTATATATTAAAAATCTTTCATCTTGAGTGTTTACTTTGATCAATTAGTGGTACCAGGGTCATGGAAGAATGGTAGTGGCAGCATAAGTTCCATGCATTTATCATCCCTTGATATGGTAAAAAGAGTAATGAATTGGTATTCAGAGGATCCACGTTCAAGTTCCAATCCTACTTTATCATTGGGTTATAACTCCATGCCCTGAAACAGTGTCTTACACTTAATAAATATGTGCTAGAATAAAAACTCAATACATAGACCTGAGAGGACTTTGAATGACACAGCTGAGTTTGCAGACTGCTTCCCTAGTATCAGTCTCATCTAGTCCTAATACCAAAACTGTGGAGAAGGAGGCAGATAGCACGGCAGAGCGGGAAGAAAACCAAAGAGGTGAGAATACAGATCTGGATTTTAATTCTGACTTTTCTATTTAGTTTTCTCACCTTTAAAATGAGGTTTATAGTAATAATGACTCCCAATGAATGTAATAATGTCCACTTTGGAATGTGGCATTGCTGCTCTTCTCATCAGGACTGGCCTTGTGACTTACCCTGACCAGCAAAAGCAATATTTACAAGTGTGATACCTAAGCTTTAAGTTATTTTATACTTTTCAATTTCACTTCCTTGGAATCCTTAGGCCATGATGCTGTGAAGGTCAGTCTAGCTTAGTGAAGGCTAAAAGGCTACAGGTAGAAGAACTGAAAAGCCTCTTCCCTTCAACTGCCAGATATGTGACTGAGGCCCTCTTGGAAACTCCAGTCCCAGTGGAGCCATCAGATGACAGTAACCACATGAATTATTTCCAGTGAGGCCAGGAAAAGAACCACCCAGATTGTACATGCCCAGAATCATGAGAAATAATAAAATATTATTGTTTTATACCACTAAGTTTTGCAATGTTTTGTTACACAGCAATAGGTACAAGAACAATGCCTACCTTCTAGGATTGTAATGAGGACTAATATAATGCATTACCTAAAATGACAAAAACATGAGAAACTCAATAAAGGGTCAGTAGTATAATTATCTTCCTCTTACATATGTATAATAGGCTTACCACAACTAAGTGAATTAGTCAAGGTCACACAGCTTTTAATAGTGAAGAAATGTCATATAGACATTAAAATCAAGAGCAAAATTCTGTGGTCACACTCACTGGACCCACCACTCATTAGTGTGAGACCTCTGGTAGGCTGATTATCTGTAAAATGGAGCAGTAATCATGCCAGCCTAAAGGGGTTGATATGGATTAGTAGAGATAATGCATGCATATTAATTAGCAGAGTGCCTGGAACATAAGAATAAAGTGGTATATAAAGATTTTAGTAAAGGTTTCCATTTTAAAATATTATAGAAGTTTTACTTTCTTCCTTTAACAAATTTAACTTTGAGCAGAAATTCTGTGGGCCCTGAGGCAAACCTACAGTTTCATCCCAGTCAAGGATATAGACAAGATTAAGGTCACATGACAGACTGCAGTTAGGAAGTTCAACCACATGGACTTGAATTTAGGGCCTCACATACAGAGTCAGTGACCAAATGACCCAACAGACAGGTATGAACAGATGTGGTTTTCTAGAGTACAGCTATGACTCAGGGGTTAGTTTAAATGGGTAAAAAGCAACAGATGAAGAAATGAGATTAAACTATGAAAATGGGGATTATCATTCAATGAGTTACCAATATTCTACCTGAGGTAGAACAAAGGCAGTCGACTCTATGCCTTTTTTCCAAGTAGAATTCTGGGCATATGCTGCTAAGAGTCAGGTTCTGTGTTATTCCAGGCTATCCAAGAACTGGATGCCAAGATGGGATTAAATTTACAAGGAGTTATTAGGGAAATACCTTTATGAGAAAAAATAGAAAAATGATATGGGAAATGCTGGGCGAGCCATCAGACCATGATGCCAGTCTGACCCCAATGTTTGATAGACGTGTTCTAGACCACCATGTTCTCAGAAGAAGGCTTGACAAGGTCTTGAGAGAGTACTTGAGCCAAAGTATCCATGAGAGCAGTCCCAAATCTCCCAGGAATGGGTTTGCCTGTGTATCCTGGCTAAGCTCAGTCATTGGCTGGAAGCAGCCATGGGAAGCATGGACTAGATACAAATGTGGCAGTAGATTTCAGAACACAGCAGCTGGGGCTCCTGTCCAATTACACCTTCCATAACTGATAGTGTGCAAGGAGCCCCCTAGAGAAAAGCTGGTATGAACAGGTACTACATTCACGGGGAAGTCATGGACATTCTGGCACACCAGTGTTTCAATTGCAAATATAAGGATGATAAACTAGTGATAAAGCTACTCAAGAGAACTGTTCTTAAGTCTCACTAAAGGAGAGAAGATGTCAGTACATGGAAGAGGTTTGTCTCTGTTCTGAGACATTGGTTTTACTTCAAGTGACATCTCTTTTTGTATAATTGATAGACAAGGATCTGTCCAGTGTTGGTTGAGAAGAGTGTTAAATAGGTATCCGTAAAATTCAGATGGATCCTCTGACATCTCTGCTAACAAGAATAACCGCTGCTCTGCAGAGAGAGGTGAAAAGAGGCTGAATAGACATCTGAAATCAAAGAATCTTTATCATCACCCATATTTCAAAGAATTCATTTCATTATTATATGCACAGGGATTTATATCTCTGAAAGCAATCAAAGAGTTACTGTGTTCTCCAAATGAAATTATGTATTATTTTAATATTGACAACAAAGACCATTTGCAATTCAATTCATCAATAAGTATATTTGTTTCATCTTCCTCTTTCTCCCTCTCTCTCATTCTCTTTCTAATTTTTTTATATTCCCCTTTCAGTCAAAATTTAAAGTTTCACAACAGCTAGAAAAAAGCTGGTGAAAAAACACATGCTGATTTTTAGACTATACTATCCCATTATTTCTAGTAAGTTAGATGTTTCATCCCTATAAGTATTTATCAGGAGCTTACTATGTGTTCAGGTCTTTCTTCTAGGTATAAGTGGGAATAAAAAAGATCAAACAAGAGTCCAGCTCCTACAGAAATTTCCAACATTACTGAAATTCCTCAAGGACAAAGGAAATGCCTTTCATCTCTAGAACTGTCACATACTGTGGTGTAAGTTTTTCACTGCCCAAAGATGCCCAGCCAAGGAAGTAAGATAAAGTTTGAAATAACCCATGCTCTGCTCATCAAACTATGCAACCTGATACAGAACTATGTCTTCTAAGAGAAAAGCTGCTTTTTTAAAAAATTGGCACAAATTTGCCATTTGACTAATGGCACCCTGAAAATAGCTCTGAAACTTAAGTGTGCTCAACACCTAGGAGGAATGCACTATTAAATGAGTGAAACAATTATACATTAGAAAATGCAGTGTAGGGACTTCCCTGGTGGTCCAGTGGTTAAGAGTCCGCCTTCCGATGCTGGGGACACGGGTTCGATCCCTGGTCGGGGAACTAAGATCCCACATGCCGAGGGGCGATTAAGCCTGCGTGCCACACCTAGAGAGAAGCCTGCGTGCCGCAACTAAGACCCGATGCAGCCAAATAAATAAATAAATATTAAAAAAAAAAAAAAAAAGAAAATGCAGTGTATATTCTATTGTCCAAATGCATGGTACAGAAAATAGTTTCTTTTAGAGATCAAAATATAGAGAGACTGCCACAAGCTATATCGTTCTTGGAAAACTACCTTTGTAGCAGAATCAGTTCTCAAATATACACATGGATGATTCACAACAGAGTTAATTGAGAAGGTCAGAACAAAAGACATTGTGGGCTTTGAATGGATATTGGATGATTTTTGAGACTCAGCAAAACTACTGCCTTAGTGCATTTTGCTCATTCTCATATTCAAGCAGATCTGTATTGCTCTAATAACCATTGATTGGTAGCCAGAAAGGCAAGTCCTAAATTAGAAAGATGAAGTCTAACTGGGAAAAAATGCTTGTCAAAAATCAATCTACCAGAGAAATAGATCACTGGCTAATAATCTCATGCAGTAAAACAGGAAAGAAAACAATGTATTTTCCAGAATTCTAGGGGAAGGCTAGCTGGCTAAATGGAACTCTCTCTAAAAGAGGAGCAGGTAGAATTAGAGACTGAGTGGGATGAGTCTCATGGTGGGAGAGAGAAAAGATAGCAGAGCGTGAGATGTGGAGCAACAACGGTAGCAACAACGGAGAAATCCTAATCAAGGATCTCTGAAATAAGACCAAATAAAAT